>NC_058140.1:4529465-4845385 GCF_011075055.1 Mangifera indica | reverse complement strand
CGTACTTGTTTTTGCTTTTGTTATTACAAGCAACAACAGAGCCAAAGGAGTTCAAAGTTGTTGTCAACACAACATATGTCAAAATTTTTTGTGTTCCACTTCTTTTGTTTTTTGTTTTTGATGGAATGTTGCTAGAAGTGGACAACAATTTTGGACCATCATTGCTTTTTGTTAGGAGACTCTTATCATTTTTAAAGGGAAAGTCAAACTAAAAAGTGATTATTTTTGTATAGTGAAAAAAAAAAAGTGGCAATATATATGTATAAAAGACAAAAAAATTGGTTATTTTAATTAACATCTCTTTTTATGGATAAAATATGATTCAACTACTATGGATGTAAAATAGTATAACATCTCAATTCCTATAACAAAAGCAAAATTTGCCTATTAGAATATATCACATCTACCTCTCCTGGCCAATTGTTTAATATGATTTTAACAATATTTTCACTTAAAATCTAATGAATCATTAATAGTAATAAAAAGATCAAATATAAATCTTCATACTTGCATTTATTGAAGAAAATAATTTAAGATGTTTAAGCCATTTAACCTTTGGAGAGTTTACTAATTTCATAACACCTTTCAAACATAGTTATAATTGCCTAATTTTGTATCACTTTTATAATTATATTAATTTCTTTAAAGTTGATTCACATAAGACAAAATGAGACATTTTAGACTTCTCGTCACTTTCATCAAATGTTTGGTTTAGAGGTGTCAGTGGGTTAGGCCAACTCTAACATGACCCATCATGTTTATGGGGCTAAGCCGATCCAAAAAATACTTAAGACACATGACACAACTTTATATATATAGGGTCGGACTTTAAACGAGCTAACCTATTAATTTTAATAAAAAATAATTTTTGTAATTATTATGTGAATAGTTACAGGTCAGGTTAACCTACTAGCCTAATGCCTAGCCTATAGGTTGCTATAGTGCAAGCCAAGCCTTTCTGAACTGACCTATATTTTCAAGCTTCTAGCTAGACCATGGGCCAACCTGACCCATTTGACATGTCTACATTGGTTAAAAGTTACTTCCCCCGATCTATTGGACCAAAACTAGTTAGGCCTAATCTCAGGTAACAAAATGTATTAACTTTCCATGGATCCATCACCATTATTAATAAGCAATGCTATGAATATATATTTTTAATACATAATTAAATATATAGATTATGTGTCATTATGTGATTGAATATTATTTTATTCTTAATTCAAAATTATAATCATAAGTTAATACATCATCCATGTTCCTAATTATATAATTAAAAAAATATATAAATAATTTTATTACATTAATAAACAAGCAATAGTGACATACTCTTCTTCAACTTCTGTTTTTTTTTTTCTATGTATCAATTACTTTCCATTTCTTAGTTTTTTTTTTCTGCCTTTACACTGACAGTTAGTTAGTACCTATAAAATACTACAATTCTTCTAGGAAAATTAATTAAAATACGCAAAATAGTTGTTGCCTATACCAATTTAGGTAATGAAAGTTGAGTTGTACATTTTAAAGCAAAACCTATAATTTCTATAAAAAATAGTCTTTCCACTATGTTACTATCTCCTTCACCATTTTTCTTTCAACACAAACAGCAATCATGCTTAAAATAGGTGGTGTTGTTTCTCCAACAAGATCATCATAGTCCAAGTTAGCATCTTGACTCAGATTTATATTAAACATGAACTTTCATTTGTTTGTGTTAGTGTTGTTAGTTTCAAATATTTGAGAATGAAGATCAAAACATGTTGATTTTTGAAAGAATATGATGCTTCTTTTTGTTTGTTGATACTTTTAACAATTACATAACTTGAATGCAAGCAATATCTATTGTTTTTATCAAAGTAGAACAATTGTTGGTGTCCAAATCGAAGGAAAACTAGAACTACGATTTTCTTGGAAAATGTTATGTGCGTGTGCGTGTGTGAGCTTTGGACTGTGATAAAACTATTCAAAATATTTGTGGGTTAATTGTAATATATCGTCACTTGGTTGAATTTCTTTCGTATAGGAAAATGGTTGAGGTAATATCTATGTTTAGATATGGTGGCCAATGGATTGTTGGATGGCCAATGGATTGTTGGAGTTGATAACACTTAGAAATACTTTGGTGAGGTTTATCAATTGAAGCAAAAATAAATTACAATGAATTTGTAAAGCTAGTCTATTCTTATTTGAGTATCAACCGAAGTTGCAATAATGTAAAAATTTATATGCAAAACCCAACCACCTCTAGTGATTTGTTATGGATTACTACAATGTTTGGATTGTCATGCTGCTATCTAGGGCATGCAAAAGGAATCCACTTTTTCAAACTCAATTGCGTCTGTTTCTTCACATGCTACCTTCTTTGGCTACATTAGCTTGGAAACGATGCTAACTTTGATGAGGCTCTTGGCCTTGAGATAAGGGACAACAATGACTCAACCACCTTGAAAGTCTTAACATGCTAATTGTGGCCTTTGTCTCATTTTCACCATAGATTGGAGATGATCTTTGGCTTTTCATGGTTTTCAAATTCTTTAAGGCCTTTTGGATGGTCTTTTTCACTGCTTTCCTAGAGGTCAAGAATTTCTTAACCTCACTTGTAAGTTCAATATCATCAGCTCTTCTTCTGCGGAAAATGGATTGAAGTCCTTGAACAGACTCTTTTGTTTGCGACAAGGCATCCTTAGCAACACTACAGATATCCAAGAGTCTAAAAGATCCATTCAGGAACTCATGAACAGATTGTTTTAGTTGGTGAGCCAGGGATAACTGAAGCAACTTGTCGATGCAATCATGCAAATCTTGAAGGCTATAGATCAGATTGATGATGATGATGTGGAGGTAAATTCAGAAGCATTTATTCTGCTCAAATGCTGATCAACTTCACAAGTGATTGGGTGGTATCTAGAAGGAAAACTGTTAGAGCGAGTATGGTAAAAAGCGGCCATTTTTTATTTGTGTGGAATTCGGAAGGCCTGGAAATGAGTTGTTCAGTTAAATCTGGTTTCCTCCTGTTGCCAAATGCTCAATATATATTATGAGATAAAGGAGACGAGGAATCTCTTTCATTTATTCATTTAGAAACATGATTTCAGATTTGGATCTGAACAATAACATTATATCACATACATTTATTTAATGTCTCCCACCTGCTTCCCAACTTCATATTTCTTCTGTTTCAAATTCATAATATTGTCTTCCTATTATTTGGTAATAGATTAATTTTCACTCAATGATCCATGAGTTAATGCACGGATGGAGTTAACCATGTCTCCACATCAGCAACACAATAGAGGCAATACAGTTTGGCGTGCCTCATTCCGGGAAATACAATCTTTCTGACTCTCGTGTGGTCTTAAGCACATCCAGAACTACTAGCATTACAATTTGGTGCGCATGAGCAGTGGCGACACTAGAAAAAAGTAATAGCCAGTTACCTTAGTGAGACACATTTTTAATGTGGGTCCTAATATGAATTGTCTGCTACACATCATTTACATAGAACTTGTTGGAAGCTATAGTGAGTTACAAGTATGGATTCTTAACACAAATGAGGAAGAAGGAAAAAAATTAACTTCAAAGCTTTTATTTCTATATATTCACTTCATAAATCCACACACATAACAACTGATTACAAGTCTTTTTATATACCTAAACATCAGCTATTAACCTTTAAAAAAACGTGCAGAATAAAAGTCTAAACAGCAGATATTATTTCTGCGCAGCTGTTACTAAAATAGCTATAACTTTCTTTAGAAAACTTCAATGAACCTGAAACTTGCACCATTTAAAACTAGACTTAATAAGCTTTAAATCCATATTTGATTCACCCAAAACGGCATCCGTTTGCCTTCCCAAAACGTCCCTTACATTCACCGCACGTTTCTGCCCACTGCTGAAGATGAGAAGTCAAGTTTAATTTTTTCTGAAAAATTCTCAACACCCCCCTGTAAACTTGACTTCTTCACAACTCCATTCATCTCTCTAAGCTGCTGAAATCTATCTTTCTTGAGGGGTTTTGTAAAAATATCGGCTATTTGATCAAGAGTTTTGATATACTCTACCTCAACCTCCTTGTTGGTAATGCAATCTCGAATAAAATGAAACCTTGCATCTATATGCTTGCTTCGATCATGAAACACCGGATTGTTTGCAAGGGCAATGGCCGATTTGTTGTCCACCATAAGTTTAGTTGCTTCTTTTTGAGCAAAATGAAGTTCATCCAACAATCTTCTTAGCCATATCACATGACATGCACCGGCAGTTGTAGCAACATACTCCGATTCACATGTTGAGAGTGTTACAATTGATTGTTTCTTTGAACACCATGAAATTGCATTTTCTCCAAAGAAAAATATAAACCCAGTAGTACTCTTCCGATCATCAATATCACCAGCATAATCACTATCACAATATCCTTTTAAGTGAGCCTCATTTGAAGAAGTATAAAAAATGCCATAATCAAGAGTACCTTTTAAATATCGAAGAATTATCTTTGCAGCTCGCATGTGTTCTTCACTTGGATTCTCCATAAACCGACTCACTAATCCCACGGCAAATAATATATCGGGCCTGGTACATGTCAAGTACCTTAGGCTTCCCACAAGGCTTCGAAATGTGGTTGAATCAATTTTCCTTACTCCATCCTTCTTGGAGAGTTTTACTCTGCACTCCATCGGGGTATTCACGGGAGTGCAATCTATCATCTTAAACTTATTTATAATCTCTCTTGCATATGCCTCTTGAGAGATAAATATCCCGTCACTCCATTGTTTTACTTCTATCCCCAAATAATATGACATAAGCCCCATATCACTCATCTCAAATTCTCGTGCCATCGCCTTCTTAAAATCATCATACACTTGTGGATTATTTCCTGTAAGAATAAGGTCATCCACATAAATGCACACAAACAAAATATCATCTTTCTCTTTTTTAACATAAAGTGCATATTCATGAATGCATCTTGAGAAACCATTCTCATGAAGATATTTGTCGAGGTTACTATACCAAGCCCGTGGTGCTTGTTTAACGCCGTACAACGCCTTCTTCAATCTTAACACCTTCTCTTGATGACCTTCAACCGTAAATCCGTTCGGTTGTTCCACATATACTTCTTCTTCAAGAGCACCATTTAGAAAGGCTGACTTCACCTCTATTTGATGAATTGTCCACCGGTTTTGGGCTGCAAGAGCAACCAATAACCGTATTGTCTCTAAGCGAGCAACGGGAGCGAATACTTCTTCATAATCCACGCCATGCTTTTGTTTATACCCCTTTGCAACTAGTCTTGCCTTGTACCCCTCAATTTCTCCTTTCGCATTTTTCTTTAGCTTATAAACCCATTTAACCCCAATTGCTTGATGACCACTTGGTAGTGTGACAAACTCCCAAGTGTCATTTTTCTCAATGGAATGAATTTCTTCCTCCATATCTTGTACCCATTTCTTGTCTTTAGCAGCTTCTTCAAAACTCAAAGATTCATCATTTGCAAATAGACAAAAAAGATTCTCACCGTCTATTCTTTCGGTAGCATTATAGAGATCTCTTATGCTTTGAAATCTTTGAGGTTGTTCGCTTGAGCTTGTTGAGGAAGAAGTGGGTGTGAAAGAAGTTGAACTTTCGCCTTCAGTCTCTTGGTCTTCATTTTTGTCTTCTCCCAAATATGGAAGAAAACTATATGTTTCTTCTTCTTGAACACTCAAATCCCATGAAACATCTTCCTCAAATTCCACATCTCTACTAATCACAACTTTCTTGGAAATGGGGTCGAAACATTTGTACCTTTTAGAGTTCTCGGCATAGCCAATAAACACCATCTTCTTGCTTTTATCATCAAGTTTTGTCCTTTCTTGTTCAGATACATGAACATAGCCAATAGATCCAAAAACTTCTAAGTGTTTCACACTTGGCTTCCATCCACTCCATGCTTCTTGAGGGGTTATTTTCTCCAAACTCCTTATAGGTGAACGGTTTGAGAGATAAATTGCACATGCAACCGCCTCGGCCCAAAAATCCTTAGGCATATTCTTACTTTTTAGCATCGTCCTTGCCATGTTAAGAATTGTCCTATTCTTTCTTTCTGCGACCCCATTTTGTTGTGGTGCTCTTGGGACCGTCATAGGACGCTGAATGCCATTTTCCTCACAAAAGACCTTGAATTCATTAGAAGTGAACTCTCCACCTCTATCAGTTCTTAGAGCTTTAATCTCTACCTTTGTATCATCTCCAAAACGAACATTCCCGGTCACTTTTGTATTCAACTCTACAAATTTGCTTCTATCTCCTGTCATGTGGTTACTTGCACCGTTGTCGAGATACCACGTGACATTTTTTCAAGTGGACCCATCCTTTTGAGAAAGCAAAAGAGTATCACCTTCCACCTCCTTATGTTGGATAAAATTCGTCTCCTCATCACAACTCTTAGTTTGACATTCCCAAGAATAGTGACTTTTCTTCCCACATGCATAGCATTCTACTTGGCTTTTATCTTTTCTCCAATTATTATTTCTCCCTCGTCCATGACCTCTTTGAGAACTTCTATTTTTACCTTCTTGAAATGAATTTTGCTCGCTTTTTCCTTGACTACGACCACGACCATGACCTCGTCCACAACCTCGGCTTCTACCACGACCTTGACCTCTTCCTCCTCTGTCATTTCCCTTAGGATTAAAGGAAAATTTTGCTTGCAAAACTTACTCCATTGGTTCTTGTTGGGTCCTTTTCATTCTCTCTTCATGGGCTAACAACGATCCATGTAACTCGTCGATGGTCATGGACTCTATGTCCTTCGATTCTTCAATCGCCACCATCACATAAGTGAATTTTGCGTTAAGAGAACGCAAAATCTTCTCTACTACTCTTGTATCTTCCATCTTTTCATTGAGCCGCTTCATTTGATTCACCACTGCCAATACTCGAGTAAAATAATCTGTTATGGACTCATTCTCCTTCATCAAAATCGACTCAAACTCAGCCCTTAGAGTTTGGAGTCGCACCTTCTTCACTCTATCAACTCCGACCACAGAATTCTTTAGAATTTCCCATGCATCCTTGGCTCTTGTCGCATTGGCTATCTTCTCGAACATGTCATCATCTATCCCTTGATGAATAATTGAGAGTGCACTTTGATCTTTCTTCTTTGTTTGCTGCCAAGCTTCTAGTGCAGCCACAATTGCAGTATTCTCGTCTGCGAGATCTTTATATCCTTTCTCGACAATGTCCCATAAGCCATGAGACCCAATTATGGCCTTCATACGTAGCGCCCATCGATCATAGTTTGTTTTGGTCAGTTGTGGGTATTGGAAAGTGATATTAGTTTTGGTCATCATTTTAACAAGGCTCTGATACCACTTTGTTGGAAGCTGTAGTGAGTTACAAGTATGGATTCTTAACACAAATGAGGAAGAAGGAAAAAAATTAACTTCAAAGCTTTTATTTCTATATATTCACTTCATAAATCCACACACATAACAACTGATTACAAGTCTTTTTATATACCTAAACATCAGCTATTAACCTTTAAAAAAACGTGCAGAATAAAAGTCTAAACAGCAGATATTATTTCTGCGCAGCTGTTACTAAAATAGCTATAACTTTCTTTAGAAAACTTCAATGAACCTGAAACTTGCACCATTTAAAACTAGACTTAATAAGCTTTAAATCCATATTTGATTCACCCAAAATGGAATCCGTTTGCCTTCCCAAAACGTCCCTTGCATTCACCGCACGTTTCTGCCCACTGCTGAAGATGAGAAGTCAAGTTTAATTTTTTCTGAAAAATTCTCAACAGAACTTACAGCTGTTTATAAGATAATGCCTCTTGTGCAATCAGATGTTCCTGCTTGTCAACACAATGAAGCTTGAATATTCAAAAACAAGCTTAAATATCATTAATTTTATCCCTGTGACCTAAGAAGCACGGAAACACACAGCAGTGTGCGTTTCCACGAATCCGAAACGTTTCGGGGCCGTTTCGGCAATTTTAGATAAAAGGGAAACGCGTTTCTTTAACCTAAAGAGTTTCCTATACATACCAGGATTCTGAAAGTACATCATAAATAGATTCTAAAAGGATTTTGAAAATAAATAACAAAAATAGTTTCCTGTGTGTAATAGTCTTCTGGGCATCTTCTCTTCTTTGCTATCAATCCCTTTTGCCGTCAATCTGCTGGGCGTCTTCTTCTCCTGCTGGGTGTCTTCTTCTCTTTTTTACTGTCCTGGGCGTCTTCTTCTTCTCTGAAACACTGGCTGGAAGAAACAAATCTCTGTGAAAAAAGTATGAGTTTTCTTGCCCTTCTATGATATAAATTAATTTATATAGATTTGAATTTAATGCATCTCTTGGCCAAGATTATAATTCTGCTGCCTCTTCCAGATTTGTTAGCTTTCCAAGATTTGTTAGTTTCCCAAGACTTTTATTTTATTATAAAACATATATTAAATTATTATATATACTCTACATTAGCCTGCCTTTTGCTCAAAGTAGAATTAGACTCCATTAGCCTTTGCCGTCAATGCATGCTTTCTTCCAAATGTGTCAACCTCAACCTTGGAATTCTAATTTATTATAAAATATATTTTAAAACATTAAATTATTTGCTCTATTCCCCCTAATATATATATATATATATATATATATATATATATATATATATATATATATATATATATATATATATATATATATATATATATATATATATATATATATATATATATATTATATCAATGCCATTTGGTTAATTTTTGCAATATATATATATATCATGAATATAATTTGTAATTATAATCCATAATTTATTTTATTAATAATTATTGAATATTTGATTTTATATAATTTAATCGAATAATTTTATAGTTTGTAATTTAGTTATTCTTGTTTGATTTGAATATTATTTATAGATAAAAGTTTTCTTATAATTAAATTGATTTATTTATGTTTCCAATTTGTGCTTTTATTTCAGTTGTGTAGTAAGCTGCCAAGAAGAATAGTCGGTGATTTATGTGATTTGGTTGATTTTTTTGATAAATTCTAGCAAATTGTTGGTGATACTGAATTTGAGTTAATCATTAATTGATTCTGCTACTGGTAAGGAAAATTCAAATTCTAAAAGTAGTAGTAGTAGTGTGGGTTCTGCAAAAAAGAATAATGATGAAGACCAAAATCCATTGTGGAAATATGTCACAAAAATTGAGAAACTTGGAGAATCAGGGGGTACATGCAAATGGGTTTGTAATTTTTGTCAGAAAAGAAGGCAAGGGACTTATACTAGAGTTAAAGCTCACCTATTAAAAATTACGGGGAAAGGAATCGGTGCTTGTTCTAAAGTGAAATTTGAAGATTTAGTAGAAATGAGAAAATTAGATGATGAAGCTACCAATAAGGTTTATAATTCTCAACCTAAGGAAGTGTCATTGCCTAGTAGTACTACTAATGTAAATCAATCATTGTCTTTATCCTTACCGTTACCGAGTGGGTCAAATCTTTTTTTAAAGAAGAGAAAAGTTGATGATTCTCCTATTGCTAAATCTTTTGACATACAAACTAGAGCTCAATTAGATGAGAAAATTGCTAGAATGTTTTACACTGGTGGTCTCCCTTTTAATTTTGCTAGGAATCCAAACTATATTAGTGCCTTTTCATTTGCAGCTAATCATTCATTGGGTGGTTATGTGCCTCCTGGGTACAATAAATTAAGAATTACACTACTTCAGCAAGAGAAAACAAATGTGGAAAGGTTATTGGAACCTATTAAAAGCACTTGGATGGAAAAAAGGGTTAGTATTGTTAGTGATGGATGGAGTGACCCACAAAGGAGACCTTTAATTAACTTCATGGTAGTTTGTGAATCAAGCCTGATGTTTATTAAAGCTGTTAATTGTGCAGGTGAAGTTAAAGATAAATATTTCATTGCTAATTTATTGAAGGAGATAATTGATGAGGTTGGTCATCAAAAAGTAGTTCAAGTAATAACTGATAATGCTAAAAATTGTAAAGGTGCTGGGGAAATCATTGAAGGTATGTTTCTACATATTTATTGGACTCCATGTGTTGTGCATACTTTGAATCTAGCTTTGAAAAATATATGTGCAGCTAAAAATGTGGAATCTAATCAAGAGACATATGATGAATGTCATTGGATAACTGATGTTTATGGTGATGTTATGGTAATTAAAAACTTCATAATGAACCATTCAATGCGATTGGCTATGTTTAATCGATTTAGTCTTTTGAAATTACTTTCAGCTGCAGACACTCGTTTTGCTTCTGTTGTTGTTATGCTCAAAAGATTTAAATTAATTAAGGGTGCTCTAGAATCAATGATTGTAAGTGAACAATGGGGACAATATAGAGAAGATGATCAAGGCAAAGCAAGATTTGTTCGTGATAAGGTGTTGGATGAGAATTTGTGGGCGAAGGTCAATTACATTCTTGCTTTTACTGCACCGATTTATAATATGATTCGAATGTGTGATACAAATAAGTCATGTCTTCATTTGATTTATGAGAATTGGGATTCTATGATTGAAAAAGTTAAATCAGTTATTTATGAACATGAAGGAAAATTTTCTACCCAAGATTCTCCTTTCTATTCAGTGATCTATAGTATTCTTTATGATCGTTGGGCAAAAAGTAATACTCCACTCCATTGTCTAGCTCATTCATTGAATCCAAGGTAAATATCTAATTGAATTATATATTTCTTTCATACTTATTTGATATATTTATTTATTAAATTGGGTATTAATTTGTTAATTATTTGATATATCTATTATTTATGAAGGTTTTATAGTGAACAGTGGCTTGAAGGAGGTGAAGGTAGAGTGCCTCCTCATATGGATGGGGAAGTATCTATTGAGAGAAACAAATGTTTTAGAAGGATCTTTTCTGAAGATGAGCGTTTTAAAGCATTGGATGAGTGTGCTAACTTCTCTCTCAAAAGTGGACCGTTTGAAGATCCTGATTCAGTTGGTGCTAGATTTAATACAGAACCGATGAAGTGGTGGGCATGTTTTGGTTCAAATGCTCCATTGCTTCAAAAGTTAGCATTCAGAGTACTTGGACAACCTAGTTCCTCCTCTTGTTGTGAAAGAAATTGGAGTACTTATTCCTTCATTCATTCAATTAGAAGGAATAAATTAATTCCAAAACGTGCAGAAGATTTGGTTTTTGTTCATAACAATCTTCGTTTATTGTCAAGGGTTAACTCTAAGTATTATGATGGTAAGAAGAAGATGTGGGATGTTGGTGGAGATGACTTTGGGAGTATGGAAGAGGTGAGAGTTCTTCAGTTAGCCAACCTGTCATTAAATGAACCAGAATTAGAGTCTGTTTTTTTCGATGAAGATGCAAATGACATAATGGATAAGGAGAATGATCAAATAGAGAAAATACAATAAATATTTTACTATTTTTTAAATTTTTTATTATATTTTATTTGATGACTTTGATATTGACCCTTGGAAATTATTATTTTGATGAAATAATATTGAGTTTGTAGGTTGATTTATTTATATTGTGATAAAATATATTGATTTATATACATGTTTATTTTCCATTTTAAAAGATGAATATATAAGTATTGATTTAATTTATACATACATGTTTTAAGAACTTGAATTTGTAATTTATTTTTGGTACAAAATTATTTTGTTATATGTTATTTTAAATTGGTTGGAAAAAATTAATTGTTTTATTTTTTTAATTAAAATATAGGTTATTGTATTTTTTATAAAAATTTCATATTTATAAAAAAAAACCCTATATTTTTTATATTTACACGTTTCCCCACGTTTCCGTTTCCTACTTTTTTAAGGAAATACGTTTCCACGTTTCCGTTTCTGTGCTACCTAGCCTGTGACTATTGAGCAATTATAATTTCCTTTTTACCCCAGGATGATAAATTGCCTACTGATTGATGTTCAAGGAAGAGCAAGGTCTATCATGTCCATTTCCAGACGTCAGAAATATTATCCGAACACATGGAGAGCCAGCACAAATTATGTTACTGCAGTTGACTACCATGTGAACCCCAATAATTGATTTTTTCCTATCAGCCACCTGGAGACAATTGGAATCTTGACACACTTATGCCTATTTAATAATTTCTTACCAATGGCCTTGAACTATTGATTGATCGAAAAACAAGTAGTATTGATATGGCTTTCATAGGTTAAACTATACTAAATCAAAGCAAATTGAAGTTACTCAAATTTTCTTTTATTCATTTTCTTTTACTAATTTCTAACAAGGTTCAATCATTTCAGCAGTCAAGTTTAATCATTCATGAGGTAAACAGTGAATAAAGAAATATAAATCAAGACTGCTATTGGTAGAATGCTAGTTTCAGCTCCAACGAAATAGAAATCAAGTATAATCAATCAATCATCTTTAGCAGTAAAAGTAAATGATCTTCAGGGGAAAAAAAGGGAAGATTGGATTTAGAGGCAAAAAACCGTTTCTGCTTCTAAATGGTTTATTATCAATAGAATATACAAACATATTTGATTGAGGTACAAGTATAGAGTATCAAAATTTTGTAATCTAATTGTTAAGGATGTTGAGAAGAGAGACTCTGGTTTTGATCATACGCCTGTTCAAGGACTCAACTCCTTCTTCAAGATCTTGAATACTTGACTCCAATTCTTTAAGTTGGTTCTGAATGCTATCGGATTTGCTTGTCTTGTAAGCAATGATAATAGACAATTCAGCATCTACCTTTTCAAACTCATTTATGTCAGTTTCTTTGCATGCTACCCCCTTTGGCTGCATTAACTTGGAAACCAATGACCAACCTCTTAGCTTTGATGGAGCCCTTGGCCCTGAGATAAGAGACAACAACGATTCGATCACATTTAAAGTGACTGCTTCAACCTTTCTTAACATGACGCTTGTCTCATTTTCCACACCGATTGTAGAGGATCTTTGGTTCAAATTCTTCAAGGTCTTCTGGATGGATTTTTTTACTAACTTCCTGGAGGTCAAGTATTTCTTAACCTCACTGGTAAGCTCAATATCATCATATCTTCTTCTGCGGAAAATTGATTGAAGTCCTTGTACAGCTTCTTTGGTTTGTACCAACGAATCCTTAGCAATACCACAAATATCCAAGAGTCTAAGAGATCCATTCAACAACTCATCAACCCATTTCTTTTGCTCGTGTTGAGCTAAAGTTTGTTGAAGCGATGCTGACTGAAGCAACTTGTCGACACAATCATGCAAATCTTGAAGACCATTTATCTCATGGCTTATCGATGATGATGAAGTAGAAGTAGCTTGAGAAGGCCGGAATCTGCTCACATGTTGATCAAGTTCTGAGTGAATTGGGTGTGGTCTTGAAGGAAGACTGTTAGAGCGAGTATGGTAAGAAGGGGCCATTTTTCTTCCTTCGGAATTGCAAATGCCTAGAAATAGATTGTTCAGTTCAATTTGCCTTCATTTCCTAACCATATGCTCTATATATATAATGAATACAAGAGACAAAAGGAATCTCTTGTGCTTATTCAATTAGGAACATGATTTCAGATTTGGATCTGAACATTATATTGGCTACATTTATGCAATGTCTCCCACCAGCTCCCTGACTTTTCTTTTCATAGCTTCAAGACCACACTAGTATCTTCTCATAAGTTAAAAATAAATAATTTCTTCTCTCATTGATCCACAAACCATGTGATGCATGGATGATGTTGAGCCTGTCTCCCCTGCAACTGTACAATGGAGAGCAATCCAGTTTGGCCTGGTTTCCGGCAGGAAACATGATGATTGTGCACTGGTGCATACTTAATGTATAAATTTGTAGAATCAGGTACTAAGAATAAGCAACTATAAGCAGGTATTGAAATTTATACACCATGGGGGTATCATGAGAATAGATTTAGATCTCTGGTTAGCAGTAATCTAATTAATTTGACATAGCACCACACAACTCAAATGGAATTCAAATATAAAGATGGCCTGTGATTTTTCTGAATTGGGTTTGGGCTTAATGGATAATTTTTTAGAATAAATATCACCTCAATTCATTAAAATTTATATAGTCAAAGGTTATATTGATATTTTAGCGGGAAAATTGTTGTGGTAAGAAGCAGCCATTTTTGCCCTTCTTTTGGAATTAAGAAGGTCTAGAAATGAATTCTTCAGTTCAATTTACCTTCATTCTGGGACCATATACCTGATATATGTTTATGAGATAATGGAGACAAGGGGAATCTTTTCCTCTTATTTATGTGTTGTCTACTGACAGCTTACCTATTTAATATCTTTTAGCTTCAAAATCATGGAAGTATCTTCACATCGGATAATAATACATAAATTGTTGCTCAATGATCCGCAGGCAATGCAACGCACGAATAGAGTTGACCATGTTTCCTCAGCTGCAATTCAAGAGATGCAATCCAGTTTGGCTTGCCTCCCTATAGGAAATAGAACATCTCTGGCACCCTTGTGGGATTGTATACAGTTAAATCATTTTATCAGGTACAGGGATCGTAAAAAGACGCAGACACTAGGCAACCACTATTATTGTTTGTTGCACACGAGCGGTGTTGACAGCAGAAGAAATGGTAACAGCCAAATGCCCTCGTGTATATTTAATACAAATATAAGCATATTGCTGTCTTGTACATTCAGAAATAGTTGTTAGAGACAGATGCAGAAGCGCCTACTAATTTAATTCTTTTTCAATTCATCATTATGTTGAACCCTCCACCCTATAAGCTGGGGCATCCTTCTCTCTTGTATGATTTGGCTGTGCATGTGCTTCAGCAAGCTGTAATTCTTTTATTTGTGTGCTAAATTACCCTTCTAGTAAAAATGACACCAAGTTAAGACACAGCACTGTCTTTCATGCTAGAATTCTTTGTTCTGGAAATCTTGCTTTTACCATCATCACGATATGCAATTTAACAGGTCGTTTATTGGATAATTTCATGGGTTAAACTTTTAGGTCCTTGATACTTAATTGAGTAAGACTATAACATTAGAAAATTGTTTGGACAGTGATTCCTTTCACAAGGCCCTTAAAATTTATATGCAAAATCCAATGAATGAGTGCAAACTTAAACTTAAATACATAGCAAGATATCAACTTAATGAATAACAGAAAAATAATGCACGAATAAAATAGGACAACATAACATACAATGAACATGAGAAACAATAATCAAGCCTGTCGTCCATGCATGTAAATCATCGTGGCTATGAGGCTATGCAATCGGGTAGCATTTTTGGCAGCAATGTCAAATCGGCGTCTGGTGGCAAGGTACTATGTAACACCCACAGATAACCCACAAATTGAGTTAATAAATGTTTTCCAAAGAGATGCACGCCCATTTGTGTGGGCATACATGTCTGTGCATCATCAACAAATTTAAATTTTGAGAAAAGATCGCGATCGTAACAAAAATTGGATGAATTTCATAATTGTGTGACATGACACATGGAGGCAAAAACAAAAGTATGTTTTACCTAATCTCTCATATTATTCTCACATCCAACCACACCTAAACGAGAGAGTAGTGAAGGGAGAGATTATTGGTTGTCGGAGGATGTTGTCGATCATTGGAAAACCATTAGCCACGTCAAAAGCTTGCTTGTGCAACATCCCAAATTCTAAATTCGCTTGAAAGTATAAAATTAATTTAATCCAAGACTTTATTCTAAATAAAAATAATTCTATAGCATAATATATTCTTATTCTTCTCAAAATAATCCTAAAATAATTAAAGATAATCACGTCTTATAAAAAAATTCACAGTTACAAAATTCATAAACAATAAAATCTAGACATCAAAACTCTTCAATCTCCCGACTCAGCTTGAGTTTATTTTATTCCACTTCTCCTGGCTAATCTAGAAAACTTATTCTGCAAAATAAAGGAGACGAGGAGTGAGCCGTCAACTCGGTAAATAAAAACAAACATAATACATAAATTTTTAATAAATAAACATTGTAAAACCTCTTTATTTTCAAAATAATTAGTCAAAATAAATAAACAAATAAATAAATCTCTTGATACTCCTTACCCATAACGAAACTAAAACATTTCTACAAATTTTAAGAAAAACAATATAAACAAGTTCGTACTCATTATCCTAAGGAGAAACAAACATAAATATTTTATATCAATTATAAGAAGTAACAAGATTCATCATTTGTCATAAGATAATCTTAAAATAATTTGTAAATATTACTCATAAAAAAAAACATAAAATTTGTACTTAGCCTTTGTCACATAGTGTCATATACATTCGTGATGACTTGGTTCGATTCTTATTCATATTCATCATAAGTCCGCAGACTTTTCATAATTCATATTCTTAATCATATTGGTCCGTAGACCTTTCATCGTATTCATATTCGTAACAGGTCCGCAGACCTTTCATCATATTCATAATTGGTCTGCAAACCCTTCATGGTGTGCATATTCATGATTGATCCGCAGATCTTTCATCATTCAATATATCTCCCTGGATGTTTTATGATCCGATCATATTTATCGATCCATAAATCTGTCAAATCCTTATCTGACTATGGACATTTGGCAAAACAATATTGTAAAACCTGTTTCTCTAACAAATTTTTATCTTTGAAAAATAGTAGCAAATCTTTATTCAATAAATTCATTTCAAATACTTTCATCTTAACAACCATATAATGTAGCATAAGTTTTCTTCTATAGAAAAATATCAAAACACTTTTCAAAAGTATTTTAGATAAAAAGATCATTTACTTCTAAAATAAAATCATAATATCATTTATAAATCATAGTAAAAAGAATTTTATAACATAAATAATCATATAAATATTTTCCATATAGAACAAAAATCATTACATATTATGTAAGTTTTTACTTATCTCAACAATCTCTAACTACGCCTTTAATCACCCAACGAGATACCAATATCTTCACGTTGTCCTAGCAATCATAATTCAAACTTAATACTATCAAATCTTACTCTTAGAAGTATCCATTAATAACCTATAAACCTTACAAATCATCACCCTAGTGTTAAATCATACTAAACTCTATTAAAACCAACTGTGCATATACAAACTCCTCACTGGACAGTTATGATTGCAAGATTTTTAATAAATTATTCACTCATGGTAAATTCACAAAATTTGGATATATTAAATTAGACATGTAGTAAAATATTCAAAAAAATTTTCAAATGAAACAAAGTTAAATTTCGTTTTCAAAACGTTCAATAAAGAAAGCACATCAACACTGTCAAAGAAACCAGATCTTTACTGGACAACCCTTATTTCTTGATTTTTAAAAATTTCTATAGGTATTGAAACTTTATGAAATTTTTGCATGTATGAATAGGCATATAATAAAAATTGCAGAAAAATTTTCAGATAAAATTGAGTTCAAATACTTTGTCAAAATGTTCAAGAAATTCAGATCATCAAATTGCCAGAATGCAGATTTTTTCTATTGAACAGTCATTGCTCTAAGATTTTTAATAAATTCTGTAATTATCAAAAATTCACGAAACTTTGATATAATTGAAAATACATGTTATAAAATTTTCAGAAAATTTTTCAATTGCAAATAAAATAAATTTTCTCATCAAAACATTTCATAAAGATAGAATAACAAACTATCCAGAATTTTCAGTTTTTAATATGCACAAACACAATTATTGACCTAACTATGATACTAACACAAATTAAATCTAAATTTAACTTAACTAAATAAAATGAAATTGAAAGATTCAACTTACTGAAATCTCCAATCCTTTTTGTTGCTCCAAATAACTCTACACCTCTCCCTTTTTCAATTGCCAAGTATAGAAATAAAAACTAATATTATTGATTTTCTCATGAGGTCTAAACTTTTAGAGAAATAATTTTATAGCCTATAAAGATCTATTCAAAGGGATAAAAACTCTTTTAATTAAAATCAATCAATATCTTCTTATCTCTCAATCAATTCAATCATATCCCTTCTTTCTATTTTAAAAAAAAATCCATCAAATCCTAATTTTTTTTTTTTTGTCAAAGATAATAATCCTCCAATATATAATTTCCTTAATTTTTTTTTTTTTGCTTTGCAACCATATTTATTTAATCCTAGTAGCTCCTCATATCTTCTTTATCAAAAAGTATATTTATTTCCTTTTTCTCTTTGTACAAAAACTGTATATTACAGCTTGATCGGTAGAAGTCAAGTAAGTCGGTTTCCTTTTTGTAGGTTTAAGGATTTGATTAAAAGCATATGCGCTCTGTGTTAATGAATGATTGGTTCTGAATGATCTAATAACATTGTTTATATGTGTTAATCTATGTATAAACTTTATATGCATGTTCTTTAGACTAAAGTATTGTTTAATGATGATAGAATTATGATATGAGATTGTTGTGTTGGTATATATGTTTATAGTTAGAGAAGAGACTTTTATTAACATTAGGAGCATACTTGTATTATTTATGTCGGAATTGATAGCTAGAAGTTGGCTGAAATATATAGAAACCCATAAGTTTGTGATCTCTAGATCATGACACAAGACCATGTATGGTCTCATACAGGCCTATGTGTCCTTAGTTTAAAATAGGAAATTCCACAATTTTCGTGTGCTTGTTCTGAGGAAAGACATACATGGTTGTGTGGTATAAGACACATGCTCGTATGTGACTTCCCATATTGGACGTTGCACTTAAAAAGAGGTACCATAGGCACACACCTGTGTAGTCATTTAAAAGACTATTTTACCCTAATTTAAGCACAATGAAGGGGAAGAAAAAGAGAAAGGAAAGAATAAAAGACTTTAGTAAGAAAGATATGCCAAAATGAATCAGACAGAGTGCTCAATTATGTGGAAGACGACACAAGAACCTGATCGATATGATACAACATGAAACACGAAACATGATATGAAAAATTTGGTTTTTGAAACATAATACGATACATAATTCGACTAGTAAAATGATATTCAACTTAGAATTAACTAAAATGCCCCAATAAGTGGTTGCCCTATTATCCCTAAAATACCCTTAAAAATTTTAAGTGGTTGCTCTATTATCCCTAAAAAGCCCTATACTTATAAGTGGTTGTCCTATTATCCCAAAAGTACCCTCATACTTATAAGTGGTTTTCTAATTAAAAATTTTCATCACTCTCCCCCTCTATCTTTGTCTCGCTCACATAGTCTCTTGTTTTTTATTTGCTCCTTACTTAGCTAACATGGCAGTTGGACCACCTGTCATCTTTCTGTTGACCTAAAATTTCATGTATTCCCAAATTCTTTCTCTTTTCTGTTTTCTGTTTCTTTTTTGTCATATGTTGAAGCTCAATAAACATTAATTTAGATATTCTATTTTAATTAACTTTTCTCCTTCAAGCAATACATAAGATTTACAAATACAAGCAACATTTATTACTGTCAATAGTTTATTTCTTAGTATTTCTATATTTTGATTGAAAAAAAAAGTAAGAGATTAGAAACTTAAAAAGCAAGGATTAGGTTGCACCATACATATGAAAGAGTATATAATAATGGTGCATTTGATTCATCAAATACCATGGTCTAAAAAAAAAAAGAATCATTTGGATTAGTTGATAATATTAATTGTAATTAAAAATTTTGTGAGAGATTGCAAGGAAGGGGTTTCATTAACTCCTAATGTAGCCCACTTTGATTATAACAAACCATATATGTTTGTGTATATTTGTATATCTTTATTTTATATTTTATCAAATTCCCAACTTCTTATTAATGTGGTCTTCAGGATATTCTTTATGCCTAATTGTTTTATGTTGTTTGTCTTGGTGTAGTGAAAAATGGTGAAAATTTATGAGCACATGAGACTATTAGAAAACTTCCTAGTGGATGATGATGTGATCAATGCTCTACATGGAAGTGGGTTTTAAAACTTGTTGAGGGTGTTAAAGTATTCCTATAATTGTCATGACTTAGTTTTTGCTTTGGCTGATTGGTATAAAAGAAGATCTTATTGTTTTAGACTAAGTGTAAATAAGAGAGTTAAGTTGTTTATAGATTTGATAGATATCTTATACATTTTGGGTTTGCCAATTGTTGTCCAACCCCTTGTTAAGGTCGAAACATGTGCAACTTATAAGAGATTTTTTCTTTTTTTATTAGGGATGCCAAACTTGCATTTCAAAAGTAGGGGTTTTAAATTGGGTGCTCTAAAAACTATTGCTTTTGTAGGTTTTTGCTTAGGAGCATATTCCAAATTTATAACCTTTGTTTGGTTTAAAAAATGATCAATGACCAAACACCTTTCCTTTGATAGATGGATGGAGGCAACTTTTATGAAGATTGTCAAAAAATGTTTATGGTACCAGAGATGGAAAAAATCATAAAAATTTTGGACAACTTAACTCCGTTATGTTCATGTAAACCTAGTTCTATTTACACAATGTGTCTTGTGTCCTTAGCAATATTTATATTGAATTGGGTATTCTTGTGTACAGGAAGACATTACGGTGTAACCTTACGTAAGGTTGACTTTGGAAGATATATCAATGCCTTATAAGAATCAAAGGTATATGATATTGACTATCATCCCACAATTCTGAGTTAAAGTAGAGGGCATAATACATGCATTACTACTTGACAACTTTAGCTACAAGCGATATGAAAAGCTCACTGAGCTCCCAAAAACATTGCTGAACTGTATCCATGAACCCATATAATAGATCCTCAAGTCAAGCAATCAAAGGCATATGGCATTAGTTTTCACTATGCCTTATAGGAATTAAAGACATATTACATTACTTATTTTGCATAATCAAGTTTAGTTATAATTCGAAGTATATACTTTGTATTTTTTCTTGACTAAACTAGTACTAATTTGATAAGATAGTGTAAGTCTTTTATTTATATTTTTAAAACATTGGAATATTAAATTGAATGGAAAACAAAATGACAAATATATCCAAAAAAAACTTTAATTTAATTTTACAATTTTTTATTATTTTATTTTTAAAAAGTGTATTATATGATACGATACACAATATACAATACAAAAAATTAGGTTTTCAATACACAATAAAATATATGATTCAACTACCATGGTTTGCCAATGAATTCATCTAATAAGGACAAACTTCTTCTTTTTTTTTTTTCTCAAATATTTAACCCCACATAGATTAGTGTGGTGGTGTTTTTGGGCATATTGATATTCAAATGCCCTTTATAAGCGGTTTCCTTATTATCCTCAAAATACCCTCAAACTTATAAGTGGTTGCCCTATTATCTCTAAAATACCCTTATACTTATAAGTGATTATCCTATTATCCCCAAAATACCCTCATACTTATAAGTGGTTTTCTAATTAAAAATTTTCATTACTTCTGCATCTATCTCTTTCTCGCTCTCATAGTCTCTTGCTTTTCATTTGCTCTTCTCACTCAACCAACAGGGTAGCTGGACCACCCGTTTTCTTTTTGTTGGCCTCACAATTTGAGGTATTCCTAAATTCTCGCCATTTTCTATTTTCTATTTTTTTTGCTTATATGTTGAAGCTCAGTAGACATTAATTTAAATATTTTATTTTAATTAACTTTTTTTCCTTCAAGCCATATATAGGATTTACATATAAACAACATATATTACTATCAAAAGTCAATTTCTTAGTATTTCTATATTTCAATTGAAAAAAAAAAAAGTAACGGATTAGAGACTTAAAAAGCAAAGATTGAGTTGCGCCATACATATGAAAGAGTATACAATAATGATGTATTTGATTCATCAAACACCATGGTCTTAAAAAAAAAAAAAGAAACCTTTTAGATTAGTTAATAAAATTAATTGTAATTGAAAATTTTGTGAAATATTACAAGGAAAGGGTTCCATTAACTCCTAATGTAGCGCATTTTGATTATAACAAACAATATATATGTTTGTGTATGTTTGTATATCCTTATTCTATATTCTATCAAATTCCCAACTTCTTAGTTATATGCTCTTCAAGATATTTTTTATGCCTAATTGTTTTCTGTTCTTTTTCCCGGTGTAGTGAAAAATGGTGAAAATTTATGAGCACATGAGACTATTAGAAAACTTCCCAGTGGATGATGATGTGATCAATGCTCTACATGGAAATGAACTTGAAAACTTATTAAGGGTGTCAAAGCAATCCTATAATTGTCACAACTTAGTTTTGCTTTAGACTAGGTGTAAATAAGAGTGTGTTTTGTAGAAATTCACCATAAATTGTTGAAGTATAATAAAAAAATATGTTGGCATTGGTGGTTGTATGATTGCTTTAATAGTAAGTGATTTTTAGCATTTATTTCTTTTTTATCTTTAAGACATGGTTTATTGTGCAATTGATTTCCATATGAAGTTTGGTTGATATTTAACTTTTCTTTCTTTGGTTTTTTTAGCAGATTTTTGCTTTAGAGCATATTCCAAAGTTGGTGTCTTTGTTTAGTTTAAACAATGATCAATGACCAAACACTTTTCTTCTAATAGATTGTCACGGGCAACTTTTACAAAGACAATCAAGAAATGCCTATGATACTCTATAGACGGAATAAATCATAAAAATTTTATACAACTTGATTCTTGTACGTTCATATAAACCTAGTTCTATTTACTTAGTATGTCTTGTGCCTTTAGCAATATTTATATTGAATTGGGTGTTCTTGTTTGTAGAAAGAAATATGGTGCAACCCTATGCAAGTTCAACTTTAGGAGATATGCTAATGCCTTATAGGAATCAAAGGCACATGACATTAACAATCATTCCATTATTCTAGGTTGAAGTAAGAGGCATAATGCATGCACTGTTGCTTAACAACTTTAGCTTCAAGTGATGTGAAATGCTCACCAAACTCCCCAAAATGATTAACAAATGTATCCATGAACCTATGAAATGGATCCTCAAGTCAAGCAATCGAAGACATATAACATTAGTTTCCACTATGCCAAATAGGGATCAAAGAAATTGCATTACTTATTTTGCATGATGAAATTTAGTTAAAATTTGTAGTCTATACTCTATATTCCTTCTTGACTAAGCTTGTAACAATTTGATAAGATGGTTTTAATCTTTCATTTATGTTTTAAAAACAATGGGAATATTAAATTAAATTGAATGAAAAACAAAATGAAAACTATATCAAACAAAACATTAATTTAATTTTTAAATTTTTTAATTATTTTATTTTTAAAAAGGTGTATTATACGATATGATAAATAATATAAAAAATTAGATTTTTAATACAGAATATAATACATGATTCAACTACCACAGTTTGCCAACGAATTCATCTTATGAGGGGCAAATTACTTTTTCTCAAACATTTCACACCACATTGATTAGCGTGGTGGTGTTTTGGGGCAAACTGATATTAGCCTTTGAATTAACTATAATGCCTTCTATAAGAGGTTGCTCCAATATATTCAAAATACCCTTAAACTTATTAGTGGTTGTCTTATTATTTCTAAAATACCCTTACAGTTATAAGTGGTTGTCCTATTATCCCAAAATACCCTCATACTTATAAGTGGGGTTTTAATTAAAAATTTTCATCACTTTCACCCTTTATCTCTTTTTCGCTTTCACTGTCTCTTGCTCTTCATTTACTCTTCTCACTTAGCATTTTTATCACTTCTGCCCCCATTTCTCTCTCGTTCTCACAGTCTCTCTTACTTTTCATTTGCTCTTCTCACTCAGCCAACAGGGCAACCAAACCGCCTATCATCTTACTAGTGACCTTACAATTTCAAGTATTCCTAAGTTTTCTCCCTTTTTATGTTTTTTTTTTTTGGTCATATGTTGAAGCTCAATAGACATTAATTTAAAGATTTTATTTTAATTAACTTTTCTTCTTCAAACTATATATAGGATTTACAGATACAAATAACATATATTAATGTTAAGAATCAATTTCTTAGTATTTTTATGTTTTGATTGAAAAAAAAAAATGGATTAGAAAATTAAAAAGCAAGGATTGGGTTACGTCATACATATGAAAGTGTATACAATAATGATGTATTTGATTCATCAAATGTCATGATCTAAAAAAAAAGGAACCATTTGGATTAGTTGATAATTTTAATTGTAATTGAAAATTTTGTGAAAGATTACACAAAAGGGGTTTTGTTAACTCCTAATGTAGCCCACTTTGATAATAACAAACCATATATATGTTTGTATATGTTTGTATACCCTTATTTTATATTCTATTAATTCCAAACATCTTATTTATGTGATATTCAAGATTTTTTTTATGTCTAATTATTTTCTGTTCTTGTCTTGGTGTAGTGAAAAATAGTAAAAATTTATATGTACATGAGACTATTAGAAAACTTTCCAGTGGATGATGATGTGATCAATGTTCTACATCGAAGTGGATTTGAAAACTTGTTAAGGGTGTCAAAATATTCCTATAATTGTCAAGACTCACTTTTTGTATTGGCTGATAGGTATGAAAAAAGATTTTGTTATTTTAGACTATGTGTAAATAAGAGGGTTAAGTAGTATATAGATATGATAGGTATCTTATACATTTTTGGTTTGCAGATTTTTGGCGAACCCTTTGTAGGGATCGAAACACTTGCAACTAAAATTTATGAAAGATTTTTTTTGGGGATACAATACCTGCTTTTGAAAACTAGGGTTTTTAAACTGGATGCTTTAAAAACTATTAATTTGGACCAAATGTATTCTTTGGAAACTAGGGTTACGACAACAGTATTATTTCTTTTAGGTTGAACAATTTTTTTGGTTTCTTCTACAGATTCTATGAAAGGTTTATACAGTATTTTTCTATAAGAGATTCAAGAAATAAGAGAATATGCTTAGGGAGAAGCATGTTTGGTGAAATCCATCATAGATTGTTGGAGTACAATAAAAAACATATTGGCATTGGTGGTTTTATGGCTGCTTCAACAGTAAGTGATTTTTAGCATTTATTTCTTTTTTATCTTTGGGATATGGTTTATTGTGCAATTGGTTTCCATATAATGTTTGGTTGATATTTAAATTTTCTTTTCTTTGTTTTTATTATTTTGAAGATTTTTGCTTTGAAGCATATTCCAAAGTTGCTGCCTATATTTGGATGATTAATGACTAAACACCTTTCCTTTGATAGATGGATGAGGGGCAACTTTTACAAAGCTTATTAAGAAATGTTTATGCTACTCTACAGTTGGAAGAAATCATAGAAATTTTAGACAATTTGACTTTCATATGTTCATATAATCCTAGTTTTATTTACTTAGTGTGTTTTGTGCCTTTAGCAATATTTATATTGAATTGTGTATTCTTACGTGCAAGAAGACATATGGTACAACCTTACACAAGTTCTGATGGAATCATAATTGTCTAAGGTTCAAAACTCCACATTAAATTTTTTTTTTTTTTAAATAAGGAGATGAATGACATGTTGTCTGCGTATTTCGGGTCATGATTTAGGTCAATAGACCTATTTCAGACCCCATATATAAAAAAAAAAAACCCCTAAATCAGCCTACAAAACTTCTATTTTGATGTTCTGTATATCAAAATTCTTAGTTTTGCATGTAGAATTCATATAAACTATAATCTTAAGTAGAAAATGCCAAACATAAATTTTCTCCCTCTACAACAAATTTGGATTAAACATAAAATTCATGCCAATTCAACAACAAAGACAGAGATAATAAAAGCTTTAATACCAAATGATGGACATAAATGAATGTTTCTATCTATGTGCAATTACAAATATACAAGATAGAAACCAAAATATTTATGATTACGGAATATAAACACTAATCTCTCGTCATTGCTAGATGATTTGTTGTTGAATATACCATTAAAATGTGCTTGTATGTTGTCTTCTAGGTGATTTGATTTTTACAAAATATGGTTTATGCATGTTTTTCTTTTTAAAAATCATTCACCCAAGGACTTTAAAGATGGCTTAATATACATCCTACCATAAAGGATGTAAACTGAAGAATGTGAAGGGAAATGAGTTACAAAAAACTTAGCTATTACCTACTTCAAGCAATTACCAAAATGACAAGGAAGTAACCAAAATAAAGGGAAACTGACGTGGCTACCTTGTTAACTGAATGAGAAGAGCAAATAAAGAGCAAGAGACTATGAAAGCAAGAGAGAGATAAAGGGTGGAAGTGATGAAAATGCCAAGTGAGTAGAACAAATGAATAGCAAGAAACTATGAGAGCGAGAGAGAGATAGAGGGTGAGAGTGACGAAAATTTTTAATTAGAAAACCACTTATAAGAATGAGGTATTTTGGGGATAATGGACAATCATTTATATGTATGAGGGTCTTTTGGGGATAATAGGGTAACAACTTATACATTTAAGGGTATTTTGGGGATAATAGAACAACCACTTATACAAGGCATTTTACTAAATTCAAAGGTGATTATCAATCCACCCCAAAACACAACCACGTTAATCCATGTGGTGTGAAATGCTTGAAGAAAAAGCAATTTGCTCCCGATGAGACGAATTCCTTGGCAAACCATGCTTGAAGAAAATCTAATTTTTTGTATAGTGTATCGTATTGTTTCATATGATAAGCATTTTTTAAATAAAATAATTAAAAATTTTAACAACTAAGTTAAAGTTTTTTTTTAATATATAGATTTCATTTTGTTTTCTATGCAATTTAATTTAATATTCCTAATGTTTTCAAAACATAAACGAAATACTAAACCCATCTTATCAAATTGTTACTAGCTTAGTCAAGAAAAAATATAGAGTATAGGCTATGAATTATAACTAAACTTCATCATGCAAAATAAGTAACACAATGTGCCTTTGATTCCTATACGACATAGTAAAAACCAATGTCATATGTCTTTGATTGCTCGACTTGAGGATTTATTGCACATGTTCATAGATACAATTGAACAATGTTTTGGAGAGTTCAGTGAGCATTTCATATTGCTTGAAGCTAAAGTTGCCAAGTAGCAGTGCAAGTATTATGCCCCCTACTTCAACTCGGAATAGTGGGATAATTGTCAATGTCATATGCCTTGCTTTGTTATTGAATTGCCATAAATTTTATGTTTAATTTGAATTTATTGTAGAGAGAGAAAATTTATGTTTGACATTTTCTGCTTAAAATTATAGTTTATATGAATTCTACATGAAAAACTAGGAATTTTGATATATAGAACATCAAAATTAGAGTTTTGTAGGCTGATTTAGGGGGTTTTTTATATTCGAGTCTGAAACGGGTCTATCAATCCAAATGATGATCCAACTGGAGGTCAAGGATGACATTCAGAGGACATGTCAATTGCATCTGATTTTCCAAACTGATATGTCAGTCGACATGTCATCTACATTTAGAATACGCAGATGACATGTCATTCATCTCCTGATTTTAAAAAAAAAATTTCATGCGGAGTTTCAAACCTTGGACGATTGTGATTCTACTGTGTAAGGTTTTCCATCATACCTGTTTTGTTTCTTGAGAATATTTAGACATGGAATCCTAATTTAGTGACTTGGTGTTGGTTTTCTAGTAGGCAAATGGAGTGTTTCATTAATTCAAAATATTCATGCTTTGGAATAGCAAATATTTTTGTTTTATAAAATATGTTTTTTGACATGTTTATTATCACTTATAATTGCATTTATATTTATTTTAAAATTGAATTACTTCAACTTTAAATCCAATTTATATTGTAATTATTCATGTGGATTAATTTTTATGCATATTTAAGGTTTAATTGAAATTATTTTTTATCTTAATGAATATATGCATAAATTAGATGTCAAAGTGATTAGTATGATTTTGCCTAGTTAAAGAGTAGCCACAACATCTTTGCTTATATTAAAATTATACATGAAGTATCTTGGGATCACATATAGTTGGCCAAAGCACTATTTCCTACCCAAGGTATGTTGCAATGCCAAGTGTCCCCCCTTTATCTATAATAATACTAAATACTCATCCATCAGCAGTTAAAATTAACGGAACCCTAACCCCTTAAAATTTTATCTTATTTTGCCTCCCTAAACTTAAAAAACTAAAAATTTTCCCCAGTCTATGTTTTAAAAAATGGTAGTTTCACCTTAGGGTTTCGTTTTGAAATCTTCGACATCATTTTCAGCTCCATTGTCGGCAGCCTCTCCTTCCTGAAGCATCTTCTCCCTGCTGCGGTTTCTTTCCTCCCATTGGATGTTCAATCGACATCGAAAGAACGATAGAAGACGAAGAACTTCGTAGGGGAAGATGAAGTTTTTCGTCCTCCCAAACAAAGATGAAGCTGTCGGTAATAGAGCCAGAGATGACGCCAGAGATTTCAAAACGAAACCCTAGGGTGAAATTGTCATTTTCTAAAACTTAGGTCGGGGAAAACTTTTAGTTTTTAAAGTTTAGGAGGGCAAAAAGAGATTATATTTTAGTTTATTTTTAATATTATAGAAAAAAATAACGATTTTACCCTTACTGCCATTAATTTTAACTGTTGATGGGTGTGCATTTGATGTTATTATAGATAAAGGGGGGACACTTGACATTGTAACATACCTTGGGTGGGAAATAGTCCTTTGGCCCATATGGTTATATGACATCAATTATAATTAATTATTGTAAATATGATAAATCTTATCCCACATGAATTTTTATTATATTTACATGATTAATTAGGTTGAAAAAAGGCATATGATTTGATAGTTTTATCATATGGTTTTAAATATATATATATATATATATATATATATATATATATATTAAATATATATTAAAGCCCATTTAAATTAAAAATGTTACAAATAGTTTTTATATTATACAACATATTTATACATTAGTAGAATAGAATATGATATATATATAATTGTATGCCTCAATTTTGTGACTTAAGTATGTATATTTATATTTTATTTGTAGTTATTCAACCTTTGAATTTTTGTGATAATGTATGTGATGTTCCTATTTTGAGGGGTGATAACTATAAGATTTGAAAAGAGAGAGTTCTTTTTCAATTAGGGTGTATGGATATTGATTATGTCATTAAGAAGGATGAACTACTTATACCAACAGAAACTAGCACTCAGGCTAAAGTTACCCTGTATAAATGATGAGAGTGATCTAATTGCTTAAATATGATGTTCATTAGGACACATATATCTGTTAGTATTTGTGGTTCAATCTCTGAGTGTAACAATGTCAAGCAATTATTGAAGGCTATTGATAAACAGTTTGAGTCTTTAGATAAAGCTCTTGCTAGCATTTTTATGATGAAATTATCATCCATAAAGCTCACCAATGTTAGAGGTTTGCTTGAGCACATCATGCAGGTAAAGGATATAACACTTAACTTAAGGCTCTTAAGATTGAGATGTCTGAATTTTTCCTTGTACAGTTCATACTAAATTCGCTTCCACAATAATATGGACCCTTCAAAATCTTTTACAACATGCATAAGGGAAAATGTTCTATTAATAAACTTTTGACCATGTGTATAAGAGGAAGGAAGGATGTTGATGGAAATAGGTGAAAGTGCACATATGGTTACACAAAGAAAAACCAAGCTAAGCAAAAGGGAAAGGATAAAATATCCATTTAGCCGAATTCAAGAAAAAGTCTAAATGTTTTTTCCATAAAAAGAAATGACATGTGAAGAAGGATTGCTTTAAATTTAAGGCTTGTCTTGAAAAGAAAGGTAATCCAATCTCATTTGTATGTTATGAATTTAATATGGTTGATTTATGTCATAACTTGGTGGATTGATTATGGTTCTACAATCTATGTTTCAAATACCTTACAAGGCTTTCTAAACCAAAGGAAGTCGATGACTAGTGAACAATGCATCTATTCAAGAAACAAGATGCATTCACATGTGGAAGTAGTTGAAACATGTAGATTAGTTTTAGATAGTGGTTTTGTGTTAGATTTGGAATGAATATTTTATATTCAAAGTTTCTCTAGAAACTTGATTTTAGTTTCAAGACTTGTATATTTTGAATTTCCTTTTCATTTTATGAAACATCGTTTAATTTGTTTTATAAATCTGTAATTACAGGAAATGGTACATTGTCTAATGGTTTATTTTGAATTCACTTACAAAACAATGTTTCATTTAATTTAATGCAAGTTCAAAATAATGTTAGTTTTAAAAAAATTGTTATGAATGAAAGTTTCCCTATGTTGTGCCATAGGGGATTGGGACATATCTCCATAGAAAGAATTAAAAGGTTAATGGATGATGGGGTACTAGATACTCTAGATTTTACTAACTTTGATACTTGTGTGGATTACATAAAGGGAAAACAAGTAATAAGTCAAAGAAAGGTGCTAAGAAGAGTTCATATATATTAGAAATCATACTTACAGATATTTGTTATCCAAATATTGATGCTTATGGTCAAAAATACTTCATCTCATTTATTGATGATTATTCATGATACATATATCTTTACATGCTTCATAACAAGAAGCAAAGAAACAATCTAGAAAACAAATTAAAATTGTGAGATCAGATAGAGGTGAAGAATGTTATGGTAGATACACTCAGGATGGACAAGTACCTAGTCTATTTATCAGATTTCTTGAAGAGAATGAGATTGCTACCCAATACACTATGTCTAGCTCTTTGGACCAAAATGGTATAGTAGAAAGAAGAAATCAAACTTTATTGGACATGGTACAGAGTATGCTTAACAGCTCCAAACTTCCTAAATCATTATAGGTTGAAACTCTTAAAATGGAAATGTATATATTAAACTAAGTTTTAACCAAAGTTGTTTCTAAAACACCATTTGAGTTATTTAAAGGTTGGATACTGAGATTGCGACATATCTGTGTTTGAGGATGCTCGTTTCAAGTAAGAGTTTATAATCTATATAAGAAGAAATTAGACCCAAAGACTATTAGTAGGCATTTCATTGGATATACTGAAAGTCTAAGGGTTACAAATTTTATTGTCCATTACATAGCATTAGAATTGTAGGATCTTCAAATGTAAAATTTCTTAAAAATGACTTAATCAATAAGAGCAATCAATCCCAAGACTTAGTTTTTGAAAAAAATCATTTAGATGTTCAACCACTCGTTTCAAATAATATATTGATTGTTATTCATAACACCCCTCAAATTCAAATGGATGTTGAACAACCAATTAATAGAGCTCCACAAATTGCTGATAATAGTCTAATAGATCAAGTTATTTAACAATTTTCAGATACTATTGAACCACCAGTTATATAGTCTACTCCACAAGAGGATGTTGATATAATATTAAGAAGATTAATTAGAGTAAGGAAATCAACAATTTCTAATGATTATATTGTGTATTTACAAGAAGTTGACTATAATTTAGGAGCTAAAGATGATTTTATCACGTTTTCACAAGTAATGGATTGTAGTAAATTTGCTTTATGATACAATGCCTTGAAAGTTGAGATGGAATCTATGAAGAGTGATAAAGTTTGAGATCTTATTGAGTTACCTAATGGGGCAAAGGTTATTGGGCGTAAATGGGTTTTCAAAACAAAGAAAGACTAATTAGGTAACACTGAGAGATATAAGGCAAGACTCGTTAATAAGGGTTTCACTCAAAAGGAAGGAATTGATTATACGAAGACTTTTTCTCTTGTATCTAAGAAAGATTCTTTATATATAATTATGACATTGGTGGCCCATTTTGACTTAGAACTATATCAAATGGATGTGAAAATGACATTCTTCAATAGGGATCTAGAGGAAGAGGTATATATGAAACAAACTAAAGGATTATCCTCTAGCGATGGTGAGCATTTGGTGTACAAGCTTAAAAAGTCCATTTATGGATTGAAACAAGCCTTCTGTCAATGGTATTTGAAATTCTATCAAGTTATCTCTTCTTTCGATTTCACAGAGAAATCATGAATCAATGCATTTGCCAAAAGGTTAGTGGGAGTAAAATTTGTTTCCTTGATTTATATACAGATGATATATTACTTATAACTAATGATAAAGAGTTGCTCTATGAGATGAAACAATTCCTCTCTAAAAATTTTGATATAAATGACATAGGTGAGGTGTCTTATGTGATTGGCATTAAGATCCACAGAAACAAACCTCAAAGTATTTTAGGTTTGTCTCAAGAAACTTATATCAATAAAGTTCTAGAGAGATTTCAGTTGAAAGATTGTTCACCAAGTATACCACCAATTATAAAGGGTGCTAGGTTCAATTTGAACTAATACCCTAAAAATGAACTTGAAAAAGAACAAATGCAAAACATTCTTGATGTTTCAATTGTTAGAAGTCTTATGTATGCTCAAGTCTGCACAAGGCTTGACATTGCATTTGTTGTTGGGATTTTAGGGAGATATTAGGGTAACCTAGGTATAAACCACACGGGAGTTGAAAAAAAGTGATACGGTACCTTCAAGAGACCAAAAAGTATATGCTTATATATAGACGGACTGATAATTTAGAGGTAGTTGGTTACTCTGATTCAGATTTTGTTGGTTATGTTGATTCAAGAAAATCAATATTTAGATACATATTTTTGTTTACTGGTAGAGCCATATATTGGAAGAGTGTCAAGCAGTCATTGATTTCTACATCTACCATAGAGACTAAGTTTGTTCCTTGTTTTGAGGCTACATCACATAGTCTATGGTTAAAGAGTTTCATATCTAGGCTTACGATTATTGATTCTATTTCCAACCCAAAAAAGATTTATTATAAAAATAGTAGTAAAAGTAAACATATCGACATCAAGTATTTAGCCATTAAGGAACATGTAAAAGAGATTAAAATGATCATTGAATACATCAATATTGAATTGATGATTGTTGATCCTTTGATAAAAGGCATGGCGTCAAAGAGTTTTAAGAATCATGTAGAGCGAATAGGAGTTAGTCTCATGTTGTAATTATGATAAGGTTGGTTCCATCGTATGATTGATGTATATACATTTTATGAATAATAAAACTTTTATTCAATATTCAGTTGATTTGTTTTCTCATTTTCATGTGCACAATTTTGTTGAGAATAACAATTAATTTTGGACCTAGAATAAACATAAAGTTTCCTCATTAAGTTATAAAGAAATAGATGTATCGTGATACATGAAAGATTATACTCATTCTTAGAGGACTTATAACCGTGATTCATGTATTTTATTTCTTTACTTCAATATGTGAATTTTGGATTACGGACCAAGTGTGAGAATGTCAATTTCCCTTCATTTTGGTAATTGCCTTGTCATTTTGGTAACTACTTAAAACAATTAATGGTTGAGTGGTCCATAACTCATTCCCCTTCACATTCTTCAGTTTACATCTTTATGGTAGGATGTATATTAAGTCATCTTCAAGGTCCTTGGGTGAATGATTTTAAAAAAGAAAAATATACATACACCATATTCTGTAAAAATCAATTCACTTAGAAGACAACATACAAATATGTTCTAGTGGTATATTTGCAACAAATCATCTAGCAATAGTGGAAGGTTAGTGTTTATATTTCGCAGTCATAAATATTTTGGTTTCTATCTTGTATATTTGTGATTGTGCATAGATAGAAACATTTATTTATGTCCGTCAAGCTGAACTACCCGTCATCTTTTTGTTAATCTCACAATTTCAAGTATTTCCAAATTTTCTCCCTTTTATGTTTTATGTTTTTTTTCTAGGTTGTATGTTGAAGCTTAGTACAAATTAATTTAAATATTAAATTTTAATGAACTTTTCTCCTTCAAGCCATATATAAGATTTACAAATACAAACAACATATATTACTATCAAGAGTCAATTTTTTAGTATTTCTATATTTCGATTTAAAAAAAAAAGGTAAGGGATTAGAAACTTAAAAGCAAGGATTGTGTTGCATCATATATATGAAAGAGTATACAATAATAATGTATTTGATTCATCAAATACAATGGTATAAAAAAAAAAAGGAACCATCGAATTAATTGATAATATTAATTGTAATTGAAAATTTTGTGAAAAATTACAAAGAAGGGGTTTCATTAACTCCTAATGTAGCCCACTTTGACTATAACAAACCGTATGTATGTTTGTATACATTTATTCTATATTTTATCAAATTCCTAGCTTTTTATTTTAGTAGTCTTCAGGATTTTTTTTTATGCCTAATTATTTTCTATTCTCTGTCTTGGTGTAGTGAAAATTGGTGAAATTTTATGAGCACACGAAACTATTAACAAACTTCCCAATGGATGATGATGTGATCAATTCTCCATATGGAAGTGGATTTGAAAACTTGTTGAGGGTGTCAAAGCATTCCTATAATTGTCATGACTTTGTTTTTGCTTTGGTTGATTGGTATGAAAGAAGATCTTTTTATTTTATAATAGGTGTAAATAATAGGGTTAAGTTATATATAGATTTGATAGATATCTTATACATTTTCAGTTTTTCAATTGTTGGCCAGCCTCTTGTATGGGTCAAAACACATGCAACTAAATTTTATAAAAGATTTTTTTCCAGGATCCCAAACCTACATTCCAAAAGTAGGGGTTTTAAATTGGGTGCTTTAAAAACTTTTGCTTTGGATCAAACATATCCTTTAGAAACCAAGGATATGACAACAGTATTATTTCTTTCAAGTTGTACAATTTTTTCAAACTCTTGTATAGATTCTATGAAAAGTTTATACGGTGTTTTTCTAGAAGAGATTTAAGAAATAATAGAATACGCTTGGGGAGACGCATGTTTGGTGGAAATCTACCATAGATTGTTAGAGGACAATAAAAATCATGTTGGCATTGATGGTTGTATGACTATTTTAATGGTAAGTGATTTTTAGCATTTATTTCTTTTTTATCTTTGTGATATAGGTTATTGTGCAATTGGTTTCCACATGATATTTGGAAGATATTAACTCTTCTTTTCTTGGTTTTTTTTTTTTTTTTTTGTGCAGATTTTTGCGTTGGAGCATATTCCAAAGTTGTTACCTTTGTTTGATTTAAACAATGATCAATGACCAAACACCTTCCCTCTGTTAGATGGATGGGGGCAACTTTTACAAAGGTTGTTAAGAAAAGTTTATGGTACTCCATAGATGGAAAAAAATCATAAAAATTTTTGATAACCTTACTTTTGTTTATTCATATAAACCTAGTTCTCTTTGTTTAGTGCATCTTGTGCCTTTGGCAATATTTCTATTGAATTAGGTATTTTTGTGTACAGGAAGACATATGGTGCCCTTATACAAGTTTGGCTTTGGGAGATATGCCAATGTCTTATAAGAATAAAAGGAATATGACTTTAGCAATCGTCTAACTATTTCGGGTTGAAGTAAATGGCATAATACATGCACTGTTGCTCAATAACTTTAGCTTCAAGTGATGCGAAACACTCACCGAACTCCCTAAAACACTATTCAATTGTATCTATGAACCAATGCAATAAAACCTCAAGGCAAGCAATCAAAGACATATGACATTGGTTTCCACTATGCCATATAGGAAATAAAGGCACATTGCATTACTTATTTTGCATGATGAAATTTAGTTATAATTTGTAATCTATACTCTATGTTCATTCTTGACTAAGCTAGTAACAATTTGAAAAGATGGTTTTAATCTTTCATTTATGTTTTAAAAACATTAGAAATATTAAATTAAATTGAATGGAAAACAGAATGAAAACTATAAGAAAAAAACTTTAATTTAATTTTAAATTTTTTTTACTATTTTATTTTTAAAAAGAGTATCGTACGATACAATATAATATTTAATATGAAAAATTATGTTTTCAATACACAATACAATACGTGATTCGATCCCCATGGTTTGCCAACGAATTCATCTCACAGAGGGTAAACTACTTTTTTTCAAACATTTAACACCGCAAGGATTAGCTTGGTGGTGTTTTGGGGCAGACTAATATTCACCTTTGAATTGACTTAAATGTGCTCTTTAAATGGTTGCTCTATTATCCCCAAAATACCCTTAAACTTATAAGTGGTTTTCCTATTATCCCCAAAATTACTAAAAAGGAGTTACATTAACTCTTAATGTAGCCCACTTTGATTCGAACAAACCATATATATGTTTGTGTATTTTTGTATATCTTTATTCTATATTTTATCAAATTCCTAACTTCTTATGTATGCGGTCTTAAGGATTTTTTTTATGTCAAATTATTTTTTGTTCTAGTCTTGGTGTAGTGAAAAATGGTGAAAATTTATGAACACATGAGACTCTTAGAAATCTTCTTAGTAGATAATAATGTGATCTATGTTTTACATGGAAGTAGATTTGAAAACTTGTTGAGGGTGTCAAAGCATTCCTATAATTGTCATGACTTATTTTTTGCTTCGGCTGATTAGTATAAAAGAAGATCTTGTTGTTTTAGACTAAGTGTAAATAAAAGGGTTAAGTTGTATATAGGTTTGATATATATCTTATACATTTTGGGTTTGCCAATTGTTGGTCACCCCTCGTACAAGTCAAAACATGTGCAACTAAAAGTTATGAGAGATTTTTTTTCTTTTTAGGATACCAAACTTGCATTTCAAACGTAGGGATTTTAAATTGGGTGCTCTAAAAATTATTGCTTTGGATCAAACGTATCTTTTGGAAACTAGGGTTATGACAACCATATTATTTCTTTTAGATTGTATAGTTTTTTTGAACACTTTTATAGATTCTATGAAAGGTTTATATGGTGTTTTTCTAAAGGAGATACAAGAAATAAGAGAATATGCTTAGGGAGAAGCATGTTTGGTGGAAATCCACCATAGATTGTAGGAGTACAATAAAAAACATGTTAGCATTAGTGTTTGTACAATTGCTTTTATGGTAAGTAATTTTTAGTTTTTATTTCTTTTTTATCTTTGGGATATGGTTTATTGTGCAATTGGTTTCCAAATGATATTTGGTTGTTGTTTAACTTTTCCTTTCTTGGTTTTTTTTTTTTTTTTTTTTTTGCAGATTTTTGCTTTGGAACATATTCTAAATTTGTTGCCTTCATTTGGTTTAAGTAATGATTAACGAGCAAACACATTTCCTCTTATAGAGGGGTAGAGGCAACTTTTACAAAGACTATCGAGAAATGCCTACGATACTCCACAAATGGAAGAAATTTTGGACAACTTGACTCTTGTATGTTCATATAAACCTAGTACTATTTACTTAATACGTGTGTCTTTACTAATATTTGTAATTAATTGGGTATTCTTGTGTGCATAAAGACATTATGGTGCGACCTTAAATAAGGTCAGCTTTGGGAGATATGCCAATGTCTTATAGGAATCAAAGGCATATAATATTGGCTATCATCCAACTATTCTAGTTGAAGTAGGAGGCATAATACATGCACTGTTGCTCGGCAACTTTAGCTCCAAGTGATGTGAAACACTCTTCAAACTCCCCAAAACACCGTTCAACTGTATCCATGAACTTTTGCAATAGATCTTTAGGTCGAGCAATATCATTATGATAAGGTGAACCTGGTGTGGGTTTTATCGTTGCAACATAAGGGGTTGCCCATATGTTGGTTCAAGTAGACCATATGGACATATTTATGGACCATGCAACAGGGTTAGGTGCTTTAATGGTTGGTATAGGAGACCATAATGAGCAATGTGTACACTAAAGGGTGACCTGTCGGTTGAGGGTGCAGACTAGATGTATGTGTATGGACTGTGTAAAAGTAAGTAGAATGGATTACCGCACAAGATGGAATAGGGCTATGTTATTGATCAAGTTCATTTGTGTAACTCATGTATTCTAAGATGTCTCTATACCATAATGATTTCCTCTTCTCCATTGACAGAATCAAAATAGGAGTGATAACATCCTGCCAAACATGACAATTTCTAAGTTATAACAAAATTCATGGTTTTTAAGGACAATAACAAATAATTGTCATAATGTACCAAAGAAGCTCCAAAGATGGTGTCAATGTGCTCCGACCTTGGGTGTTGGGCAATCCTCTACTTTGCTAAAAGTTTCATATATCCACAATTGCATCTGAGAAAAAAGGTGTTTGATTAATAAAGTTGTTGCACATATTTGTAAAATATAAAAGCGATATATCCTATTAACACATAATAAGGTTACTTGAAATGCTATTATGCATCTCGTTAATGCATAATTTTGCACTTCGATGTCCTCATTGTACAAAGGAAATTTCTCTAAAAAATCCTCATAGCTCTTGTCCATCCCTCAACTCGTGGACTCGGTAATCGTCTAAACCATTGTCTCCTTTGAAAACTTATTAAACACATCCCAATCATCAAATAGAAGAAAAATATGATCAGATATCACTTTTTGATTATCTGCTCCCAACAATCCATAAGAGAGAAAATACAACATAACTAATTTTACAACATCCTCATCACAATTGCCCCTATGATTGAGACAAATGCTCAGTCTAGATCGCAATATGACACATGTTTGGTGCCTAAGAAGTATCTCCCTCTAAACAGTGCTACCTTTATTGTCATTACATAATCACAATATTTGCCTCCCTAAAAAAACCCTCAACCTCGTCACCAATGCGAATTCAACAGGGTTGAATCTACAATCCACCCTATTAAGCCTAAACCAAAAATCCTCTCTCGACTCCCTTTTGTTCACTTGCCGAAAAAGTATTGAGTGCATAAGGGTCGCACTATAGCCATGTACTTTAAGATCCAAATAATGTCCAAAGAATGTTTGCCTAAACATTTCTTTCTGGGCACGATTTGGCTTTGCCCTAATGTGCTTTACCATGTCCTTGTGGCTATGGACGTTGACCGTAGCCCTGAAATTATGAGCATCATGGTACTGTATTAATGGGAAATTTTTGCCAAAATGAACTTTGGATTATTAATTCATTAATTAAAATATAAAAATGCATGCAAAAAACATAAAACCTCATTTTGTGAACAGTGATTTTGGCATGTTTGCATGTGCATGTGTCAAAGACTATTTTTAGGTGCTTGCATGCAGTTTCCTTTCCATCGACGATGACTGTTTTGTTCATTTCCAAACAAATCACAAGTGTTAAACGACAAAATATGCTAAATAAATCATCACAATACCATTTCCAAGATTTTCCATCCAAAAAACTAACCAAACTAATGTTAATTCAACTGATTTAAGGTTTAACACAAAAATCCCTAACTGTCACCTACATTGCCACCACTGGCCCCATTTCATCTATTCCTACTTCAAACCACTACAGACCTAAGGATTTAACATCTATCTAACACTATCATTTAACCAAAAATAAAAAAACATTTCGATAAACATTTGACTAGACAAGAAAATAATCAAGAAACTTTTGAAGCTTACCTTTGATTCCATTTCAGAGTGTCGTGCTTGCCACATGTACACTTTACAAGATCAGAGTGAATTTTGTCATCGATTGCTTTGTTTGTGAGTGTTTTGCATTTTAATTTCTATCGTATGAACCACGTTTGTGTTTGTGTTGTTTTGTTGGCACTTGACTTTTGGGCTACTTTTTACATTAAAGGCAGAGTCGGGAAAGACTATTTAATATGCTTAAATAGGCATAATGCAAAATGCGTTGCCTAATTTTATGTAGGAACCAACTTATTTGCCCATTTTATTTAGTTTCCTATTCTTTCTAATACCTCTTCTTTAATCACTAAATATTGAATCAAATTTATCACTCACAGTGATAAACACAAAGGATACCCATTGGAGAAGAATATAAACCTGCTAGCAAAGCTCCTTCAAAGGAGTGAAAAATTAAGTCCTTTTAATGTTGTCTGTTTGAGGTTTTCATTGATAGTGAAACAAGAGATTAAACACAAGATACATACAAAATTCAATGTGAGCAAGGGAGAAAGCTGGAGAAAAAGATGGATCACATTCACATATTGGCATATGAAAAAAGAAACGGTCAAGATGCTTGCGATGGGCAAGCTTTAGCAGCGGCTCTCTGCAATGCCTTCAACCTGTTAGCTTCCATTCGAGCTTTCTGTTCCTCTGTGATCTCAACTTCATCCCTGCCACTACCTCCATTATTCCCCACTTCACTTATTGATCCATTTCTAGAGCTACCATTAACAACATCCTCACCAACCATCCTACTCTGCAAGGCCATACATAAAAATGCTTGGTGTAGTTATGTCAAAAATTTGATAAAATGATATACAAGAGTTCTATGAAGAGGAATTCTAATAAGCCAATGCATGTATTGCAATACTAAGCATACAAGACTTTATATAGACATTTTAATGCAGTGATAAACTAACATTTGCAAGATTTTCATGAGATGAAAAACTGCTTTTCAGAATTTAAAATTACCAAATGATTGCTCAACAAGTTAGCTAACCACCAGAAAGTTGAAAAATACATAAAGAATGAAACAAAAGAAAACTTTCAACAAACGAGAATAAATTAAAAAAGAAAACACCCACAGGCCTCCTTTAACCAATTGCTATGCAATCAAAATAAGGAATCATTTCTTCCTATTATATTAAGCCAACATGTTGAAAATATCTTAGGCAGCTAAATGGAGATTTAAGCAATTTCTAATTACTAAAGAGTCATGTATATTAAAATCTATGTGGAATAAATTTTCTCAAATAATATAAGAAAATGAAATCCAACTTCAACAGCCGTATAAAAGTATATCTTTAGTTTGATGATAAACCATTTACCTTAGTGCTAAATATATAGAGCTAGAATTAAAAAATCTATCCAAAATCATTCAATCTTGCTTATCACACTGTAAAACATGTCGCAAAGAAACTATTATTATTGCGTTAGGGTTTGAGTATGGCAATTAAATTTTTAGCTGTTACATAGAAGTTATATACTCTTGTTCCCAACCAAATTACATTAAAGAAGTCTAACTATATAAATTGTAATGAGCATCTAAAGCATTGCTCATAGACAACCCAATAACACTACTATCAAAAAAGAAACAATGATGCATTAGTGATCTGATACTTGGGAAATATGAGTTTAACAAGAGTAAATCAGTTCTTATATGATATGCTCTCTAAACAAATTAGAGTAATGAAGCAAAATTTACACCTGCTTGGCTGATGTGGAATTTGATTGAAAAAGATGAAAAATAAAACAGACTTCTTACCGTAGATAGCATCTAATTACCTTTCAGACACGAGACATCATTAATTTAATCACAATCTCTTAAAAATCATGAACACTCAATTCCAAGCAATCAATGTCATCCATAATTAGGAAAACAATAGCATTTGTATTTTGAATTATTTTCATTTTTTAGAGTAAAAGAAGAAATCCTGAAAAAAAAATCTATTTGAAAGAGATACTTACTTCAGTAGCTTTCTTGTAAATCTCATCAAGTAGGTCTTTATGAATATCATCAGCAGCATCAGTGTTAGAAGATGGATCTTGATGGTGATGAAATGCTCCGTCAGCGCTCACAGCCTCATCAGGTGCTGAGAGACATTAACTATTCAACAACAATCTAAAAGAAAAGAAAATACCAGTCTCGAATCTTTTATCACATTGGGTTATTGTACTGCCTTAAAAACTACTTTCATAACAGGAAATGTCAAGAGAATATTTATCGTCTAGAACATACATTGCTCTCAAATGGACACAACAGCTTGATGTAAAACAAACTAGAGAATTTTAAGGAATTTTATTTTACAAAATACTACATTTACACAAAAAATATCCCAACTCTGCATCTTATGTGGTGTGACAGTTAATTTATCAACACTACAATAATGTTGAGATGATGTGTTAAGCAAAGTGACCATGCCAAATGAACTGACACATTACTTGAGACATGAAGTTTGGATGTTAGCTTAGCAAGTGCCACATTAATATTTCCTGTTTTCTTAGGATTTATTTTCCTGAGTTGAACTAGTAAGGTTAGTTTAAAAATTCCTAATGGAGTTTCAATTTATTTCTAACTTAGTTTTGTCCATTACAAATATACTAGGTAGCACAGAAACGAAAACGTGGAAACGTATTTTCTTAAAAAAGTAGGAAACGGAAACGTAGGAAAACGTGTAAATATAAAAAATATAGGGTTTTTTTTTATAAATATGAAATTTTTATAAAAAATACAATAACCTATATTTTAATTAAAAAAATACAACAATTGATTTTTTCCAACCAATTTAAAATAACATATAACAAAATAATTTTATACCAAAAATAAATTACAAATTCAAGTTCTTGAAACATGTATGTATAAATTAAATCAATACTTATATATTCATCTTTTAAAATGAAAAATAAACATGTATATAAATCAATATATTTTATCAAAATATATTGAATGTTGTCCTATTTTCAAAGAGAATGAATGTTTCCAACGATAATCTCGAGGACAAGCAAAAAGAAAATTCTGTTTCAAAGATGTTTTTTTATATTCTTTCATTTTTACCAATTCCTATAACATTCATTCTCTTTGAAAAACATACATTGTTCCATAATTAGTTTTTTTATGCTTTCTTGGTGAGTTTCTCTGCTAATATCCAGTATTATATATGCTGCCAAAATTTACATTTTTTTTTGCTGGAACAAATTAATTTATTGAGACACCCAGCAAAAGAAGAAGACGCCCATGACAGTAAAGAAGAGAAGAAGACGCCCAACAGAAGAAGAAGACGCCCAGCAGATTGACGGCAAAGGAGATTGACAGCAAAGAAGAGAAGATGCCCAAAAAACTATTTTTTTTATTTACTTTCAAAATCCTTTCAGAATCCATTTATGTTACACTTTCAAAATCTTGGTATGCATAGGAAACTCTTTCTGTTAAAGAAACGCGTTTCCCTTTTATCTAAAATTACCGAAACGTCCCCAAAACGTTTCGTACCAGTTTCGGGCCGTTTCGGAAACCGAAACGTTTCGGATTCGTGGAAATGCACACTGCTATGCGTTTCCGTGCTTCTTAGCAAATATAAGCCTAACCTAGACTCATTAAATTAATTACTGAAACCAAAGAATTTTTCTACCTCATTTATCTATTTCCCTCCCCTTTATTTTCTCTTTTATAGTTCCCTCTCACAGCCACAATGCTTTTTCTGCATTAATCTGGATAAAGCAGAGATTAAATAGGTCATGAATAGACAGGCCACTGAAACACTAGAATTTCAACAGGACAGGTAAAATATGAGGCCACCAAATTTCAGTTTGAGTTCAACAACATTTATCTACACTCACAGCAGAAGAATTCTATCATAAGACAGCTCTCTCTCTCTCTCTCTCTATATATATATGTATATATTATCCACTTCATAATTACTTGTTAGTGCTGTTACAAATACTAGGAGATCATAGTATTTCATTGCCAGAATATTTGACATTCTTTATGTCCAATTAATGTGCAAGCAGAAAGATCTTTAATAAGCTCCACTTCTAGGGGGACTGACTGTAGAATCCAGAAACTTCCCTGTACAATAGAAAACCACTTTCCCTAACTTAAAACCACACCTATCTGTCTTTTGTTCCACGTATTCCTAAATATTCCCTTAAAACAATAGAATCACAGCCCACATTCCGCAAGCAAAAAGACACCAATCAAAGTGAGTCATGTTAACAATAAAAATGAGAACTGCTCAGATACCTTGTTCAAAAGTTTGACCATTATTATCAACCGGAGATTCATGCAACTTTGTTGGATCCCCTCCAGCAGCAATTCGCTCCCTTAAATCTCTAACACACATCTGCTCAGGAATGTGAAGAAAGTCAATAAATGATAGATTTATAGGCATGGTATGTACGTTAGCCACCATATGATGCATTAAAAATATCACATGTTCTTTAATTGGGCTCAAGTTAGCAATCTGTGAAGCATTTTGCAATTCAACAAATTAATGTTATTTCAAATGGTACAACACATTTGACATGATAAGGGTTTAATGATGTCTATAATTCTCCCTCCTGGACATAATGCTTCCGGATGTAAAATCACAAAGGAATAGCTGATTATTACTTGAACTAACGCAAGAAAGTACTAGAACTGCAACAGAAAGTTTCAAGAAATGAAAAGATAATAATGATGAGAGAAACACCAGTTAATAAACAAGTTAGCACCGATGGGTAAACTTGTTGAGACATCTGCAGACCCAAATTTGAAGATAAGAATAAGTCCAGTAAGAAAGCTTAATTATCTGACTGTTAATGAGACCAAATATCACTTTCACAGTCAAAGCAATTAGCATAAACAGAATCGTAACTAGCTTCAATCAAGCTGTGCGCAAAATTATGAGATAAATCAAACAAAATGGTTGGGGAAAACACTTTCTTAAAAGAGGGTAACTCTTCGGATATTGTATGTTATTCTAATGCTAATTGAGCAGGTTACAAAGCTCAAGTCAGGTCTATCAGTGGCTACTGTATGTTTCATGGTGACAATTTAGCTGCTTCAAGGAGAATGTGGTGGGTAGATCCAGTACAGAGTCAATACCTTGAAATGCCCAACATTGCCCAGGAGCTTCTAAGACTAAACAACCTATAAAAGGACTTAAGAGTTGATATCAAAGGACACTCTGTTAAGTTATATGACAACCAAGCAGAAACTTATATAGCTTTTAATCCACTGATATATTAAGCATTAAACACATAAAATTAGATTGTTACTTTATCTGTGTGATTGTTATGGTAGGAGAAATTGTTGTGCTTTTTGTCAATTCAAAAGATATCTTTGTTCCGACTGGGACGGGTGAGCGTCTATTAGTTTATATTAACTAACTGGTAATGTGAAGGGCTAGTTGTATTTTTTTTTAAACCAGTTTTCAGGTGGCCTTATTAATTACTGAGTCTTGAGAATTTTCTCAAGAGTTTGCAGGTAACTCTTGAGCATTTCTCCTAGACACAAAAAATATGTATAAGCCATTCAAGAAATTTCTATATTTTCATTTTCACCAACAGATTTTTGAATCTAAGGCGCACAGTGTAATTCTAAGTAAACACAATTTTGTTCTACTAGTACATCCCATGAACTGATTTTAATCCAGTGCATTTTGTATGAAACAGAAGTATGTCCAGAGTCTTAAAAAAAAAGGAACACTTTGATAGATCTTGTGATGATAGCTTCTGTAGATTCTTATCAGTTTCAATGTGTTTAATCAAAAACGTAAGATGATATACGAGTGAAAATTAGTATGAGCGAAAGCAGAGACAAAAAGAATACATTGTGTCAAGGACTGGAAAAGAAAATATTAAAGAGATGGGTTATCTGGTTAACTTGGAATGAAATAACATGTGGTCATTTTCCCTAGATCCCTATTTGTTTTACTTATTATATGCATCTTCTGTTACTGGAAGACATCACAAAGCATATTGATATCGATTTCAATAGATAGGCATTGAAAAGTAGACACTTGAAAGAAGTTTCAACTGACTTAAGAGATTTAAATACATGACAATCATATTTGCAGTATTTAATATAACCACAAAATTGAAATATAAAAACATGGCAAACCTTTACACGCTTTGAGGCAGCAACTTGTTCCACCTTCTGTATAAACTGATCAAACGAGTAATAAGGCAGCAAATGAGAGTGCCACTCACTGTATAAGCCAATTAAGCTCCCCAAATCACTAACCTACATAGAGACAGAGGGAGAATTATAAGCATTATAGAACTAAGTGATTCACAGGATTTAAAAAAACAGAAATTTGAGAGAAATGAGAAATCATAATTCAAAAAAAGAAACAAAATTAGAGAGAGGGCGGATTGTAAGGATTATAGGACTAAGTGATTCATAGGGTAAAAAAAGAAACAAAAAATAAGGGAGAAATAAGAACTCCTGATTCCTCATACAGAAAAAATATTAGCACGGTAGAAATGACAAGGCACAATAATCAAAGAAAACAATTAGCTTTAGTAGATAAATTTAAAAGATAAAAAATAAACTGTGAAGAGGAAAATAACCCATAATATGAACTTGCATTGAAGAATATAAAATAACATAAAACAAAAGGGCAGTGCAACTGCGGATACAAGATAAAGTAATTGGCTTGGTTGAGGTTTCAAGATAGGAAACGAGAGGCGAATCATTGCAGCCCTACTATTTTTGCACACAACCATGAATTTTTCTCATCAATAAATAAACATTGTCCTTCGCTATCGAAATAATTTCTCATACTGCCTGGTGTCCCACTAACAAATACAAAATAAGTTCATCTAGCTCACACCAAGCTAAATAGTAACGGTTCTTCCTCGTCAAACTAATGATGATGACCATTTTAGGTAATTCTTAAAAAGCATGCTTTCGTAATTCTAAAGTGTAATTACGGGTGATTTTTCTAGATAATATTTTTTTGCATTCTAGTGAAATACTCAAATGATCCATGATTCGAAAAAAAAAATCACTAGCTTATTGCATTCCATAATTAGTGAATTTTTTTTTTTTTCATTTTGAACAAATGAGTAATAAAGCCCTAGATGATTAGATCTGATTTAAAAAAAAAAAAAGAAAGGAAAGAAGGGACCTAAGATGGTGAATACCTCATGGCCACGACCCCGATATTTGAAGGCGCGAGGGAAGTGGCGAAGGACAAAACCAAGGCCATCGTCGGAAAGAAGAAGGTCAGGGGTAAGTTTAGGCCTGGCCCTCGAAACTTTCTTGGGCTTCTCCTGGGTAACCGATTTTGAAAGATTAACAGCGGCGCTTGTGTCATTAGAATTTGATGGGAGGGACTGGGAGGATGAAGGACAGTCACGAGACCAGTGACCTGGTCGTCCGCATTTGAAACAACCCGTAGGCGCTGCTTTTGCGTTCTCCATCACTATCTCTATTCCTTTCTATGGCGCCCTCTCTTGAAATCAGTCTATCTATTTAGATTTTTTTTTTTTCTCTTTTCGCGGGAATTATGAGCGGGAATTGCATTTTATGCCTCAGATTTGTTTTTTTTTTTTTTGTTTTTAATTTAAATAACCATTGTTGTGTTTATTAAAAAAATAATTAATAATTCCCACCAAAGATTTTTCCAGAGGCCAAATGACTTTGTCCCACCTAGGGCTGGACTCGAACCGAATCTGTTTGAGTTTGAGTTTGAATTCGATTCGAACTCACCCAAAATGAGCCAGCCTTACCTGAGCTCGAGCTCATGCTACTGGTCAAATTTTTTAATTAAAAATTTTGATGAAACAAATAATTCCCATGCTTTACTTTTTAAAAAGTTAAATTTTTATTTGTCATATATTTTTATTAGTTAATTTTGTTTGATTTTTGTTAAAATAATTATTATTTTTTATTAAAATTATTATTAATATTTAATATAAATGTTAAATTAATAGAATACTCTTACAAATTTAAAAATTTATCACTTATACTTTAAAAAATATTAAAACTCAAGTTAACTTTAAATATTATGTTTTAATCCATTATTTGTAGGTATAATTATCATAATTGAAATTAATGAGGGACATATTAAAATTTTAAAAATTTTAAATTCAACTCTAAACTTTTTCAAATTTTTAAACTCTCTAAGAATTTTTCTTAATACTTTTAATATTTTCAAAAATTACAATTCACCCCAAAACTTTTAAAATAGAAAATTAGAAAAAATAAATAAATTAGAGAATAGAAATAAAAAGATAAGAAAAAAATAAAAATAGAAAAATTTATGCAAAATAATCTTTTATACTTTTACTTAACAAGATTTGCTAACAAAAGTGAATCGAGTCTTTTGAAACTTTAAAAATGAAAAATTGTCATTAAACAAAGCCTTGGGTGGGATAGTCTTTAGGCCTCTATCTAAAAGCCTAAATAAAATATTCAACCTTACCAATTTCAACTATCCGTGGGCAAATAAAATTACACGTAAATATTTTTAATATATAATTTATATATATAAATAATGTATCATTATATAATTGAATAATTTTAAATTAAAAAAAATAATATCTAATTACATGATGATATATAATTTATATATATAATTATGTATAATATATATATATAATATTACTGTAACTTTATTATTAATGTGCACATTGCTTTAATATTTTTTCATTTATTTATTTATTATATTAATTTTACAAATTATTTAATTTAATTTTTAGTTGTAATTTGTAAATGTTTAAATAATAAGTTTATATTAAAAAATAATTATAAATAATAGGTATAATTAATACAAATTGTAATTAAATAATACATATCTCATTGATTTGAAATTAGATGATTTAAAAAGAATAATTTGGTATTAGAAAAAATTATTAGTAAAAGACCAATGTTATGTATATAGATTTTTTAGTATAGGATCAAGTATGTAGATCATCATGTGATAAATTTTTATTTATTCTTAATTCATAATTATTGAATCACATAAAGATAAATCATCTGTATACGTAATTGTATATTTAAAAGTATGTATATATAATTTTACTAAACAAAAGGTGCAAATTATAAATTCAAATTACAAGTAAATGAAATAATAATTGAAATTATTACAAATTACAATTATATTACAAATTCAAATTAAAATATTCTTCCGAGAATCGTCTTTGTCTTCATGACTTCATTGGGAGAGACATCACCGAAAAGGAAGAGATATCGTCGGGAGAAAGAGAGATAGAACGGTCGTTATTGACCAAATGAATTTTTCAAACCTTTGAAGGAAAATGATAGAATTTAATCCTAAGAAGAAATTATTAATTTTTTAAATTAAAGAAAAAAATTATATAACATTTTAGAGTTTAGTGATAAAATAACGATTTTACCTTTAACTCTAATAAAAATTTTTAATAAAAGATAGATAACAAATAAGTGTTTAAATTTTTAAAACCTTATGAGTGTGAGTTTTTATTTACACCAAACTTTGGGCGGGAACAAGTCTTTTCACCTTATATCAATGGTGGTCGTTGTTGGTTTTCCCCTTTGCCAAAGCTTTCAAATGGACTAACATATCCTAATCCAAATAGAAGAGATGTATTGAATGGGTTACATATAAAGCTCACATTCTCTCCAAATTTAACATAAAAAGGTATTACAAGGAGAAACTAGATTTCTAAGCATAAAATAAGTCAAGGTTTTTAGCGCTCATCCATAAGCCATAGATTTTCTTTGAATATTCCCAAATTAAACAAAAGATAAAAACCAATTGCAAAATTTTTTTTTTGAATCTACATAAAATTATCTCTCATATTTGAATTACTGAAGAAAAGTCCTCCAAATGGGAGGATAAGAAGCGTGAGATGTACCCAGGCAATCCAAATTATAATATATTTGTTTCATTCAGATGCCATCTATCTTGAATACACATTTTCTAACAGTTTTAACAAGACATAAACTTAGAATGTAATGCGACAGTTTGCCCTTGGATCTTGAGAGAGTTCAAGAGATGAGCAGAAATAGATTTGACATTGCAACATGAGAGAGTTCGAGAGATAAGCAGCACGACTTCTTCCATGACACAATTACATCTCATGATGTGACAACGACACCAGCCTGCATATTACAAGCACAATTATGCAAAAGATCGATGACAAATATCAATGCTTTGTTCTCATTAACTTATACCAAGCTTTCTTACTTCTCCAACGGCAAATTTGTAATAAGATTTCAGAGGTGGCAGTAACCATTCCAACAAATAGATAGAATGTCCTTGAACCTCATCGATGGCACAATTCTGATCTGGAAAACAATAAATGAAATCTACATTAAAGATATAAATGAAAGGCTGTTTTACTCAAGTTTTCTAGCATAGAGAAGTCTGAACCTGTGGCTTGAACAAGTACTCTGTGTGTAACAAAGGTCTGCATCGGCAAAAAGAACAGAGGTAAAGATCAGAAAACTTAAGCAATTAATGACAATCATTGCAATCCTCATGGAAGCTTAAAAGTATATTATCCAAGCATATCTAATCAGATATTCCAGACTACTCATTATGAAAGTAAGATTCATTTCTCATATTAAGTCTACACATCTAACCACATCTGACAAGACATTATGGTTATCTAAGATTAATCATATTTGCTGAAAGTGTAAAGCACCAAACAGAACATCTGATTTATGCAAGAAATTATTTTTATCCAAGATCAATCATACTTATTGAAAGTGAAAATCAAAGTGAAAAGCACCACAAAAAATGCTGTGTTTTGTTAGAAACGAATATCAAGTATTCAAGGTTGTTATTAAAGCTCTATTATCTCACATCAATCCTACAAACATGTAACGAAATTTGGTTCATATATAAAATTATGGTTATTCAACATCAATCATGGTTATTAGAAAATGATGCACAAAAGGGTTGAAAGCGCCTTAATCAACCTTTAGATCACATCTATCTCATCATTCATTGAACTATCGGCTAGTGTTGAAAGCATAAAGCCACATTTTATTGATCAAATGATATGGAAAAAAGATCTTAAAATGGATCCATGATCTACAAAATTAATCTCAACATATACTTTAGGTTTAACAAGAGATAATTTGCTGATTTAGAAAAAAAGCAATCTTAACCTGGTTTGAGTGTAACTAGAGATGATTTGGTATTCTGAAGGTTAAATTCAATCTTTGGATATCCTCCTTAGGAATTCTTCACTCAGCGGTTGACACTCACATGGAAAATAAGCAATAGGCAAAGGTTTCTAATGACATTTGGGAGCATGAGATTCTTAATCTAGGCCATATGGTATTTCTAGTATTGGAAAATTTTCTGTTGTGGTAATTTTTGGAAACTTATCCACACTATTTAGTATCATGTCAAAACTATTTATCATTTACCTTTACTAATCTTGGTATTGAATTTAGGACTAATTTATTTTATTTATCAAAGTTATACGGGGGACAATTTTTAGGATCATAAGCCTTGGATGAAAAAACCAACTTAGATGCAAATAATCCTAGAAAAATTAGTTATAAATAGATTGTGCCAAACCACGCACAGCATGAGGTACGTGCCTGGCTTTTATCAGGATGGTGCAATCTTGGTAATAGTTGGTCCAGGAACAAGCTGGTGTCAACAGAGCTGGTTGAAGATGGGCACAATGGCTGCAATTCAAGGCAAAAGCTGTGGCAGCACAGCTAGCAAAAACGAGAAAGTATGTTGTTGCCTAGAAACATATCAACACCCTGTGACTTGAATGGAGTTAGCAGTGGTTGTTCACTAACATTGATGGCCACCAGAGCAGAGGATACTAACCGTCTAGATAGTAGTCTGGGATGCAAGATTTTGAGTCTTCAAACTTCCCGAGAGTAGTCCGGGTTTATGGCTTACTAATTTTAAATGTGACTACGTTCAAGGAATTATCACTGTAAGCAAAACCATTTGGATAAAAACTTGACTCTGATAACAATTCATGGAGATCATGAAGAATGAAAGAAAAAGGGAAAGAATATAGAAGGGGAGGAATATAGAGACAAAAATAGAGGGAAAACAATAATTTATTCTCAGTGCATCAAATCTTATAACATGAATCACTTAGGCCTCTCTATGTAGAGGAGACCACATTGCTAATAACAACATAAAATAGAAGTCTAAAAAAACCCTTTATGGAAACAACTCTTCTATGACCCCAAAAAAAAAAAAATCAGTTAAGTAAATGAAGAACAAGAAAACAAGAGAATATGAAAATGAATTAAATCTCTAGGTTGTCGTACATCACAAAGTTTGTTGACAAACTAGACCAGACCCCTTAAATCATAGTGATAAAAACACTTACATAACAATCTTCCCTAAATCTCAAAACTTTATGTACAATCCCAAAGCAAAGCCATTATGAAGCTGGATAGGGGACATTGTGAATCATAAAAAGTTTGATTAGTCTAGCCACTAGGTTGTGAAAATCACAATACAGGATTTGCTGGTATAATCCAACATTTCTCACTACAGAACAACTCATTAAGGAGACAATTTACGAAGTTGAAAAATAAAATTAAAAAAAAAAATTTTGAGTGGAAGCATAGGAAAACAATAAGTCAGCTTAGTATCCACCAATCCTTCTTACTCTTTCATTTAAAAGCACATTTTGAAAGTCATTATAAGCACTAATGCTATTACAAGATCATCTAACCCAACAAGCCAAAATCCATTTAACGGAAAGCTAAAGCTGTCGAAAAATAAATATGTAGTTATGATAATTTCTTGACAAGAGATATCTTTAACCATGCATTTTGGGGTCAAATTCCTCTGCAGGTTGAAGGTACTCTGGACAAGGATGTTATGTGGCAAAAGTCAAAAACTGAAAGCTATCATTTTTCAACTAATAATTTAGACATTTAGACAATTAGATTATAGTATTTAGCAACTAGTAAAATATCTTATGATACACAGAAGCTAAAAGCATACCATGAATATTGCAAAAAGCAACAAATCATGTATCATTACCTGCCAAATAGAAGGCATGTACTCGTGATAAGGGAGATGCTGAGTTTTACATTTTGAATCTCTTGAACATAAGTTGTTTGTTGCAGACCAATTTCCCAACTTCCTGTGAGAAAAAATAATTAACATTCATTTTGGCAGTACAGTACTTGGAGCTAGAAGAAAAGAGAAAGTATAACCCTATGTTTATAACCATTTGTCTCTAACACCTACTTTTTAATGTAAAAACTACAACACCCATTCTGTCTTATTTAGCAATTGGCTAAATAAAAATTAATCAATTGTTTAATAAAAAATAATCATTATTATAAATTGTGTTTCATTTCATATCTTTTTCTCTCTCTCTCTTGATCAGGACTCCATGTTTATCACTTTCTCCTCTTCTTGACAACTGTGGCAACACCTAATTAATTATATTGTGGAGAAATAATAGGCTGTGAAGTAGGCTGTAAAAGGGAAGTTTAGGCTAGGCTAGGTTTATCCTAGGTTTGGCTACCACTGAATTAGGCAGCTGGTGGTTGTCTTTTGATTTGTCTCTGTTAGGACTTGGGGTTTTTGTGATGCATGTCTTAATTCTAGAGGTTAGAATTTAGTATGTAAAAGATAGGATTGTTAAAGGGAGGGGAAGGAAAAAAATTAAGGTTTGGGTAGCTTAGGCTACTTTGGGAGGTTTCCGACACCTCGAATAGTCAGAATTGGGAGGCCCTGACTCCTCGAATTGTGGGTTTATCCATTGTAAATCCGCCTTTATTAATAAAATAGTTTATGTTTCTTAATTTGTTGTGTTTGTTGGCTGTTCTGGGTATGTATTGGATGGGTATCTATCAAAATGATATTAAAGCAATGAGATCTTGAGTTTTCGATGTGATTTTGGTTAGAGAGATAATTAGAAATGGTGAGGAAGTCGAATTGAAATCTGGGTGGTTGTTCAGAATACGAAATGACAAGGGAGTAGGTCATTAAAGGTGGATCAAAGCAAGATTAACAATAGGAAGCTTAAGTGTCGAGGTGGAAGCTTTGGTGAGGCAAATCAGCCAAAGGGACGAATAAACTTAGGTGCAAGCTGAGGAAGATGGAAAAGAGGCAAAATAAGTGTGGGGAGACAAATCAATGACAAAAAATGGTGGAAAGGTCAAAGAATCACGATGGAGGGTGCTATGAAGGTGAACCATCACCATGGGAAGATGAATCGACGACTTAAAATCATGTGGGGAGTTCATTCATCATCAAAAGCGACACTTTAGAGAAGCCGAAACAAGAAGGAAATGCCCAAAAAGTGAAAGAAAAAATGTAAGGGGAAAAAAAAACTATTTTGGATAATTGGCATAAAAACGAGAAAAATCTAATTTTCTCACATTGAGTACAAAGTGATTCTCAAATGGGTAAGTAATGTTGAGACTCAGGGTCTTTGGGACACATATCCTAATTCTTGAGGTTAGAGTTTAGTATATAAATGATAATTATGGTTGTAAAAGTGAAGGGAAGGAAGAAGATTAGGGTTTGGGCACCCTTTTAGGCTGATTTAAGAGGTTTTTGATGCTTGAATAATTGGAATCAAGAGGCCTCGACTTCTCAAATTGCCAGTTTATCCACTGTATATCCCCCTTTATTAGTAAAATAGTTTATGTTTCTTTATTTGTTATGTTTGTTGGTTGAATACTGGCTAGCTATCTATCATTATCTCCTACATATCATTCACTTTGTAAAGATTGAAACAACAATGTAAAAAGGAAGGAAGCTCCTACCTTTCCTATAATCAACATGGTATTAGAGTTGTAGGAACCTCACCAATGTGCCTTCATGGCCCCGATATCTTGCTCTACCAATTTCTTCTGTTGTGACCTCCATCACCACAGCTTTAGTCAACTCTAGATGTCACTGTTACGACCTTCACTGCCAAAACTTCTTTGTTCTCAAGTTCATCACCTCAACCACCATCGCTTACTCAATTTCTTCTCCTTTGTTGTCTTTGCCATTGTCGATTCAACTCTACCACTGTGACCTTAGATCTACCTTGTCATCGTCGTTGAACCCTTTGGTTGTCGGATCTTGGGATGTGTGTCTCAATTGTTGAATTATAGAAGAGAAACCAATAGTCATGAATTTGGAAAGGAGGCCTTAGACAACAAACAAATTTGCTGTTTCTTCTGTAAGAACCTAAGAAACTGATTTGTTGTCTCTTGCAGCTGCATTCATACAATGTGTTGTTTTTTACTTTCTACATTCAGAAAAAAACCAACATGTCGACTCTTTCACCTAGGTGGAAGTGACAAGTCTTTTTTTGGTTTTTTTAACCGAGCCAAGACCAACAAGTGGTTTCCTTCACCCAGACAGAAACAACATGTCAGTTACTCAAACTAGTTTTTGTTGAATTTTGTTTCTTTCTTGAATGTCAACTTCTTCTTAGCTTTTGGGCTGCTTTAAATTAAAGTTTGAATACAAACAACACTAGATTGCTAAAAACAAAATGCAGTGACAAGATCTTGTGTTGAGACAAAGTTCTTAACAATGGCCCATAAAGTTTGTAAACTCTTGTGGTTGAAGATTATTAGGCCATCAACTAGCTACATGAGTTACAAATGAAAAATTAAAGGTTATACGTTACAAGTGAAAGAGTTACAACAAAGAATAAAACTAACAAGTAAAGAATATAGAGAAAAACGAAATTTAAAACAAAAGAAGAGACTATAAAAGGAGAAAGAAGACTAACGATATAAGGAAGAATTGAGGGAGATAAAAATTGGGGGCTTTGGCCTAGCGGAGGACTGACACCTCTTATTGTCAGATCTATCCATTTATCTAGTTTTTGCTTTATGAGATTGATTTATGTTTAAGGGAAGGAGGTCCTTAACAAAGTACTATCAAAGCATTACGATTATGAGAATGGGGAAAGCGGATATGATACGAGAAGAAAATGGAAGATGAAGGTTCCTCTGGTGACTGACGCAACCGGAAATCCAAACAATGTCAATGAATAGAATTTGTCTCTGCTGTGAAAGAATAGAAGAACCAAATCATGATTGTGAATGTAAATCATGACGGTTATTATGGTTAAGGAAGACAATTCAAATGACGATATTATCCTAATCATACACGACAAGGAACCAGAGGAATCGAGTTTATTCAAGTGAGTTGGGAATTTCCAACAAGAAGGCAACCGATTTGAGCTACCAAAAAAAGATATCAACAACTTTTGATAGCCAATTGAGAGAATCAGACGAGATCCAATAAGTGGAATCTATTCATTCAAGTGGTGGGTACAGTTGGTGATAAAATAAAGTTTAAGGGTTTCAAGGAAAAAAGACTTAGACATAAAGGTAAAAGTTAAAAAAAAAAAAAATTAATAATAATAGCCCCATCCAATTTCCCACTAATCCAATCCAAAAGCCTATTAAGTTTTTTTTTTTTTTTGGAGAAATTTATAAATCAAATTACATAATCCAAACCCAAACCCAAACCCATTTCAAATAAATCCAACCTTAATACTCAAAATTCAAACCTAACCTACATAAACCCAAAATTTACTCAAAGCCTAACCCAATCATCCATTTTTATTAACCACCCCATTAGCCCAATCAAAATCTATAACCCAAACTCAAATCTCATTCCATCTATATGTCCTACCCCAACCCCATCAAACACAAACAATTGCTCGTTTCCTACTCAAAATCTACCCAATAACTACCCAAGCCCAAAACTCAACCCAAAACCTAATTGGTTCACAACGACTCAAATACTATACACCCTAACCCAAACTTCCTCATCCAATCCAACTCACTCAAATGAACCTCAACCCAGCCACCCAACCTAAATTTGGGTTTCCAAACCCAATTATCTTTTAAACACCTAAACTAAACCAACCCAGTCAAATATCCAAACCAAAGCCACCCTACTTTACACACCCTAACCCAATCAAACAAAACTCATTCTACACCGGTACCCCCAACCTACATAGTGACCAACCTAACTACATAAACCCACCCAATTCACTAAGCCTAGACCTCCATTCACTCAACCTAGGATCCATGACCCATTATCCACAAACACTCTGAACCAAAACTCAAACTTCTTCTCCCTAACTCAACTTTCAACATGAAAGACCCACGACTATCCGGAAAACTCAAATTCCAGACTACGAGTGACCGATGAAATTAGTAACTAACCACCATTCAAACCATTATTTGACAAAGAAATCCAATCAAAAAAATTGCTAAATGACTACTTGAGGTGCGATGAAAGCTTTGGACCCAACCACTATTACCAAAACAAGCAACTAAGAGTTATGTTGGTGGACACCAATGAAGGCATTGATGAACCATAGAATGAGGAATTGTGCCATGAATTTCCCTGCATTCCACCTTTAGGACAAGGTGGCTCTTCTTGAGGAGGGTATTGTTAGGCAACTAGCTGGCTACATGAGTTACAAATGAAGAATTAAAGGTTCTATGTTACAAGTGTAGGAATTACACAAAGAATAAAGCTGACAAGTAATGAATTAAGGAGAATATAGAGAAAAAGGGAAACTAAAATAAAAAAGGAAGGTATAAAAAAGGAGAAAGAAGAAGAAAAACAAGAATTGAGGGAAATAAAAATAGGGGGATTTGGCCTAGAGGAGGACTGACACCTCTTATTGCCAAATTTATCAATTTATCTACTTTTTATTTTATGAGATTGAATTGTGCCTAAGGAAGGATGTCCCTAATAAATATCATTTTAGAAGACTAGAATATTAAATGGGATGGATAGATGAAGCTTTACTGTGACAACAACTATACAATTGACATCACCCATAACCCATTGTAACATAACCAGACAAAACACAGAGTTTGACAGATACTTCATTAAGGAAAAGTTGAAAAGTGAGTTGATATGCACACCTTATGTGTCCACCAAATGTTAACTAGCAAATATACTTACCACATGACTTAGTAGTATCAATTGTATCCAAGTTTGGAATGGCAAATGTGTATTCACTAGCTTAAAGAGAGTGTGGAGAAATAATACATTGTATAGTAGGCTACAAAAAGAAGTTTAGGCATGGTTAGGTCTATAAGTTTGGCTACCACTAAATTAGGCAGTTGGTGGTTGTTTTTTTTTTTTTTTTTGTCCTATATATATTATTCATTTTGTAAAGATTGAAACAATAATGAAAATAGGGAAGAACACTACCATTTTTCCCAAAATGATTCATCAAAACATATTATGAGATATGAATAATAGAAGATAACCATTTTTCATATGATATAATATATCATAAACAATCAAACAATTATCAAGCATGATAATAATAATAACAAAAGCCTTTCTTTATAAGCTAAAGAAACCAAATCCTAAACAAAATATGATTCTAAAAATTCTTATCCTAATAAAATAATGAGACAATAATTTAACTCAACCAAGTCAAATCAATCCAAAAATATTAAAAGATAATGACTAAATAGCCCTTAGCTTCCATATTTGTCCTACATTATAGGCATAACAACTAATCAAATCATTTTGAATTAAAAAAATAGGTACCCCTTTAAATATGGACAAATTTATACGAACAGTTAAGATTTGGCATAATTTATTGATGGAAGATTTAGAATATATACTTCAATAAGGCATACTAAACTTTTCTTAACTTTTTACATGGTAAGCCTAAATTAAATTTGGCCCACTAATTTATGTCCCCCAAATTTACCAACTTAAGGTGGCCTACTCGTATAGAGCATACCAATTTGGGATATTTGAAACACCATAGATATATACTTCAATGCATAAAAAATTTTGAGTTTTATACATAGAGTACGAAACTAAAATACAAAAAGACAGGCCTCTTAGGAGCTCACCGTGGAATCTCATTAGTTGAACTTTTATCACCTATAATGGTGGTTTTAGTAGCTATAACAACCAAGGGATGAACCAGTAAAAGATTGTTGATCTCTTGAACAATGGTTTCTAATACCCCCAAGAGAGACAAACTTTTCCTGAACATAAACAAAACAAAATCCACATCAGGTCAATAACTTATTCTTAGAAACTTAAAGCTTTAAGCATAATGGCAATAAAATAAAATGGAGTCATGGCATGATATATAGTTGATGAACAAAACTGAAGAGAAATAATTTTCATTCATATATTTTGCTACAAAGATACATGTATATATACAACTTAGAAATCCTAGATTAGGAAAGCAGAATATTTGATTCCTATCATTTCGAAACTATAATCAAGTTCTACCATTATTAAATTCATATAATCAAGTCCTAGTATCTGAATTATCTATTCCTATATGGTAATATACATATTTTATATATTTTGTAACACTTTTCCTCAAGCTGACGCATAGATGTTAATCATGTCCAGCTTGTTACAAATATATTCAACCTGTACTCCATTTATAACCTTAGCAAAAATATCTCTTAGTTGTTCTCTAGTCTTCACATATCTCGTAGAAATCAAATTTTGTTGAATTTTTTCACGAATGAAATGACAGTTGATTTCAATATGCTTAGTTCATTCATGAAACACAGGATTAGAAGCAATATCAAGAGCAACTTGGTTATCACAACACAACTATGCTGGTAATGAAATTTGGAAATCAACTTCATTCAAAAGTCGATATATCCACATTATTTCACACATAAACTGTGTCATAGCTCTATATTCTGATTCCATACTCAACCAAGACACAACATTTCGCTTCTTACTCCTCCAAGATACCAAATTTCCTCCAAAAAAGACATAGTAACCCATAGTAGATCTTTTATCTATCTTGAATTTGCCTGGTCTACATCTAAGAAACATTTAATGTGAGTATATCCATGATTGCTATACAGTATGCCACGTCTAGAGGCTCCTTTCAAATAGCACAGATCTGTTTTAAAGTTGTCTAATGATCAACTGTTAGAGAAGACATGAATTGACTTACAACACTGACAAAATATGCAATATCATTACGAGTCATTGTAAGATAATTCAACTTTCTCACAAGTCTTTTATATTCCTCGGGATCTTCAAACAATTCATCATCTTTTGTAAGTTGCAAATTAGGAATCATTGAGGAACTACATGGTTTAGCTCCCATTTTTCTTGTCTCAGTCAATAAGTCGAGCACATACTTCCTTCGAGAAAAGAAGATGCCTTTTTTGCTTCTTGTCACTTCAATACCCAAGAAATATTTCAACACCCTTAAATATTTTGTTTGAAACTAAATATGAAAAAACAATTTAAGAGAAAAAATTCTCATAGTATCACTCTCAATAATGACAATGTCATCAACATACACAACTAGAAGAATACTACCAACTTCAAACCATTTATAGAAAATTGAGTGATCAAACTTGCTCTTTGCCATGTCAAACTTTTGAACTGCCTAGCTAAATTTTCCAAATCAAGCACGAGGACTTTGTTTCAAACCATACAAGGATTTGCGACAGCAACAAACCTTCTCATTCTCCCCTTGAGCAACAAACCCAGGTGGTTACTCTCTACAGACTTCTTCTTAAAGGTCACCATGTAAAAAGACATTCTTAATATCCAACTAGTGCAAAGGCCAACCATAGGTAGTTGTCATAGAAATGAATAAACCGACAAATGTCAACTTAACAACAAGAGAGAAAGTGTCAAAGTAATCCACTTGATAAGTTTGGGCATATCCTTTAGCAACAAGACGTGCCTTAAGTCGAGCCATTGATCCATCAGGATTAACCTTAATCGCAAACACTCATTTGCATCCAATAGCTTCTTTCCTACAAGTAGGTTTATCGAGTCCCAAGTACCATTACCATCTAAGGCATTCATCTCTTCCGTCATAGCATCACGCCAACCAGTTAGTTTTGGAAACAAAGATAAAGTCAAGAGATGCAATAAAGGAACAAGAAGAAGATGACAAGTGATCATAAGAAACAAATGAAGAAATAAGGTAAGTACATTGGCGTTTACCTTTTTGAATAGCAATAAAAAGATCAATATCACTTGAAACTAGATCAGACGACGAAGAAATTGGTCCAGGACATATATCTGGAGATTGTTGATGTCTGGAATAAACTTGGATAATAGGTGGCCTAACAAATGTAGAGTCACCTAGTGGAGAAAACTCTAGAGAGCTAGTAAGTGTGGAATCAACAGGTGGAGAAACTTTTAGAGGACTAGAAGATGTTACAATGTATACTAACAAATTATCTTCCTCCTGCTGAATAGACTGGGTAGGAAAGGTAGAGAAGAAAAAAGTGTTCTCCAAGAAGATAACATTAGTTAACATAAGATACCGGTTAAGAATAGGACAAAAACACATATACTCTTTTTGAAGATGAGAGTAACTAAGAAAAACACTTGGATTTAACTTTGTGATATAGGGACGAATATCACGAATAAAACAAGTACTACCAAATATCTTAGGTTCAATAGGAAACAAAGATTTATTTGGAAAGAAAACACTACAAGGAGTCTAACCTTGAAGAACAAATGAAAGCATGTGATTAATCAAAAAACAAGATGGGGAAATTGCATCAGCCCAAAATTGTTTAAGAACTTGCATTTGAAATAAGAGTGTTCGAGCTATCTCAAGAAAGTGTCTATTTTTTCTTTTAGCTACTCCATTTTGAGAAGGGGTGGCAGCACAAGAAGATTGATGAAGAATGTTATTTTGAATCATGTATGATTGAAAAAGATTTAAAAAAATATTTTTTTGCATTATCACTTCATAAGGTGTGGACAGAAACATTAAATTGTGCTTTTATTTTAGAACAAAAGGCACAAAAATAAGAAACACCTCAGAATGATTTTTCATTAAATAAAGTCAAGTCATACAAAAACAATCATCAACAAAAGTAACAACATATTTAAATTCAGTCTTGGACATAATAGGACAAGGAAACTAGCTTGTTTATTGACTCTAGAATTTGAAGACAAACAATGATGTTTGACAAACTAACATGATTCATACTCTAATGAAGATATATGACAAAATTGAGGATATAGTTTCTTCAACAAAGGTAAAGAAGGATGTTCTAATTGACAATGTGCTTCGAATGGAGTTAAGACACTAGAACAAACAATGGATCTTGGCACTTGCATGTCAAGGATGTACAAACCCCCAGATTCATGTCTTCTACCAATAATCTATTTTATCGTAAGATCCTTAAATAAACAATGGTAAGAGAAAAATAAGACACAACAATTAAGGGCACGAATGAGTTTACTCACAGAAATTAAATTGAAAGAGAATTTTGGTAGACTCAAGACAGATGACAGAGAAATTAATAGAGTTAAATTAACAGTGTCATAACTAAGAACATATGATGTTGATCCATCTACTAAAGTAACACTAGAAGGAGATGCATGTGACTGAAAAGTAGAAAAGAGACTAGGATTACCTACTATATGATCTATGGTACCAGAATCACCCATTTGGATGATGAGGAAATAAGACATGTATTTGGTTTGCCTGACTCAGCAATGGTAGTTATAGAAGTAGATGAAGACTTTAGTGATTCTTGGTATTGAGAAAATTTGGCAAATTTATCTGCAAAAATCACAATAGTCTCTCCAGATGGTGAACCGGTTTTAGTGTCGATGGCTACAATGTGTGACTAAGATTTCGAAGCTCGATTCTGCAATATTCTACAAGTGTGCTTTGTGTGTCTCGACTTATGACAGTAATAGCATACAATCACTCCCGAATCCTGACTCCGATTATCGATAATTTTGTCACGGTTGTTGGTTCCCCCTCCTCTATTACCACTCCTATCATATGAACGTCCAGTTTCATGTGCACCACTTTGACTAACAAGAGCACTATTAGTCTAAAATAGAAAGGTGCTTTTTGTGCAAAGTACCGTAATAAATGTGTCATGCAAAGATGAGATCTTGAGACCAGCGAGTATTTGAGATTTAGTAGTTTCAAATTTAGAAAGAAAACCAACTAGGAAACTCATGATGATCATCTGTTCCCGTTGAGCTTGTTGAACTTTTACATCAGGACTAAATGATAACAACATATTGAGTTATTCATAAGTTTTTTGAAGTCCCTAAAATAAGATATGATAGTCCTATCTTATTTCTCAGCACGATAAAATGTTTTGCACACCTCATATATGCGAGAAATATTCCCTTTTACAAAATATAAGAAATCTAGATATTACATTAGTTCTTTACCCAATTCATAGCAATTAATCAAACTAATTACCTCACTTTCAATGGAATTCCGTATCTGTAGGAATAATCGAGCATTATCTCTCAACCATGCTTGTCTAGTACCACCCGTAAGAAGGGTTTGCATAAGGTAATCATTATTCTCAAGGCTTAGCAGATAAAGTTAAACTGTCTTACTCCACTCCGAATAATTAGAACCATTAAGCGTGTGTTCCATGATTTTTGACATTAAAAAAACCACATCGGCGATAATTATCGGTTTATTATCAACTATAATAGCACTCAAAACCCCCAAAGATAAAGATACAATAAAAAGATGTATGATCGAATGATTTTAGCAAAAGTTATGAAGATTTGTTCTACAAAGAGAGACGACACTGGAAAAAGGTGACCAAAGTCTGAACAAGGATAAAAAATCAGCGAAGTCGACTATTCTAGCAACTGTGACGACGCATGCGATGGGCTTCCAAGGTTTTGATCGTTGGCACCTTCTGAGTGCATTGGTGTTAGTAGTGAGAACTCATACTCACCGGAGATGGAGATTGATGAAGGACATTGGCGAAGAAAGAGCTGGCACGTGTAGCTCACACGTCGGTCTTTCAATGACTGGATTTTGGGAAATGGCCGGTCTTCAGGGCACGCTCCTTACATCGACGATGAGATGAAACAATCACTCTACAAGGGTGACCCAAAACTATGCTCACTAGGGTAGGAAGAAAATGAAAGACAGATTTGCTCACTTGAGCAAACCTAGCTTTAATTCTATGAACAAAATTGAAGAGAAATAATTTTCATTTATATATTTTGTTACAAAGATACATGTATTCATACAACTTAGAAATCCTAAATTAGAAAAGCAGAATATTTGATTCCTATGATTAAGATCTTATAATCAAGTTCTACCACTATCAAATCTCTATGATCAAGCCCTAGTATTTGTAAAATCTATTCGTATATGATAATATATATATTTTACATATTCTGCAACAGTTGAGATGCCTCCCTAATTTTTTTTGGATGGAAAAGAGTTTTCATTAGAGCAAGTTGGGTTTCATAGCTTTAGAAGGGTTCCTATTTTCTTTTGTTAGATTGTTGTAGAGTAGCTTCCTTGTAGAGTTACATTTCTTTGCAAGATAAGTATTACAGGCAAATTTCCTCTAGGAAGGGATACAAGTTGTATAGAGAAAATAAAATAATTTTACAAGGAAGAAGTGATCTCTATACCTAAATTAGGGGTCCTAAGATACACAACGTGTGTTGGTGAAAGCCTCACCAAAAGTTTGGGCAAAAGCCTTACCAAGAATCACTACAAAAAAAATGAAAAGGTATGTACTAATATTGCAATGAAATTAGTGGAGCAAGATTTCAATATAACAAAGACAACCCATCTATCTATCAGGGTCTAAGGAAGAGACTATCATGAATTAATGTATTCTGTGAAAAAAAGATTAGAAGAAAAATAAAAAAGAAAGAAAGATCACTAGAACTTGAACAGCGCCAAGAACACAACCTCTAACCATTAAGAATGAATTAAGTAAAAAGATATATCATCAAAGTCCTTTTAATAAAAGCACATTTAGGTGCTATAAACATCACTATCTCATAAAACAATTCTCCTCCATTGTTCAAAAGTTCAATTACTCATTTCATCCCAGATCAAACATAAAAGAGCTAAAACTACATAATTTTACAGTCTTGACCATTTTTTCCCAAAGAAAAAAATTTTCTCTAACATAAACACAAGAGCCAGAGATAGCACAATGAAGATTGATTTCTTTCTTAACTTTCCTCATAACAGGTTGGTTACTAAACGATGAAGGAACAAACCATCAAACAATTTTGCACTGTTTTTTGCATATCACACCAAGGCAACTTTTTGAAGTATATCCGATGGTACTTAATTAAATACTATTTTCTGTGCTTAAGTTTTCCTTGAGTCAATGTTCATGAAAAACCTAAAATTGGGAGGAACTTTGCCTTTCAAACTGAATAGTAATGACTGAATATCTGCTAGAAAAATTTCTTAACATAACATTTCAAAGCAAAATTTGCAAGAGTAATCAGAAGAGTTAAGCATCTATTTTCAATTATCTTCCCTTGATACATTAATGATACATTATCAAGAAGCCCCATTAGGTCAACAAATTCTTCATTCTCTTCCACCATGATATTCCTTTTGTAATTCAAGTTCATCTTCTACATCAGGAAGAAGAGTTGATAGGAACCAGCCTGAAAATTACTTTTCATTTGATGTTCGCTCTACAAAGAATAGTGCAGTGGTAATTCAAGCTCATATCTCAAAGCAACTTATTCTTCCAAAAATGAGTTTCCTTGCTATTTCCCACCTTAGAAACAATGAACTAGTAAAATGAAGAATATTCTTCTAGCCCTAGTGAGCAATTTCTTCGAGATCACCCATGTAGAGTGACCATTAGTTCTCACCGCCAATCTAAAAAGGAGCACGCTTCGCCAATTGCCAATTTCCCAGAATTCGGCCACCGGAAGCTCAGCGCGTGACCCACACATGCCAGTTGTTTCTTCTAAAAACGAACACTTCAGATCTCCTATTCTATGGCGCATTGGTTCCCACCGTTGGCATAGTTAGACTCAGACAACGCTAACCATTCAGATCCCCATACTTTCGTCGCAGTTCACCGTCGTCGAATCTCTCTTTTTGACCAGATTTCCACTTCTTTTTTACTGTTCTTTGTCGTCTATGTAGTGTATTTGGGTCCTAGTTGCTGCAGAAATCAATTTGTGCAAGGGTTCCTTGTTATTTATTCTATTTGGTTGTTTTGAGCGTTATTATGGCCGATATTAAACCGATAACTATGGCTAAAATGGTTCTGATAATGTCAAAGATCACTGAACACAAACTTAATGGTTCAAATTATCTAGAGTGGAGTAAAACTGTTCGACTATATCTGTTAAGTCTTGAGAAAGATGATCACCTCACGCAAGCTCCTCCTATGGATGGTACTAGACAAGCATGGCTAAGAGATGATGCTCGACTATTCTTACAGATTCAGAATTCTATTGAAAGTGAGGTAGTCAGTTTAATTAATCATTGTGAATTGGTTAAAGAACTAATGGAATATTTAGATTTTTTGTACTTTGGAAGAGGTAACCTTTCTCGTATATATGAGGTGTGCAAAGCTTTCTATCGTGCAAAAAAACAGGACAAGACCATTACATCTTATTTTATGGATTTTAAAAAAATTTATGAAGAACTTAATATGTTGTTACCATTTAGTCCTGATGCGAAGGTTCAACAAGCCCAAAGAGAACAAATGGTCATCATGAGCTTTCTAGTTGGTCTTCCATCTAAGTTCGAAACTGCCAAATCTCAAATACTTGTCAGTCCTGAAATTTCATCTTTGCATGACACATTTACTAGGGTACTTCGTACTAAAAGCACCCCATCATTTCAGAGTAACAACATTCTTATTAGTCGAAGTGGTGCACCTGAAACTGAACGTTCATATAATAAAAATAGATGAGGGAGCAACAGTAACCGTTACAAAGTTATTGATCGTAATCATGAGTCAGGAGGGATTGTGTGTTATTACTGCCACGAGCCAGGCCATACAAAGCGCACTTGTTGGAAGTTGCAGAATTGGGCTCCAAAATCCCAATCAGCACATGTTGCAGCGACTAACATTGCTACCAATTCATCATCTGGAGAGACTATTATGATTTCTGCAGATGATTATGTCAAGTTCTCTCAGTACCAAGAATCACTAAAGTCTTCATCAACTCCTATCACTGCCAGTGTTGAGTCAGGTAAACCAAATACATGTCTTGTTTCCTCCTCATCCAAATGGGTCATTGATTCTGGTGCTACAGGTAATCCTAATCTCTTTTCAACCTTTCAGTCATTTGCATCCCCTTCTAATATTACTTTAGCAGATGGATCAACATCATCTGTTCTTGGTTCTGGAACTGTTACTCCAACTCCGTCAATTTCACTGTCATCTGTTTTAAGTTTACCACAGTTTTCCTTTAATTTAATTTCTGTGAGTAAACTCACCCATGCTCTTAACTATTGTGTCTCATTCTTTCCTGATCATTGTTTATTTCAGGATCTTACGACGAAGCAGATTATTGGTAGAGAACATGAATCTGGGGGTCTCTATATCCTAGATGTGCAAATGCCATTCAAAGCTCACTATCGATTGGGGCATCCTTCTTTATCTGTGTTGAAGACTCTATGTCCACAGTTTCGTCATGTATCTTCGTTAGATTGTGAGTCATGTCAAAGAATATTTCTCTGAATCTTTTCAGTCATATTTGATCCAAAAAAGCATTCTTCATCAATCCTCTTGTGTTGCCACACCATCTCAAAATGGAGTAGCTGAGAGGAAAAATAGACACCTGTTTGAAACAGCTCGAGCACTCTTGTTTCAAATGCAAGTTCCCAAACAATTTTGGGTTGATGCGGTTTCCACATCTTGTTTTTTAATTAACCGTATGCCATCATCAGTTCTCCAAGGTCAGATTCCTTACACTGTTCTTTTTCCAAATAAATCTTTATTTCCTATTGAACCAAAAATATTTGGTAGTACGTGTTTTGTTGGTGATATTCATTCTGCTGTCACAAAGTTAGATCCCAAGTCTTTAAAATGCGTGTTTCTTGGCTACTCTCATCTTCAAAAATGATATAGCTGTTTTTGCCCCACCCTAAATAAATATCTGGTGTCATCTGATGTTACATTTTTGGAAAACATTCCTTTTTTCTCTACTTCTCCTACTTACAACATTCAGGGGGAGGATGATGATTTGTTGGTGTACACTGTTACCTCATCTCACCCTCTAGAGGATGCTTCTACATCCGTTAGTTCTCCAGAAATTCTTCTACCTGAAGAGTCGACTCCTACCAGATCACCCATTATGTAGGTGTACTCTAGACGACAACAACCTCCGAATACATGTCCTGAATCATTCTCTTCGTCGTCTGATCTAGTTCCTAATGATATTGATCTACCAATTGCTCTTCGAAAAGGTAAAAGGCAGTGTACTTATCCCATCTCTTCTTTTGTTTCTTATGGTCACTTATCCCCTATTTCTTGTTCTTTTATTGTATCACTTGATTCTATTTCTATTCTCAACACCACTCATGAAGCTTTATCTCATCCTGGTTGGCGTGAGGCTATGATAGAGGAAATAAATGTCTTAGCTGATAATAGTACTTGGGACTTGGTCAATCTACCTGCAGGAAAGAAAGCTATTGGATGTAAATGGGTGTTCACAGTTAAGGTTAATCCGGATGGATCAGTGGCTCGCCTTAAGGCTCGGTTGGTTGCTAAAGGATATGCACAGACTTATGGGGTGGATTATTTTGATACTTTCTCTCCTGTTGCTAAGTTGACCTCTGTTTGTTTATTTATTTCTATGATAGCTACCTATAATTAGCCTTTACACCAGTTGGATATCAAGAATGTCTTCTTGCATGGTGACCTTCAAAAGGAAGTTTATATGGACCGACCACCTGGTTTTGTTGCTCAGGGAGAGTATGGAAAGGCTTGTCGGCTTTGCAAATTTTTGTATGATTTGAAACAAAGTCCCTGTGCTTGGTTTGGAAAATTTAGTCAGACAATTCAAAAGTTCGACATGATAAAGAGCAAATGTGATCATTCAGTTTTCTATACACAGTCTGAAACTAGTAGTATTCTTCTAGTTGTGTATGTTGAGGATATTATCATTACTGGAAGCGATACTGTGGGAATTTCCTCTCTTAAATCATTTCTTCACACACAGTTTCAAACAAAAGATTTAAAGGGGTTGAAATATTTCTTGGGTATTGAAGTAATAAGAAGCAAAAAAGACATCTTCCTATCTCAAAGGAAATATGTGCTTGACTTATTGACTGAGACAGGAAAATTGGAAGCCAAACCATGTAGCACTCCGATGGTTCCTAATCTACAGCTTACAAAAGATGGTGAACTATTTGAAGAACCCAAGAAGTATAGAAGATTGGTGGGAAAGTTGAATTATCTTACAGTGACTCGTCCCGACCTTGCATATTCTATCAATGTTGTAAGTCAATTCATGTCATCTCCAACAGTCGATCATTGGGCAGTCTTAGAGCAAATTTTGTGCTACTTGAAGGGTGCTCCTAGACATGGTATATTGTATAGAAATCATGGTCACACTAATATTGAGTGTTTCTCAAATACAGATTGGGCAGGTTCCAAGGTAGATAGAAGATCCACCATTGGTTATTGTGTCTTTGTTGGAGGAAATTTGGTATCATGGAAGCGCAAGAAGCAAAGTGTTGTGTCCCAATTTAGTGTAGAATCAAAATATATAGCTATGGCTCAGTCCGTGTGTGAAATACTGTGGGTATATCAACTTTTGACTGAAGTAGGTTTCCAGATGTCCTTACCAGCACAATTATGGTGTGATAATCAAGTTGCTCTTCATATTGCCTCCAATCCTATGTTTCATGAACGAACTAAACATATTGAGATTGACTATCAGTTCGTTCGAGAAAAGATTTAGCAGAACTTTATTTCTACAAGATATGTAAAGACTGGAGAACAGCTAGGGAATATTTTCACTAAGGCTATAAATAGGGTTCGAATTGATTATATTTGTAACAAGTTGGGCATGATTAACATCTAACTTGAGGGGGAGTGTTGCAGAATCTGTAAATATGTGCATTAGTATATATAAAGCTTAATTATAGGAATTTAATTATGGTAGAAGCTGATTATAGGATCTCAATTATAAGAATCAAATATTCATTTTCCTAATCTAGAATACCTAATGTGTATATATAAACGTATCTCTGTAATAGTAAAAATATGAATAAAATTTATACTCTTAATTTCAGTTTCTTCAATGGCTTTCCAAGATCAGATCCATATTCAACTTCTTTGAAACCTCATCCATTTAGTTAAAGTTATAATTTACTTTTTAAAACTTGATACTGAAGGGACTTTCTCTTACGGGAAACTCTAACAAAACTTAAAATGATTCCTTATTCTTTCCATCATGCTACCTAGGCATAAAACACAAAAGGCATAATTATTATAGATAATAACTTACCAAGTCCCTACATGATAAATTTGGTCCACATTACCAACAAATTGTATGAAATGTCTTTCATAAAATATGCTTACTCCTATGGAAAATAAATATCGTGACACAAAATAGTATTTCTAGTAAAAATAGTTTATAAGCTATCAAATGATATTAAAAAAATTATATGGATGAGACAATTCAAAAACAATAGAGAAACATTTTTCCGCCATAAGAGTTCTTTAAGAGGAAAAATTAATGCATAAGATATTTTAAATATATTCAAAGAACTTAAAGGGAAATCAAATAAAAATTTACCTATTATCACCACCCACTGGCAAGGGTCTACAAGCCCGATCAACCCAATGAAAAGCTCCAATGCTGTAAGAAAGGTATACATATCAAAGATAGCGACACAATTATTTAAAATAATTCCTTGTTTGCCCTCCTCCCTTCTATAGCATGAAAATAATGCACTAAAAGCACACAATGTTAATTTACCAATTTAGGATATGGACAATACTTTGGATCAAATAAGCATGCTATAGACAATACTTTCCTTGTTTGCCCTCCTCCCTTATAATAATCATTGATCAAAAAATAAGCATCTTCATGGTTTACGATATGGACAATACTTTGGGTCAAATAAAATAAATAAATAGTTTCTTATTAAGAAAAATATAAATGAATCTATCCCAATATTATTTCAAGTGGGTTTGGATTTAAATCAAACTTGAAATCTATGTATTTAAGAAAAAGTAAAGAAATCAATATATTGAACATATTAGTCAAGCTATAATTGTATTTATGAATTTGTCATTTCAATTACAGAATACTAACACATTGTCAGTATTATTTGAATTGCACAAAATGTTGCATAGACACAACTTCTTGTCAAAAGAAAATATTTTATAGAACATCTAAAACCGAGTCCTTCATATAAATCGTCCTATTTAGAAAAGAGAAATGTTGCATGGCCACATGAAGTTGCCTATAATTTGTTAACAGCAAAGATTTACCTCTCCACAAATAAATTAAAAATAAATCTTCCAGGTAGAAGGGAAAAAAGTTAAATAAAACTATAACCTATACCAAATCCAACATAAAGAAAAAAATCAGATACAAAAAAATCAAGCAAACCTGTCAATAAGAAGGCAATGAACACTAATTCCATGCGCTTCACTTTCCTTTTTAAGCCTATAATGCAATGTCTGGAACCAACAAAGCAGAAATCAGAAAGGCAATCATAAATCTTTCAATATCTTGAAAAGCTTATTAAAGACCACAATTGAATAATAGAAGCCATCAACAATATACCTGGTTTGTATAAAAAATTCACGCATATGAAATTCTACAATATTTTTCATTTTTCAGCACAAAGCATAAACAGTTTTTCCTTCATTTTTTTTCCTTTGACAATTATACTGAATTTTGCCAAAAAATTGATTCGAAATCCACCAAAGGTGGGTAGCCTTACCCGAATGTGTGGTAACAAAAATGTCCAAAAACAGTCCCAATTTGGCTGTGGGTCCAGTCATTGTGACCCCGGTTTTACCTGTCTAATGAAGTCAAACATGTTCCCCGATCAAAAAAAAAAAATTTATACTGGATTTGAAAATTTCTTCTTTCCCCATGAAGTTGCTGGAACATGGGACTTTCATGCCAAGATATGTCAGATCAACACAAGGCCACTGTGAGCCTCATCTTGTGTTGAGTGAATATCAGTCATTTTCTGCCCTGCTTAACCCAATTTATACCTCCACATTGTAAAGGTTTTAGTAATGAAGAGCTGGGTTATAATTGATGACTAAAGTTTATACAAAACTGCTTTGATGACTTTGGGTGGTTAAAGAAGCACATTTAAATGTATTTTAACTGTGAAATGAGATGAAATGCTCATTCAATTTTATTCATAGGCATAACCATCAACTTATACATGATATTCCTAACTAAAGAATTCCTAACTTAAAAAGATAATGATAATAATCATTAAATATAATAACCCCACTAATTTTGGAATAATAATCAATTATTCAAAATAAATCAATCCCAAGAAATCCTGAGATAAGAGAAAGAGTTTTCAACACTTTCCCTCAAGCCAGTGAAAGGATATCAAGCATTCCTAGCTTGCCTACAAATGGTTCAAAACCCTGGTACCAATGATAGGGACCAAGCATTTGCACTTGAATTGGAAAGCTTCAACCAAAGTCTTGTTCTTAGGACTTCATTCTAATCCAATTGTTTCTTCTTAAAGTCGACCACGGTTTCCTTTATTTTTTCTTAAATTTCCTAAGGATTTGCATCAAGGCCTTTTTTACCTCTTCCTCACACTCATATTCAACCCAAAGTTTAACTTCCAAAAGGGTCCTCATTATTTCAAATTTCTCATTATAGATTTTGTCCAATTCTGCCTGAAATGGATCTATTAGAAATTGATGAATATGATGCTGTTGGCATAATAAGAGCATCATAGCCATCAATTTATTCATGATGCTCCTAACTAAAGGTAAGAATCCCTAAATTAAAAAAATAATGATAATAATCCCAATAATTTTGGGATAATAATCAATTATTCAAATTAAATCAATCCAAAGAAATCCTGAGATTAGAGAAAGATTTTTAACATTAAATTTTCTTGTATCCTATTAGATTAACCTTCACCTTTTCAGATAAATACTTTTATTCTGGCACTATTTTCAATTAATGTTTTAACAAGATATGGGCAAGCTTAATAGAACACCCATATTCTCAAAATACTCAAATCATGTCAAGCAAGGTGAAATTTGTTTATCATCCTTACAAGAATATGTTTAATGAACAAGAAAGCTTTGCCCCAGTCAATAAAATGAACAATGGAGAAATTTTACGCCCTCAAAGATTAAATATGTCAACTTGTAATACTTTTCTACTGGGTATTTATTTAGTCAATTAACCAAGTGAATTTTGTTTTTGTTGAGTTGTATCTCTAAATTAGGAAGCTAATAATTAGGGTAATTGTATCTTTGTAAACTAGGAAAATACATATAATCTTTCCTAAAGTAGGATTTAGAATTTCATATAAATATTGATGTAAATTCATTCTTTTGATATACAGAAAAATATTCTCAAAGTTATTCACAGTTTTTAGCTGCTAAAGCAATAAGGTTGAAGACTAGGTTGGTCTATATTCACACAAATACCGTTGACAAAACGCTAAAAAATCACAATTCCAATACACATGCAGTTTCTCCCCATGCTTTTGCATGATACTTAGCCACCGTGACAGGATAGACTTACTGAACCAGAAACTATTTTCTTTTTTTCCTAAATAGGAACCAAAAGCATATTCAGTTCAATCAACAAAGAATGAGTAGCACTTTTCAAATGCCATATTTATCCACTCAGCTTGATGCCTTTTACCTATGTCACTTTCTTTTCTTGCCCTTCCATCCCTTAAATTTTTGAGAAAATCCTTTGTGTAGTTAATTAGTTTCTCAAAAGAATTCTTCGGTACACATTCCTTCTAATGCAAAGGGTGATGACCATATTGGCAGTAACCATATCAGGGCTCTGTAACTTAGGAGACACTGGGATAGGAGTATACAGTTTAAGATTAGCTGTAATAATTTCTTCAAATAGGAAATTCTAAATGGAGCATAATTTTGTAATTTTTCACATCACTAAAAAGTGTGTTTCAACTTTCAACATCCTATAATTAAATGATAGCTGTAGAAGGATACATCAACATGCAAAGGTGGTGTTAAATGTAATAAGCATGTCAATGAGAGTATTTTCAGGTACTGGATTCTCATATGTATTTCAAGACCCTTTATGCTTGAGTTTTTATAAGTTTGTAATCCTTTTTCAGTTTCAATTATCACTCTAGCTATTGGTAACTTCATTGCCATGACAGTTTGGGACTTTAAGATAACAAAAGTCTCAAGAGCCAACTTAAAAACTACCAGAATGGCACAGTGAACAAGTATTGAACTTCCAAGTGCCAAAAAACTTGAATTAATTTTTCTTAACTAATTACTTATAAAGGAAAATGGCTCCTCACCTTAAGAGTGGTTAGAAATTCAAAGCTGTCATAACAACGAACATACAAGAACCGTCTCATGCACACTGCAAATAGTTCCTCATCATAAAAGATATTAGGTTTCCTTTTTGAATGGGAATTTGATTCGTCACCAAGTTGTTGCTCGTGATGATCTTTACTGCTCAATCCTACAACATTGTTTTTTGCATAAAACAGAAATTCTGTTAATCAAAATATATATATACCATCAAAAGGGGTATGAATGTTCCACTTAAAATGAAAGATATTACAATCACTAAAGGAAACATTTCTTTTATAAGAAACAGAATTTATATTAGATTAGAAAAGACAAATCAAAAAGCAAACCAGAGATCCACAATGACATCCAAAACAATCCCCCTCTAGAACAAAAAAACTAAACAAAAGATATATCCCAAATAAGTGTACTGCCCTGAAATAAAAGGAAAAAGATTACAGGTCCATGAACAAATTATCCCAAACTCCATCCCATTTCAAATTAATGAGGAAAAGGGAACTGTCTTAACCTACTTGGTCATAGAAACTCAAAAGAGGCAAAGAAATGATTCGGTCCTATAGATTATCACATATTCCATTAAGTGTTGGTTTTCTTCCCTTTCCCAAATCAAAAATGCACTCCACAAGCACTGCTTCAGAAGAACCTGAACAGAACTAAGCTATTTTGGCTACCTAGCACATCTAGCAAACAAGTTGGACACCATAATGCAGTGAAAGAAGATATGATTTGAAGAGTTCAATTCAACTACACATAACATACCATGAGGCAAGATACATCTTTGGGTACTTTCATTGAATGACTTCATTTTCAAATCCTGTTTTTCAAAATACAAAAAGTCTTTAATCTGTTACTGAATTTAACACATAATATTTTGAAGAATGAATTGTGTTTCTTAGTTCATAATTTTCAAAATTTGCATCAAAAGAAAGTTGGAAGCATTAGAATTGCTGAAGCAGTAAACAATTTTTAAAAAATGATACTAAATGGACCATTGGATTTTATAATAAAAAATTCAGGAAACTTATGCACAAAGATCTCAGTCATAACAGCCATGCAAAAAAGATTTCGTTATATGATTCATTCCCTCATAACCACAAGTTTTTAACAAAATTAATGGCCCCTTCACATTTTCAACCTAGAAGCCCTAGTATTTTTGGCCAAAACCTTGGCAAAAAAGGTAAGAAACTTGTTGGTAAATGATTTATCAAATGTTTAGAAGCTATATGAGGTAGAGAAAAAAGAGGAGCATTCAATCTGTAGATCCACATAAGTCCTTATTGATTTAAATCAATACTAATTGGCAACTAAAAGAGTACAAACAGAATTTGTTTCATAAATAGGGTTTGCACTTAATTAGAATGAATACTTATAATGTTAGGGTCAATTAGAAGCACGGGTTTGATAATGCTCCATTTTTGCAACATGGCTTCAGTAGCCTCTCACTTCTTCCACTTCCACTCAAAACAAATCACTCCTCATAGCAAAACAATGCAAGAAATTCTTTGCAGCTACAATCACTCAAAAGAGAAACGATGAGCAAAATATTACACCATTGAAGCTAAGCAACACATAGAAGCCCACAGTTCTTAAAACACAAGTATACTGGTGCAGTCTATGGATTTTTGGCTATAACCACAGTCCTTATTTTGGTTTGAAAGTCAAGTGATGTTGGTGCAATTTAATCTTTCCAGTACCATTAAAAGATACTGTATATGGTGAAGAGGAAAATAGAGTAGGTTTTGTACGGCTATAGTCTGATAATAAAGGGTGGAGAGGCAAGTTAAAGACGTAGAAAAGAGAAGCTTTCTTACAAATTTCAATATAATATCAATGGTTTCATAACTTTCATGAAAATACAGGGGCAGGTTGGCTCCAATATAATTAACCAAACTTTAGTGAATCCATGGTACTTTCCCTTTTTAACATTCAGAACCTATGATATTAGTAATTGTAGAATTTTTAAAGCACATCCAAATTGAACTCATTCATATAAGCAATGGGAATGAAATCTGCACCAGAGTAGATGCTGAAACCACTTAGGAGGCTGACGTGGAACTAGAAACTTACAAATGGTTTGGGAAATTGCTTATGATGATAGGAATACAATCATTCCGAAATACATTTAAAATAAAATTTAAACAAACATTATTCATAAAGTAATTAAGCATTGCCATGTTAAAAATAAAAAAGATATACAAGCGTAGGTTTACCATTAGCTTCCATTATCCGATGCTTTAGAAATTTTGCAAGACATGAAACATCGAAACGACAATCCAAGTCGAGGACCATCACCAGACGCCCCAATCCACCGTAGTGCAACCCATTCCACTCTTTGGGAAGGATGCAACTGATTGCAGCCTAAGGGCACGTGTTTTATAATTAAAATTCTTAAATTCAATTTGATTTAATATAATTTAAAATCAGTAAGTAGAGTACCTGAAGAAGGATTTGGGTTTTGGCAGATGAAGGGGGGCCAACGAGCTCAAGAACATTGCCGACACGGAGAGGAAGCCTGTGAAGTGGAGGAAGGAAAAAGAAGGGAGAGCCATCAGTTAGAAGCCGAGATAGCATATCTTCCGCACTCTCGTCCCCCTCAATCCACCCTGTTAACGCCATTGCATGTTTTACTGAGAAATACACCACCGGAGATTTGTCTCATAAAAATAGAGTCGAAGAATTTTGGCATGAGTTTTGGAGTGACTCATTGTTGAAGAATAGATTATGTTTGGGAAAATTAATTATTTTAGGGGCAAAGGAGTATTTTCATTTCAAGTTTTAGCTTAAATTCAAAATTAAAAACATAAACTTTTACTTATGACCCAATTTCTATTAATTTTTTATATGAAAAGTAAATATAAAATAGTCATTTTACTATTAATATTAAAAAATATAAAATTTATTATCTTTTCCTCCGATTTTAAAAACTAATATTTTCGCACTTGTTTAAAGTTTTTAAATTTTAAAAAGTAATATTTTTACTCCTAAATTTAAGGTTTTTATATTTTTCAAATTACAGTCACTCCCATAACTTTTAAAAACAATAGTTTACCCTCAATCTTCAACTTTAGCTTCCGACATTCTTCTAGTGTTCTACGACACCTAAGCCTACAGTAAACATTCGTGTGATGAAGAGATTTCCATCTCTTCATTGCACCATGACAAAGAGACAAAGATCACTTTGTTGTACCACTTTGTGATGAAGAGATATCTCTTTTCGTCTCATAGTGGTGGGACAAAGAGAAGAGACTCTCTTTGTTGCATAGACATCTCTTCATCGCACCACATTTGTCTATCAGGGCAGGAGAAGGAAGAGGCCGAAAGGGATATTGAATCTAAAGTTGAAGAATGGGGATGAAACTATTATTTTTGAAAGTTCTGGGGGGAGATTGCAGTTAGAAAAATATGAAAACCCTAGGTTTGAGATTAAAAATGTTACTTTTCAAAGTTTTTAAACTTAAGATAAATGTGAAATTATTAGTTTTTAAAACCTAAGGAAGAAAAGGTAATAAATTTTATATTTTTTAATATTAATAATAAAATAATTATTTTACCCTTTTTCTAAGAGAAAAAATTAACAAAAGTTAAGTCATGAGTGGGAGTCTAGGTTTTTCTACTATTATAGTTGTTATTCAAAATTTGAGCTAAAACTTGGGTGGGAAATAGTTTTTTGCCCTTATTTTAAACAAATTTTGCCCAATATTCAATTTGAATCATTTTATGGTCAAAAGACTTATTCCCACCCAAGGTTTAACCCATTCCAAATACACACCCTAGGGTTTTAAAAACATAAACACTTACCCATAGATTGTAAAACATATCCAGAATTGTTAGTTATAAAGGGTAAAATTATTATTTTACCACTAAATCCTAAATCCCTAAAAGCTTATACCATTTTTTTCTTTGGTTTGAAAAACTAACATTTTCCCCTTTAGGATTAAGTTTTGAAAAATTCACTTTTCACCGTAAGGTTTTTTCTTCCTTTTCTAACAACCAAAAGTCGTTTCCACCATCGGTCGACCTTTGCACCATTTTCTCCTCCTGCCATCGACTTTCCTATTATTACAGTTTTGTCGACCGAAGACAAACCGTCTTTGTTCGTCGAAAAGACAAATAATTATTCTTGTCTCTTCAATCAAATGAAGATAATTTATCTTTGTCTGACCAATAGATCAATATCAGAAGATTCGTATAATGTTGATTCATCGATCGAACGAAGATAAATTGCCTACGTGAAACAAAGATAGTTCTTCTTCGTCTGACGAAGCTGCTATGGTGGGAAGGCCAACAACAGGAGAAGAAAATGATGGGAAAGTTGACCGACGACGAGAATAGTTTTTAATTGCCGAAGAAAGTGAAAAGTGAATTTTTCAAAACTTAATCTCTGAGGGAGAAATGTTAGTTTTTCAAACCAATAGGGGAAAATGATATAAGTTTTTATAGTTTTAAGGTTTAATGATAAAATGATTATTTTACCCGCTATAACTAACAGTTTTGGTTAGGTTTAACAACTCATAGGTAGGTGTTTGGGTTTTTGAAATTTCATGGGTGCATATTTGGGAATGGGTTAAATCTTGGGTGGGAGTAAGTCTTTTGGCCTTCTTTTATTATATAATTAAACCCCTAAATCCAAAATAATACTAGGTTAACTATTATCTTCAATTTTAAAAACCATACTTCAATCGGCTACTTCAACCCTTATTTTCAACTTTAAGAACCCAAACTTGTCCATTATTTCATATCAACATCCTTCATTCATTGTGTCAGCGGCAAATGTTCTAATATTCACTATGGTTATTGTAACCACTACATAAAAGGTAATTTCAAGAAAATGAAGGACATCGAAGAATTATGTTGGAAGGTTGCTAAGACATAATGTCTCTTTGATTTTTATGTTACCATAAAGACAATTTATTGGGTAAATCTCGATGTAGCTAGCTATTTGGCCAACATTGGGGATAATAAACGAATTTATGCTCATTTCAATGGGTTTCGTTACAACATCATAACAACTATTATTGTCAAGTCTTTCAACACTTTGTCACGGAGCACTCGTGGTTTGTTGGTCACCATCTTCGTTGAATTTATTAGTACACTACAACAATGGTTTTATAATAGATGAAATTTGGCCAATAAATTTAATCTCATATAAAATAATTTTGTATATCTTCTTTCTTATTAATTTATATAAATTAATTAATTTTTTTTTTTGGGCAAATGAGGGCATACTCACTTGTTAACACTCTGGGCTAAGGACATGAATGTCAGACATGTTCATAAATCCACCAACATGGTCATCAAATGAGTCAACGTCAACAAATATGAAGTTCATGATATGTGGCAGAAGGTTGTCATTGTTGATCTAATGGAACGTATGTATAGGTGTGGAAAATTTCAACTGTGCAACATTCCTTGTACACACGTCACTATAATTGCTCAGTTTAATAACTTGTTAGACTACTATTAGTTGGTGAGCAAATACTTCTCCATTATTTATTACAAAAAAGATGTTAATCCACTTAGGGATCAATCAAAATGGGTTCATCCTACTAATCTTGCTATCATTTACCTGCTTATAATGGAACGATAATGTCGAGTTGACTATCGAACTATGATAAAAGACCATTATAAGGAAAAGAAGTTCAAATACATATTTACAACTGATGTTATCAATTGGACATAATAGACTTACTTGTCGAAGTCTAGCCCTAGTGCTTGTTGTAATCTCCCCCTGAGTATTCAACAAAGGTAGAAGACGACTTTCAACATGTGTTGGTTATGACCAACAACTAGTCAAGTTGGCCAAATAGTTTATCATTTATTCATATTGTTTTATAACTATTAATGTAATTATTAAACAATACCATTTTATACGATTTCCCTCATGTACAAGTTTTGTTACTACTTTATTTGAAGTTTTGTTACTATGTTTTGTTATATTGATTATCCAAAATTTTATTACATGTCGCCAGTATATAACATCAAATCATTTTATACAATTTCCATTATGTATGAGTCACATGTAACATTTAAAAGTTACGTGAGTGTGTCAAAATACTAAAGATGAACCATTCCAATCTCATTTTTTTCACATATGATAATACATACAAATAATGTGATGTCAAAACTACATACATAGTTGCAATATAGACAAATTCATACATCCATTTTGTAAAATGTTTGCCTAACCAACTAGTGAATATTAATTAATGCAAACCTAAAAAAGTAAAAGAAATGTCGAGTTAGTCTAACATTTTGTGGTATAAAGAAACACAAAAATGAAACTAATAGGACAAGATGTACATGAATCACCTAGAATATATAAAAAGGATTATGAAAGAATTGTATACACAATTCATGGTCATGGAATAGACTTGTTACCACTTGCCTCTTCATTGCTATGGAATCATCCATAATATGATCAAATGCATGAAGGAGCGAGATATTCAATAAACATTAACACAAAAGTGTCACAATCTCTTAAATCAGGTGTCTACTTATGTAACATTTACAAGTAAGTCTAAAAGCATTTTAATCATTTTCTATGATATTTATGTGATTTAATCAAATATTTATTTTGAGAACGAGTGAACGGTCATTGATTGCCAAGGTGAACACCCATTCATGCCTTGAGAAAGGTAGAATAATCTTTTTGCATTAAGAGTGCAAAGATGATTAAGTGTAAGAGGATGAACACATGTGAATACAAGAATGCTCATCTATTCATTTGATAAATCGAATTTGAATTTGGATAAGATACATTTTTTTGTGATTTTGGGGCATGATTTAATGGAACAGTGAAATGAACGACTATCCAAAAAGGAAGGATGATCATTCATGCGATACAAAATGCAAAATAAAAAAAGGCGTTTGACATTTGTCCAAATTATTTTGCTATTTTTACATACAGAGCCAAATAATAGAGAAAGAGTGTACTATAAGCAATCAAAGACATCAAGAGAAGGTTGGATAACCGGATTCCCATTAGCCATGTGAAGAATAGCAAACGCTTTAGAGGACAAATAAGTATGGTGGCTTAATAGGCTTTGATTCAATAGGAATATTGTATTTTGATAATATAATTAATTGCTTTTGTGTTATGGACTTTTTTATATTTGAGAACATGTTGTTTTCCCAAGTTAATGAGAGATATACAATTGAAAAAAGACTAGATTAGGGGTGTTTAAAATTTTCTAAAAACTGAATCAAACTAATATCCAAATTGTAAATCAATCTGAAAAATAGGGTAACTGTAAAATCGGTTTGGCTATTGGGTAAAATATTGTGGAAACCAAAATTTCAATTTTCAGTTAATTGAAATATGAAACTAATTATCCGAATTTGAACTGGTTTGTTAATATAACAAAAAAATTATTTTAAATTAAGTATTTATTAAATTATATAAAAGTCAAAATCATTGCATAAAAATTGAAATTACATTAAATAACGTGAAATTTTGAATCCAAAAATATTGAATAAAACTTTGAAAACGTTGATGTTATTGTATACTGGTATTAAAGATTTCATATTCCTGATATGATTTTCTCTATTCCAAGATGACAAAAGGAAGAGGTCAAAAGGTATTCCTTGCACGCATTCTCTTTTTGATGGAGCATTGTCTTTAATTCCTTCTTTATTCTTTATTTTCTCTTGTCCGTTGCTTTTATTCATTTTCATTGTCTCATGGATGGTTTCAACTCAACTTATGTCTTTCACTCTTCTAAGAGCATTTTCTCGCCTCTTCCAATGATGCCTGAATCTATTGCTTTTTGCATTTTTTTCTTACCTCTTCTTACGATGCCGACAATAATTTTAGAGTTTTAATTATTATCTTTTTTTTTTTTTGTTGCATTAGGTTTAACTCTTATAAATCATTCTTTTATTTTCTACTCTTCTTCAATTGAGGTTTGACAACATTCAATGGTCTCTTTTGGTCATAATATTTGTCAATACAATAATTTTTTATTCCAATTCAAAGATTGAGTAACCAAAAATTTGGTTTAATTATCTGGTAAAATCGGTTTTATTTTAGTTCACAATTTTCTCCGAATTGAATTTTTGGTTTGGTTTACAACAAATCCTTTGAACCAATTTGGTTACCTAGTTTTAAACACCCCTATACTACATCACAATTTCCAAATGATGGTGAATAATCATCCCTCCACAGTGAGATACCGTTCACCCTCATCAGTGAAGACTGTTTCTCATTCGTTTTACAAATGTCCATTCTAGAGGTTTTAACTTGAACGGTCGTTCAGTATGGGACAAACGTCCGTTCATGGTAATTTAGGGTGAACGATGAGTTAGAAGAGGAACAAGTGTTAAGGGTTTAACGACATTAGTCAATGATTAATATGTCATTAATTAATAGAAGGGCTAATGTTTGTTCACAAGAGGAAACACACTTGTTCTTGGGCTTACTAAGATGAACGATGAATAAAGGCTAATGACATTCGTTCATATAGTGTAGAAAGATTATTTCATTCTTATATTGCGTACTAAAGTAGGGAATAAGTTAAAAGTGTTTACAATAGGCAAGATTAAGATAACTAACTAATTAAAGGTGTCTGACTGTGTAAAAGATGACACAAACCCATATCGAGGTGGATTCAAATTAAAAATAAAGAAAATTAAGGACCAGTTGTGTGCAAAAGCGGCATTATATGTAAAAGTAATATGGCTATATGAGAGATAAATACCTATGAGATGTATCATACATTCAACACCAAGGTGCATTAGCCATTTATTTTCAGTTCAGATGTGCATGGTAAGGGTTAATGGCATAAATTGGTTTTCTAACTTGGTTAGTAGGATGCATAACATACACGCTCATGGTAATTTAGACTGCGACTAGTTTGTTCGTGTGACTAAGGTATCATAGTTAGTTAGCCCAATATTCTGATCAGTATTATGCACAAGGCATATGAAGAGTAGGTATTTGGGATATTAATTATTTTTATGAGGGCATCGGATATGTTAAGTTCAACTAAGGCCTTAGTTTCCTATATGATGTGGCCTATGTATTTAGGACACGAGGGTGTTGAGAAAAGACCGGTGGGTATAGAAGGATCTCAAAAAACATCTGCTAGTAACCACATTAAGACTGAGTGATGGAATACTAGAATTTTAAGTTATGTTGTGTGTAAGGTGCCAAAAGGTCATCTACTTATTGAGTGTTTTTCACTCACGCGTTCCTTTTTATGGTTTTGTAGGTAAAGGTGAGTGGCAGGACATGTGGAGGAGTCAATGATCCAACTTAAGTCATTGCATGAAGTTGAAAGGCAATTCAATCATTTTTTATTTCAACTTGGGTTATTGTACTCATGTTTTCTATTTGACATTTGATTTACTTATGCACTGGTTCATTTTATGTTGACTTTTTAGACACTTGTATTATGGGATGTTATTCATGATTTATGAGATTGAGGCGTTTCATTTGATTTTATATTACACCTTTTTGCACACACTTAAGGCCAAGTATTTAATATCATGTTTTAATTCTATTGTGTGAAAGAAAGAATTCAAGTTGTGCACACCTCTTCAAGTCATATTCCAAGAAAGGGTATGTATTTGGAGATGGGTGTTACAGCTTTGGGACGTCCTTATGTCACTTGATGGTCAACTCATCATAATGTGGACTAAGAACCAAGGTTTTCAAATAATTACTAGTCGTTAACATATATGGAAATTTTATATGCTATGTTATCAACTTAATAAACTTATCCCAATTGCAAGCATACTTCGCTGAGTCATAAACTATCAACTTCCATTCTTTCAAATAAAGTTTGTTGCAAACCTAATTAGTTTTCAAAGTTGATCAGGATGTACACTCATAATACAAAACATTTTTAGTTATGTTTATCTCATATCAAATCGTACTACATTTAAATAATACATAATTACCTTTCGACCTCATTCCATGGACGAAAAAATTGGTTATATTTGCCTTTTGAGATGTCATCAATTTGATTCAAAAAAAGTCATAGCCACTCACACTCCATGTTAGACTCAAAGAACTCTCAGGTCTGGCTCCTCATATATGCAACAAAAGAGGTAAACACTGTTATGTAGGAAAAGAAAACATCGATGTGTTATGTAGGAATAGAAAACATATCATTGGTTAAATGTATCAAAACATGATAAGTTTAAATAAAATAATATTTACTTACTAGATAGATAGGTACTATGTCTAGCAACCACTCATTTGGCTCACTAATGTCTTCTAGAAATCACCTTTTCAGCTTACCAAGAAGACAACTTGCTCATCGAAATCTAATGTTGAGATGTACCAAGTATTAAATACCATGTAAGTCTTAGAAACAGACACAATTGCTATTAGAATTGTTTGAATGGGCCTTTATACCTTAAAAGCAATCGATGTATGGGCTTACTTGATGTTTTCCTTTCTTCAAAATGTGACCAAACATGGTCCGTCTTGTGGCATTATGAATTGAACCCTACTCTAGATAGGGGTGTATATAGTTTAGTTTAGTGCGGGTTACGACATTTTTCAACCCAAACTGAAAACAATAGTTTGAAAAATTTCAAATCAAACCAAACTAAAAATATACAGTTTGATTTACGATTTGAACCTAACAAAATTCATTCATTTCTAATATTTCCTATTCAATAAAAAATAAATGAATTATAGTTATCTAGAACAAGAAACATAATATTTAACTTGTACCTACCTATGCAAACTATATTAACAATATCTCCTTTGCGTGAAAGTAATAGCTAAACATAACATGCTTAATTTATAGTAATGCCATCATAAATATAACATGCTTAATTCATAGTAATAGCATTATAAACACAACATACTTAATTTATAATAAAACATCATAATTAATTGTCTTTAATATAGAGTACTAAATAAATATTGCATAAACATTGTTTGTGAATCTCATTTACATAAAAAGCATAGTTGAAAGTATAGTTTAGAACACAAGCAGCCAAATAATTATCCTATTTGGTTTTCAGGTCGTCAAATATCGATAGGGCAATAGAATAGATAATAAAAATTTAGAGAAAAGCTCGAAAGCCTTATCAAGGATCATGCTTTAGTAAATAATTTCATGAACATGTCATTCAAAAAACACAGGGTTTTTGGGAATACGATACCTATGTTAGAAGGCTCCTCCGAATCTTTATGTGGCTATTAGAACAATTATTCAACCCATAATGAGAAAACGCCATGGTATCCATATGAAGCACGAACTTAGATAGGTTAAAACTATTCACAAAAGGTTGTTAAGGTATAAGAATAAAGTATATGTGTATAAGAAGACATGCTTGATGACTAGGGTTTGTAAAAGATGCTTTTGAATTCTAAATCATGTTCTTATAAATAATAAATGTCGTGAATGATTTTTCATTAATCGCATGAACGGTCATTCGTTTTTACTTATCATGAATGGGCGTTCATGATCCATGAATGGTCATTCATGGTTAGATAAAAGTCAAATTGAGTTGATTCTATCCTATTGAACAAGTCTATTTCATTCTAGAAGTTAAACCACCCGATATATACCAGGATTATCACTAAATAATCTTTTGTCTTAAAGTCTAAATCAACTCCTATATATGTCTGACTATAAGCTTTTTATCAAATTGGTAGTATCTAAATTTAAATTGAATCTAGATATAAACTAAGATTAACCTCTACCAAAGCATCATGCCTACCTGATTAACAAAGTGTCAGTGAACTACTCTTGATTTTGTCAACTACAAGTTACATACAATTTGATCTCTTTATCAATTGATATCTCTTGAGATTAAGACATGAATGTGTGCATATCTCAATAACTCAATCTCACTATAACCATAGATTCAAGTGGTTATAATGTCTTTTAATATTCTCATGCAAGATATTACTTTATGTACTCAATAAGTGACAAATCTTTTTTTGATCCACTATAACCTTTAAACAAATCTCGATATGACTAATCACTATCTTTATAATGGTTATCCCAATTATGATGTTATATTGGATAACATTAAACCATACTAATTCTTGTACGAAACGACCTGATGATCTCAAGTTTAAAGACTATATGTATCTATGAGTTAGATGATTTATTTTATAGACACAAAAGTAACAATCTATCTGGAAATACTCTTGTTGGGTTTGTTCAATGAACACGTCTACAACGTGTACTTATATGTTGCACCAAACTGTCAACTAATAGTTTCAACACATGAAAACTGCTACCACCTTTTGGTGAGGTCACTTAACATTATGATAATCTAATCACTATTATTTGTGCCCTTAGTCATAGCAATATCGAGATTACATAAGTTTCTAGAATGACTATTAATTGTGTGTATAAGATTCCCACGATCAATCATCTAATCCCCTTGTTATAATTCGACCATTCTAAAAACACATTAATCATTAGAATATATTATGAGGAAGATTGATATGCATGAATAATATATTACCTTTATAAATAAATAAATAAATTACATGGTTATAAATGTACAAATTGATTGGATTTATAGCACTAGTCTAACAATCTTTTACTTGTACAACAGTCAAACTCTCATATGTCTAATCTCATATGTAACTACATGTCTATTATGTCTTTGCTATGACAAAGACTGTAACACCCCTATCTAAAATATATGCCCGAAGAGACGTGTTAACTTGAATTTTCTCACATCAGATTTATAACAAAAAAATGTATTATAAATAATATCCCATAATCCCTAAAAATGCATATGTTATTTCATAAAACAAAATACAAGAGTTTGACAACCAAATAATAATAGCCATAAATAGTCATAATGCATAATGAGATATAAATGAATCTAAAATACATAACATGGTTCAACTAATAAAATGGCATAAATCCCCTACCTTTATGTGTTGCCTCGAACTGACTATTTGGTTGCCCCATTACCACTCTATTGCTTTATAATTCTACCTGCAAAATCACAAAAGGAACATGTGAGTGAAACATACTCAGTAAATAGGTAACCTTTTAGACCCAAGTATATAGTAGTTAAATAATAATATAAGTCAAATCATTTCGTGTCCTATCTAACTATGGTATTCTAGATGTTACACTATCATTCCATATGCCTATCCAAATATCTTGACATCTGTGCCATAAATTTGAAGTTTGCATCATCCCAGATGACTAATACTTAATGATGTATATCAGTGCCTGGATGTCTAGTGAAAGCATGTGACATTTTCGATATCATCTATATGGTGTACTTGTACACATATCGGCTAGGCTTTAGGCTAAAGTCATATAAATGGTCACATCGACTAGCTCAGGTGCTTTCATAGCCACATATACACATAACTTGTGACATGATCATGTTTCATATATCTCATTGATAAATGACACTGCAAAAAATTTAGTGATAAGTCATATTGCACATAACTTTGTGACAAGTTCACAATGCATTAAGCTTAGTGAAATAACCACACTACATTTAACTTGGTGGTAAGTAGGGTGGATCAGAACTGGAAGGGCCTAAACACCCCTTGGCTCAAATAGAAATGGCTCAACTCTAGTTTAGCTAGAGTTTGTCGAGTCAAAATTAGGTTCGACTTAAGTTTGACTTGAATAAAAAATGGTTTAACTCGGTTTGATTCGAGTTTAGCTAAATTTTATAGCTCGATTTGGCTCAAATTCATGGTTCAAATTGATGGCTTAAATTCACGACATAAGGTCGTGGTTCATTGGCAAAACTACGTAATTTTATCTAAATAATATTTAAAATTATTTATTCGAGCCGAACCAAGCCATGAATTTGAACCACCAATTCGAATTATAAATTCGAGCTTATTCGAGCCATAAATTCAACCTATTGATTCAAGCTAGCAATGCAAGCAAACTTGAGCTAAACATCTCCTAGTTTGAGTTCAATTCGGTTTTAAAAATAAGCCAAATCTTTTGGCTTAAATTAAGCTCGAATTCAAATCAAATAAATTCAAACTTAACTAAATTGAATTGAGCTAGCTATAGAGACCAAGTCGGCTCAAATCATATCCAGGCCTAATGGTGAGAATAAGATAATGCATTGTTTCAATTTTTGACTCAAAATCGCTCTGATCTTTGCTTGCATCGTCATCCACATAGTTGGAAACACCTATGATAATTTCCAATGCATACGCCTTTGTTAGGGTTTTATCCTTTATCCATCTCTTATTCATCCTTTATAGGGGTTTAATAGTCATTACTATTGTTGCACATAAATATTGTTAACATTTCAAACCTCATTTTTCATTTCCCCCAATTATACATATGGGTGTGTTCTTCATACATGAGAGTGTATGAATCATACCTAATTAGCCAGATAATTTTTTAACACAGACATGCAATCCAAGGTGGCATACACTATTGTGTGTCCTATACAACATGGGAACTACTTTCCTAATTATATACAGTCATGTATGTAGACATACACGATCGCATAACGTGAGTTTTCTAGAATTTTGTTTCTCTGCATTTTTTGACCACTTAACCTAAGTTTTGGCATTTGTTTCCTTTTCCAAACATTATCACATTAACTCTAAATGATGGTCTATATTCTCTAAATTACAAAATCATACACAAGGTCCACAATCTTGTAACTAATATTTATTTCCCCATTGACTTAATAATGTTCATACTCTTTAACATATGCATATTAATATTCAAGTCCCATTGCACCATAAATCAACATAAAATAAGCAAGCAAACAATCAAGACATTACAGCTTAGACATATATACTATAACTCAAATGTAGGTTAAACAATACTTGTCAACACACAAGAGTGGTCAGTGTTGTGTGAGGGGCTACTCAAATGCTTATGCACATACAGACAGTTAGCAACTTTAGGTTCCTAAAACCATGCTTTGATATAAAAAATGTAACACTATTTTCTAGATACATACCTTTATCTAGAAAATACACTTAAAGAAACATGTTAACTTGAATTTTCTCACTTAGGATTTATAGTGAAAACATGCATTATAAATAATATGCCACAATCCAAAAAAGTGCATATATTATTTCATAAAACAAAATACAAGAGTTTGAAAACCAAATAATTATAATAATAAATCTTCATAATGCATAACAAGATATAAATGAATCCAAAATAGATAACATGATCTAATAGATAAAATGAATGAAATGCCAATGCCTTTATGCATTAGCTCCCTCGTCGTCGCCCTGCTGCTTTAAAATCCCACCTGTAAAACCATAAAAGGAATATGTGAATTAAACACACTTAATAAGTAAGTGACCTCTCAGTATTAGACATATAACAATTAAATAATAATATAAGTCAAATCATTTTGTATCCTATCTAGCTATAGTATTTTGAATGTTATACCAATGTTCCAGATATCCATTCAAATATCTCAACACCCTATGCCCTAAACTCAAATGTTTGTATCATTTTGATGACTAATATCAAATGATGTATATTAACGTTTTGAATGCCTAGTGAAAGCACATGGTATCCCCAATGTCATTTATATGGTGTACCCTATATACATGCTAGTTAGGCTTCAAGCTAAAGTAATATATATTAGCTTCGATGTTTTCACAGCCATACTATAACAGCTTATGGCGTGATCATGTTGCACATAGCTTGGTGATAAATCACATTACACATAATTGGATGATAAGTCACACTAAACATAGCTCGATGATGAGTCATACTGCACATAGCTTAGTAACAAGTCTATGATGCACTAAGCTTGGTGAAATAACCACATTTCACTCAATATTTATTGCAACAACAACCATGATGCACAATTCGGAAGACAATGGTAATTATAGCTATAATCTTAAGGTATATATATAGAATCAGTTCCACCTTTGATGAATAACCAATACAATCCCTTATATTGTTAGATCTTTAGAAAGACAATGGATTCATTTATATAGAATCAATTCCACCTTTGATGAAACCATGTCTAAGTTTTTATTTTCCCCTACCTGTAATGTCGAAAACCAATAGATAAATCTCGTTATTTGTCTTCTTTAGCCATAACGATAAATAAAGTTCTAAGATATACACCCTTTAAGAAGGCATTATTAATGTAGATCATTAGACAAATGTTATCTTGAAACATCTATATAGAACCACCCATTGACATGAAAAAAATATTTAAATTGTTGCTAATCATTTGCTTCAATATGTGTGACAACTTTAGGGTTATAGAGTTTTAATTGTACTAGTTGTTGGATAACTATATGAAGACTCCTTATGAGTACCTCTCAATGCCCTAAATGTCTAGTTTTTTTTCCTACCACACTTGCATATAGGATAGATCAATCTTATACCTCTTTGCATAATTGACAATGATTTCCTTTAGCTTATATACATAATCTATCATTACAAACATTATCTTTTATAGTTGTCCTCATGTAGAAATGCCTACTTATCTACAATATATCATGATTTGATCTTTTGGACATGTGTTTTAAGTATCCATATGACAAAGTTAAAATACTCACAACTTTCCATCCTTATCACTTTTACACCTCATTGACATAGTTTATGGAAACATATAATCTCTTATCTATATCTCACAGATACATAAATTTATATTGATACTCATTCTCCAAAGCATGCCTCCTAAATGCACCTTACAATGTGTCTTTGTTAGCAAAAAATATCATTAATTCAAAAACCTTGTGTGCGACTTATCGCTATATCGATATTAAACATTAATGGATAGTTAAGGAAAAGAGATGGCTAATGAAATGAATCACAAAGAATTTGATTCTCAATTGTGATAAATGGAGGTAGATCAGTCACAGTCTGGGGTGGTACATGAAAGTTAACTAGACTTGCATGTTAAAAACTACCTAGTTCTTTGTACCATCATTAACATTCATCATCTCCTTGAGCACATATTCATTGACCTAAATATCATTTATTTCATTAGCATGATCCAAGACACCTCAAGTCAAAATGTTGCTTCTCTATCCCTGTACCCAACCCTTTGTAGTTGGTAATGGCTAAATATTACACACATTTGTGAAATCATTTTCATTAACACAGTCTTCAACATCATTTTACAATTGTTGAACATAAATGTTGGTCTTTAAGGAAAATATACTCCTAAGTTTCAAGATACTAATTACATATATAAGAATTAGTTAAACCATCTTTTGAGAAAAAACAATATGACATTCTCATCATCCTCGTTGTCATAAAGTATTTCATTGATGACATCTTTTGGTTTTATGGTTACATGGATGAGGTTTCGCTATGGTCAAAATATAAATGTTTACTCAATAACCTGATTAATCCCTCATAAATCATGGTTGACCGAATTCTTATATTTTTTATTTGATTGAATTCACTATGTTACCCTTCATACTTGTCCATTGCCTTTTGTATCTAACTAAAATAACCAATTTTGATATTTTAATCAACTTTGCAATGGTAATATATAGTTTAATAAATGAATTATTTCAAAATAAAAGAAAAATGAAATTGTGTAAAAAAAATATTCATTCTACACAAAATTTCCTATATATTGCTTATTTTCGATTGTATATTTAAAAAAATTAATTATCCTCTAAAGATAAAATATCCCTAAACCTCATATACAATATGTAAATGTAACATCCCTCTTCAGAAGCATACTCTTATGGTAATTATCTCGAAGTGATGTGTCATGTGTGTATAAGTGTTTAAATTAAAACACCGATTTAAAGTATAAGAATAAATAACACCATATATTTATTAATATTAAATAAACATGTCAAAAGGTGTCCCAAAAATGAGTTTAGCAATTACAAATAGTATTATTAATCCCAATATGCATAATTTCATAAAAATATTAACTAAGCCAATAGAATAATGACAACCAGTTACACAACTTAGCATGCTAATCTACTTACCTCTCAGCCTACCTTGTCATCTTTCTTATCTATAAATACAAAACAAAGAACACAGTGAGTATAAATACTCAGTAGTTACTTATGATTTCAATGGCCTTCCTTATCAGTTATTCCCCAATAAAGTCTTATGATCGAATGCACCCTAAACACAACGACTCAAGTGCCTCTTATAGGCATCTATCTCAAATGCATATCGAATTAAACACTCATCTCAAGTACCTTGTATAACCATAATTGGGATGGACACTAATTTAAGTATTTCTTACCTCTCTTTAAATAACGAATTATTCTCATTCCACCTCTAAGGACTGAGACATCTCATTAATTGGTCTGTGCATTCTCAATACAAAAACATCTTATCAACTAGCCTTTAACATAAATCACCTATAGTTATATACAATTATAGCACGTTCCTAGACCCAACCCCTTACGATTCCATTATGAATACCCTCAATGGAGTCTTACCATTTCACACATCCCTGACACACCTAGTTGGACACCTGTCTTAGGTGTCTCTTATGTCTTCGTATTAGATAGGACATCTATCTTAGATACCTATAATGTCCATAGTCATCAAATTCAAACACTCGTATCAAGTGTCATTCACATCATCATCATTTATCGAATTAATTTAACTTTCCTTTTATTCAGAATCGAGACATTTCATCAATCAGTTTGAACATTTTCAAGAATAAGACATCTCATCATCTAGCCTTCGATACAACTCATAATGACTTATGCTTGTAATTAGGACTATGTTTTCCAGCCTAATCCTTTGCGAACCCTTACAAACACTAAATTCGCCCCTATGCTAATGATGGGGCGAAAATTACTTCCTTGGGATCTGACATGAATACGACATGCTTAGCATGGGTGTATTATAGGTTGTAAGAATTTGTTTTAAATGGTGTAAGTGTACCTTAATTTATGTGGGTGTGCATATAATATACCAGCCTATAAAAGTGTTATTTAAATGGTATAGGTGTACCTTGATTTGTGTGGGTGCACACATAATATACTAGCCTATGAAAGTGTTATTTAAATGGTGTGACACAACTTGATTCATACAGATGTGCACACAATGTAACAACCTATGGTATTTCTTTCCTTTAATTCATGGCATGTAATGTTTTTCTTTCCTTTAAAAATAACGGGGACTCAGTGGTTTTCTTTCCTTTAAAAATGATAGGGACTTCACCTTCCTTAACAGGACAAACGTTTAACCAGTACTAGGCATATAATAACATATCAACCCAAAGATTTCACATGTCTAATGTTCACAATGCACGTCCAATGTTCATGGCCTACATTTAGCATGTGTGATGCATATATGGCATATGTGGCATATGCACTAGCGGCTATTATATACGCTACTCGTTGATGGCTATGCTTCTACAGGTGCACATTTAACACTTTGGTAAACTCCAAAAGTGTTTAAGCTACCTACCTAAGTCTTGGCAACGTTAGGTGGTGACCCAACTAAGGTGTTGTTTAACCTAAAAGGCATACCATGAACTTATAATGTCCATATCTGGTTCTAAATGTAATATTCAAAATATCTTTCTTGATAGCCCAAACCTAATGATACCCACCGAAACCTTAAGTCTATCTTTAAAAAACACTGTAACTCATCTTAACTAATCAAATAAATCATTGATCTTTGGTAATGGATACTTATTCTCAATTGTTATCTGACTGAGTTCTCTACAGTCAATGCACATGCATATCGATCCATCCTTCTTCTTGACAAAGAGGATTGGTGCATGTTATATTGAATGACTAAGTCAAATAAACATACTGTCAAGTAGCTCTTACAATTACTTCTTTAATTCTTGGAGTTCTTCTAGGACTATACGGTACGATGCCTTTGATATTGGTGTTGTTCCTAAAGCCAATTCAATGTTGAACTATACTTCTTTTTTAGGTGCTAGCCTTAACAAGTTATCCAAAAATACATTTGAAAACTCATAGACCATTAAAGTGTCTTCCATACTTGGAGTTGCCTTGGAATCAAATCTATTTATCATCTATGCCAAGTATCCAGTGTATCCCTTATTTAACATCTTATGAACTTTGACAGTGCTAATCATCATACTGAGTAATCGACCCTCACAATATCTGTTTGTATTTATATGATTTGTAAATATTTGCACCAACCCGGTAACACTTTGGGTAGAGGAAAAAAATGTTAAACATGTGCGAAAGTCTTTAAAATTGGAAGTGTGTTATATTATATCTAAATGATACCAGGTTTTTGGTAGTGGTTAATACGATGCTTTGGTTGACCTAAATGAGCAGACATTTACATATAGAAAATTTCAATTATCATAGATTCCTTGCATGCATGCCATTATCATTGCTAGATATATGAAGTTGATCGCTTGCGTTCAATGGGTGCATCCATACTACAACACCGCATTTTACCATATAGTCTATGCAAAGGTCATCAATCCATTAGGAGATCAATCAGATTAGATCCATCTAGAGGATGCAACTGTTATCCAACCACTTTTCATCCATCATCGTTGCATGGGATGTCCAACAAATAAAAACATACATCTTTGACAAGAAGAGATTATTGAACAACTTAATTGTAACTGATGTCACAAACTTAGACATATGAGACAAAATTGCAAGAGTCATGTTCCAATACCTAGTTTCGTACCACAAAGTTCAAGAAGTAAAAAAAAAGTTAAAAAATAATTACACTTGTAATTGTACTTATTCATTTTGATAGTAAAAGTTGTGATTGTAATTATTACTTTAAATATAAAGTTTGTGATTGTAACATATTTTGATATAAAAGTTGTGGTTGTAGTTATTTCTTCATATATAATGTTTGTGATTGTAATATATTATTTTTGAAACGTATGATTGTACTTGTTAATGTATTTATAAGATTTCAGACTGTAATAATTGTATATGTCAATGTTGATTTCATATATCCATTATTAGTCGTTTTTTGTTCACTATACCTATCGCTCATAGTAATTACATAAAAGACAAACGCAAACAAATGAACCAACATATAAACATACTAATGCATAAAACATATGAAGATATAATATATTGATCAATCAATATCCTGAAAAAATAGTTGTGTGCCTAAACATGTGCGTAAGCGTAATAAGTCCTCCCTCTCAAAAGATAACGATCGGTCAAGTTTCAAATACTCGATGTATCATAACATGAACACACTATAATCACTTGATAGAGGCATCTGTTGTGGTATATCCACCATCTTATACAAGGCAAATGATCATCCCGTAAAGTTTGGCTTATGTGAGACCAAAATGATATCGCGGCTAGCAAATGTGGTATTATCTATGTACACCTCAACGTCTTCCGACTAAATAGCTTCAAGTTAGTAGTAAAACTCTATAACGAGTTGTAAACTATAATCTTCCACTCCTTCAAATCCAAGACCTTATTATCCAATGTACATTATCGAAGTTATCGGGATAAATACCTGCACATATTGATAAAATACATATATTAGACCTTAATTTAGTAATATTTGAAAAGTAATTGAGATTCCAATACTAACCTCATCGACCATACCCTAAGTTGCAAATATAAGTCAGAGGGATAATTTGTATCCACTAGTCATGTAAAGAGTGGAGAAAGCTGATAGTTATACTACTTTTTCATCTATACGACATACTCATGAAGGATGTATGTAACAAAACAAGCAAGAACTGTCGTCCAGTTTTGACAGACCTCTGTAGTATCATCATATTGTTGTCGATGTAACAATTTTAAAAACGAATCTACATTTTGTAAAAACAGAAAATATCACATTATCACGCACCTGAACGATATTCTATACTAAAAAACAAAATTAATTGACCAAGTGAACTCACCTCGTTAGATAACCATTTAGATATGTCTATGACTGTACCTTATAAGGTAATTTTGGTTTTCATCCTTATATTGTACACCTTACATTTTTTGAAAAGATCTAGTTATGCATACCATTTCTTGAAAATTTTCTCACGCTTGATACTTGATAACTACACAATTGGTCTTGTCTATTGGATCTGTGGTTTCAACAAATTTGTGTATGGGCTACAAATGAGCAGTCCTTCCTTGACAAGTTAACCATGAAGTATGCGAAAATACTACATCAAAACAAATAATATGTCATTTAAAATTATATTAACTCATAATATTTTCAAATTTATTTCAATACCTTTTGTAAGGCAGGAGTCATGACTGAGGAATCTGCAAGTGAGGTCAGATCGACTATATGAAATTTCAAGACTGATTGGAGTTAAATAAATGAAATAAATAAATAAATAATATAGTTTTCAGTTGTACTTATTAAAGTTATAATGAAAACATTTATGAAATTTCCTTACCCAAACTATATCCTTTTGTGTTAAGAGCTGAACCACATTATCAATAACCTTATCATCCTGAGAGGCAATATCGATCACTTGTTTTCCTTTGCTTGGTGTGCTAAGATAGACCAAACGGATATCCTATTGTAAAAACAGATAAAAGGTAAATGATAATTAATATTAACAAAAGTAACAATTTGTATTGGTTAATTTAACAATTTATCTCAACCATCATAGAAGGTGATAATAAAGAATCCTCATGCAGTGATCCATCATCGTCGGCGATATCCTATGACAATATTAACATTTCATATTGGTTAATCAAACTGTTAAACAAAAATTATAAAGTATACATTTAACAATATATGTACTTCTAATGTTAAAACATATATCATCATGGGATTCCCCCTCGATGCCATCTCTTCAACACCAGGACACTATCATAATGTTAACAGTAACAAGTTAACGAGGAATTGATAATCGAATGTGTAAATGAAATATAATATTATAAAATAACGTTATACTTACTGTAATTATCACAAAAGGTATCAATGGGGAAATTGTGTGGGGTGATCCATCATTGCTGACATCATGTAACAGTATTAACATTTTATATTGATTAATCAAAGAATTGCATCACAGAGATTACAAGGTCTACAGTCGATATTATATGTACATCTACTATAGGACCCAAAGTCATCATGGGATCCCTCATCGATGTAGCTTTAGAAATGTTAGGATACTATCATAATGTTGACGATAATGAGTTAACAGGGAATCAATCAATGAGCGTTGAATTCAGATATAACATTTACAAACGAGGTTATAATTACCTAAACTATCATAGAAGATGTCAACAGGGAAACCTCATGTGATGATCTGTCATCGTCTATATCAAAAGTCAATATAGAATCCTCTTTAGATGGTCCCTCATAAAAAAACTGACACTGTAACAATATCAATAATCACGAGTTAACAAAAGAGTAAAAGTAGTTTTGAAGTATCATTTCCAATATACTCACAATGTTTAGCACTTACATCGATAGTAGGTAGAGATGGGAATGTCAAACCCTCTCTCGATAGTCCGTCATGAGGAAACTGTAACAACATACACAATTATTATCGGGTTTATATGTTTGTAAATGTAAATAACTAGACTATCTGATAAATTATTAACTTTTTTACCTATCGGATAGTATTTGTGCAGTGATGAGATTGTGTCTCCTTCGTATGAGTCATCATGTCCTCTATATGACTCATTCTATTCTTCATACGACTCATCTTATCCTCGACATGACTTATCCTATCCTCTATACCAATGAATCAATATAAGATAAGATTTCTCTATCGAACCAATGTAATATCAAAGTAATGAATGGAGAAATTTTTTCATTGACGAGAGGATCGTCTGACGTGCACTCGGTGGTAGGGGACAAAATAGAAGGCTCTGGTGATATGCGTTTATCGATAGAGGTCGTAATAAGGTAGTCAACAAGACAGGGCTTGGTGACAGGAGGTTAGACAGTAGGCTCAATATGAGGTGGCGCAACAATTGAATAAGTAACGTTATGAATGATACATCTCCTAAGGAAGACAAGAGTGATGTGGATGAAGAAGATCGACTATCCGACATCCCTGTGTATCAAACGATGTCATCATACCAATCTGCAACTTTCTCCATTAGAAATAAAACTAGCAAAAAATTAACACAATCCTACGCATTTTTGTTTATAAATATGTTAATCAATAAAAATTATTACTTATTGCATCTTCGGTGAAGATAGTTGAGATAAAATCCTATCCTGGGATGTGCCATCTCAACATTTGGACAACTCTTGAAACTGGTAAGATATCCACCTATCGATATAGTGTGTCTAGTGTCTTGTATATCTAAAACTACAATTTCAACTTAAGTCGGTTACTCTATAAATTTACAATTGTATTAAATCAATTCTATTTTAATCACAATTTTTTTAAAATTAATAAATATCACAATTACTTATAATGCTAGTGGAAATCCCATAATACCATATTGTTATAGCTAGTTTTCATTCTTCTTTATTGGGTCGAAATCCATAAAAATTCAAGAAATATTATCACAAATTGAGCAATATATCATCTGTCACACCTATACTCCCCATGGGTATATATTGAACCCATCAAGATGATCAACCAATTGAAATATCTTCTGGGAGATTGTTTTCTTCAAATCACTCTCTAATAATCTCATGTGAAGATAAAACAATAGTGCTGACTTTACTATATCAGTGTTGTCCTCTTCCCACGGCTCTGCTAAAAAACATGATTCAGATTAGCATATTTAAAGGACTTACACTTGTGAAAATATGTTTGGTGGATCCAATTTGTGGTGTTCGATGGAATATACATATCAATATCTAACATATAACTGAATCGAAGACCAATCATAATGGCAAACTCGTACGGACTAAATCTCACATCAACCTTATTAACTTGAAACTATAACTCCTCTCTCGAGATCTCCTTATTTACCACTCTCGAGATCTCCTAAAACCTTACTAAATCGGCTATCCTTGAGGTCTAGGAAGTGTTTGAAATAAGTACATCAAAAAATTTGCAATTACTGCTCTATTAATATCTTTTTAATTACGACTTTCACATCTCCATATCCACATGTAGTAACTTGAGCCTTGAAGTGTTTTTTCTATAGAAAATCTCATTTCATCCTTGCCATCATCCCATTTTCTCTTTTGTCAAGCTCTTTGTAACAAAATTAAATTGCGGTTATATTAATTTCATATCAATTTTATATATAAAAGATTCAATTATGAACATAGATGCATTGTTCCGAAAAATAAACTTCAAATTCACATTCTATACGTCAAAAAACCTTAAAATGTAAAAATTTTAATTTGCCCTTTGCATGAAAAATATCAAAAAAACCCATAATTTTGCATAAAATGCATCTACCCCACTAAAACCCACCACACGAATTCGCGTGGTGGATAACTTCAAAAAAGTGCATTTTGCCCCCACCACGTGAATTCACGTGTAACTGCACAAATTAGTATGGTTGACCTGCAACTTCGCGTGTCAACCAATTTTTCAAATTTGTAATTTTGCCCTACCACACGATTTATTGTGTAAAAACTCACATTTTAGAAAGTTTGTATGGTCTAGAAAGTTTGAAAAATGCACAAAACTTTCTTGTCTCTGCGAAATCTCACCACACATTTCATGTGGTCAGTGCAACATTCGCGTGGTCACTGATGAATTTGTGTGGTGAGATTTCACCTCCCAAACTTCGTTTTTGAAACGTCATTTTAACAATAATCAACTCTACAACTAATTTAACACAAAAACCTTAAGAAAATTTATCAAAATCACCAACAAATCAAGCAATTTCATCAAATCTTTCAAATTGGAACCCTAGCTCTAAACACCCAAGTTTCACATCAAATCAACTAAATCTTGAACTGAAATGCATAAAGACATGATAAGGATTGTTTTACTAACCTTTTTATCTATTTTTGTTTCCGAAAAAGTCACAAAAATTGCCTAAGAAAACCAATCAAATGGTGTATGCGAGAACATGTGGTGGAGAGTTTGTTCTTGTGTGCCTGGGAATGATGACACATTGTTTTCTTCATTTTTAAAATAAGGGGCATTTTTGTCTTTACAATGAAATAGGTAATTTTCGTTTAAAATTAAAAAAGTTGGATAATTTTGTTTTCCCCCCTATATTTCGGGAATTTATTAATTTCCTTTTTTATAGAGTTAACAATTTTTAATACAACTTAATAACTCAACATAACATAATATGAAAAATTAGGTTAGAGTTAAATTTTTCTTACATGAAATTTATTTCGGATCAATTTAACATGATTTGAAACTAAATTAGATAGTGTTAGGGGTAACCCAATATGACCTGATTGATTCAAATGTTTTGGAGAAAATTATTTTAATAGAATTTGTTGAGAATAAACTATATAATTGTTAAAGGACAATATCAACAATAATTAAAATCTTAACAAATTGCATATAGTTGTATCTTTATATAATTGTCATTACTCATATTATTTATTTTATTATTAAGCTATAAGAATGTGATTAGGTTAGTCAAATTATTGATGCATTTTAAAGGGCTTAGTATATAATTTTTAGAGTATTTGTAATACAACAAAATGTTATATTGTGTGTTTTATTAATAATATGTTAGAACAATTTGATGAATAAATTAAAACAATAAAAACACTTTGAAAAGTAAAAATAATAGATAATTTTATATCAGTTTAAGTTGGATAAAATAATTCAAATATTTAAGAGTTAAGTTAGGATTAAAAAATTTTGATACAATTTTAATTCAAATCAGGTTAAAAATTTAAAAATTCTGAAACAATATAAATATGCTCTGGTGATACAAAACACTAGATCTACATTATTGTTATGTCCTTACTTATTTAAAAAAGCTTATTAATTAATATTAGTAACTTGTATTATATCGTAACATAATTATATTATAATAATTTTTATGATATATTTTAGAATCTTGTTATTTTTCACGTATTATCTGTGGTAGGGCTGGATTCGAATCGCGCTAAGCTTGAACTCAGCTCGGTTCATATATAGTTAGCTCGAGTTCGAACTCGAGCTTGACTGAGCTCAGTTAAGGTCGATTTGAATTTTATTTGACTCATTTTTCGTTATTAAAACGATATCGTTTTAATATATATTGATCAAAATGATATCGTTTTATATCAAAAATTTTAATTAAAAAATCTGACGGATAGCTCGAACTTGAGTTCGAGCTCAAATTAATTCGGTTTGAATCCAAGCCTAATATGTGGAGGTGTATGAATAGGGCTAATAAGTGATAATGTCGCATTTTAGCTGTGACGAGTAACGAGTTGACGGTGAAAAGGGGCTCACTATCATTTGCTTCATTAGTGTCAGTCTCACTTCTCGGCTCACTCCCGGCTCCGAGTGAACTGAATCAAACCAGAATAGTTTTTTATTTCCCCAAATCAAACGAAAACCTCAGCGTCTTGTTGAACTTGAACTCAATGAAGTGTCCAAAACCCTAAATTACAAATAAGTTGCTTAAACCCTAAATATAAATATTTCAGAATGATTAATGGTTATGATGATGCAGCAGCAGCAGAACTCGTCTGCACCGCCGCAACCCTGCAACGACGCTCTTAGATCCCCTACATCCACGCCTACTCCATCCACTCATGGACCTACTCTGCCCCGCCAAGCGATACCATTACAGATAGCCGATCATGTCATTGGCCCGGTGGTCCCTATCTCAGTCGAGCCCCCTGTGACGATGCCGGCGCGAGTCCGTTTAGAGGACATGACGTCCTACGATGGGGCCCCTTGTGGGTCCTACCTGAGGGCTGTTGAAGCGTTGTCGGGGTCGCTCATGAGGCACAATGCCGCCGTGATTGAATTGGGTAGCCAGGATGCTGCTGTTATGCGCTGCGGACTCGAAGCGGCTCGATTTTACTTTAGGACTAAATCACAATGTGCCGCCAAGGGAAGCCGTGGGGTCTATATCTATCGAGCAGGAAGGTAATGTTGTTTAGTTATTTAATTTTGGTTTGTTTTCCGAAATTCTTTAGAGATTTAGATTAATTGTGGGAAGAAAATTGCACATTAATTGATTAATTTAGTAGCTTTTGATTTGCTTTATTTTTCAAACTCATGAAATATTTCTGTGTGTTTGTTACCTATGGATCAATAAACTAAAAAAAGAAAAGGAAAAGAATTGGAATTTTGTTTCCTTGCTAGAGGATATGGCTTGATAGCATCAATAAATAAATGTTTTTCGATGTGTTGTGTTCATCTTATTTTTTCTGTTTGTAGTCACCATGCAACTTCAACCTAGTGTTTATAGGATGTGCTGATCATGTAAGAGTTCCTAACCGTAAGCCAAATGAGGAAACCATATACTATTAGCTAAGACGTGAAAGGCATTCAGGGTAGGATGATAAAATAAGCAAAGCAAAATTTAAGGTGATTTCCTGAGATTCTTCCACTGACTGAATCAATATTGTACTGACGGTCATATAGAATCATGAGATTTTGTATTTTGATGAAAATCTCAATTCAAGAAAGTAGTTGAAATTAGTTGATGCTTTGTTTTGCTATTTATTACCCACAAGAACTCATTAAAAAGGAATCTAATGATTACCCTTGAAAATAAGTTGAACAAAATTTAAACTGCAACCCTTTTCATTAGACAAGGTCACATTATATCTTTTAGACCTGGGAAGGGGATGAGATGGAAGATATGACATTCCATGTCTCATCTGACCATGCTTGGATATTTTTAGATTTATGTCTGAACAATCATTCTACCATAGCCATGTCTTTTAGATGTTGCAGTCTCATAGCTATTTCAACATGGTAACTTCCATGAAATAATACAACCGATCAGTTTGGTTGTTGGATTATATAGCTATTGTCAAAGTGTCACAAGAACTACCAAGGGTATCTTTGCTTTGACTTCTTCTTTAGAGCATATATGAAAATTTGTTTACTATTTGGTTTGATAATCTGAAGGAACTTTGTAACACTAAATGATCAAGAAGGATAGCAACATAACAAAGTAAAATAAAGTAAATTCTCTGAATCAATATGGGAGACCTGAATTTCAAAACTTTGAATAGATTCATAGAGAGTTTTTGTGCGAAACCCAAAATTTGAGCTTCTTTGAGTAGACATAAAACAGTTATATAATCATTAATAAGTTGTTCTTGAGTCATATAAAAATGATGCTAATAAAATTGATAAGATCTCTTGACAATAAACATAATATTTTGGTCATTAGATAAGCCAAACTTAAAGGAGATAGAGAAGATTAAGTCAAATGGTATCATCAAGTTGATGTTTTGTTTGACACAAGGTAGATTCTTTCTTCTTCATTTTTTGTGGCTTCTGATGAATGTGTGGGGCGTCTAGGATCTAGTTAGTAGGAATTAATTTATTTTAGGAATTTGAAAATTTCTTCACTTCTTGTAGTTAGGTTTAGTTGTAACAATTAGCTTTTGTATTTGAGTTGATTTTATGTTACTCGGGAATAGGTCTCTTTTCCTTTTTCTTGTGGCTGGCCACTTTTGAAATAGGTTCGTAATTTTTAGTTTATATAAATTGATTGACTAATGAGATAATGAAACAGAGTTTCTCTCTATAGCCTTGGTTCATTTTTACAGTGTTCTTTAGCCTTGGTTCTCTCTATTTCCTATTTGCTATGCTAACTTCCTTATATACAAAAAAATTCAAAACATTCAGACATTTTGTGTTTAAGAACTAAAAACAATAACTAACCAAGTATTTATATTGATCTGGTTTTGCTGGTGATTTTGGTGTTTGTGATGATAATTATGGTTTTGATTTGAAATGTAATTGGTCTACATCCACTGGTTCTTTAATGTATACTATCTCTTAACTTGAACTTGTTTTTCTACTAGGAGCTCTGTGCTATTTTAATTCTAGCCTGTTGCAAGTCTGAGATTGTTGAAACCCCTCTATATCTTTAATACATGTTGGATATAGATGAAGTTTGTGGTGATAGGTATGAAAAACTTAAAATCCTTTTCAACTAGGTTTTGTTACGCTTCTAGGTTTTGAATGAAGTCTTCGGTTGCATAGATTTCATTTTTCTGTTCCATGGATTGCAAGCTGCCTGTGATTGTTAAAAGCAGCTGATAATATTTCTGTTACTAGTTGCTTGGATTTGCTTATCTCTTGTCGTAAGTTTAATATTATTACCCACTGTGCACCCTAATTTAACATTAAACAAACTTGTCTTTTGTTAGGGCTTTGGAAGATTGGGACACATGTCCCCCGTGCATGGTTGATATCTTTAGGTGCATGGGAAAAGCAGCTCGTGCTGCTTTATTTATGATTGCAAGGCATCTTCGATTGCGAAGCGAGTATGGATGTGATGGATCTTCATTCTGAAATTTACATCCCTTGTAATTTTTAATTAATTTTAAGGGAAAAGTGTCTGATTTGTGCTTAAAATTCATATATGCAGCGTTTTCAATAGTTTACTTGATGATAACCCGTTGCCTCCTGGCGAGGTGTCTTCATCTGTGCTTGTCGCTACCTACTGTTATGCATCCATGCAAAATGGAAAAGGATCTATAGGTGGAGGGAAGCCATTGATAAATGGCGAAGTTGAGAAGGGATTATTAACAGTGATTTCCTCTGACAGTCCTGGTCTACAGGTACTTGGGGTTTGATTTTAATTATAATATAAACTACTGTGGTGTTATTTGATGTTGAGATATTGGTTACTTGTGGACTACATTCACATTAACACTCTTATACTCATTTGACTCTATAGTCACCCATATAGACACACCCTTTACACTCATTTTTGTAAGTTTATGAATAATATTATAAATGTGAAAATGATTTCTCTTAATCAATTCTTAACAACGTTTTTTTGTTAATATATTTTCAATCAATTATTTATATATATTTATTGTGTGTCGGATTCACAATGATGCATTGTGAAATTTTAACTAGAAAACAGGTGTAGAGAGTACTTTATTTTATGCAATGGCCCTAATATTGTCTATTGTGCTCATGGCTGCTTTTGAAGTGGTTTCTTTCAAGATCTGAATTTTAACATTTTTTGGAAGAACTTGATCAATATTATTCATACTGTCTCTTTTCATCTGCAAATTCTTTTCTTCCTTAGGTCTGTGATCCCAACGGGCGCTGGTACCTTGCAGATGGTGGGTCTTCTGCTAAAGATCTTGTACTGATTACAGGCAAGGCACTAAGCCATGCTACTGCTGGCCTTCGTCCTGCTGCCATGTATAGAGCTGCTGCTGATTATATGTCGTGCACCAATAATGGAGGGAGGTACAGTTATCGCTTTAAATGGGTTCTTATGATACATGTACTTTAGAAGATAAGTTGCTCATACTGAACTTCCATTTCAAATTAAATTAGCTGTTTGAGTGTTGTGGTTCAGGACATCACTGGCATTTAGGCTCATGCCACAGGGCAATGCTATATTAGACTGTTCTCCAATTGCAGCGGCAGGTCATGTCATTCCCCAGAGTTATGTGCCAATATCTGTAAGCCAATTTATGGACGACCTTTCTGCGGAAGAAGATGGATTGTGTAATCGTTCTGATAACACTTATGTGAGTACTATGTTTTAGCCTTTCACAGCAATTCATGAATACAAAATAGAGGCCCATTAAACTTTTATGAATTCATATTTTGTCATTTCATTCTTGTTCTCAGTTCTTGCCCATTAAATTGGGTTTCCGATGATTCAAGAAACCAATTTATGATATAAAATTGACTACTATTGTATTTGATCTATTTCATCACTTGTTATAATGTTGATTGATTGTGTAACACTGAAAATTTTATCCGAGAGGATGCCTTGATGCCTTTCTGCCATATAGAACATTGTAACTTTCTTTGTGCATGTTTAATATATGTATTCCATAAGTTTTTTGGCGGGAAGTCTTTGTGGAACTTTGCAATTTTTTCTTGTGCTACATTTGCCAACTGGATTTTCAAAATTTGTGTTTGACTTGATTTATGTGATTGCAGGTTGCACAAAATGATTTAAATAAGGAACCTTCATTAAGAAGCGTTCTCTCAGATCCCGTATCGTGAGTTCGTTGTCATCTCTCTTTATTTAAAGCTAGTTTCTTTTTTTTTTTACCAATTTTATAATACTAAGTTTATTGTCTTCTTTCTGACTCCTTATTGTTAGGCTGTTATGAGATCTTCTGTAGTTGAGTTACAGTTTCAGGTCTCAAAGCTTTGTTTGATTCTATTGTTACTGTTAATAGAATGGATTGATGATAAAGATGAAAATTGTGTGTTTTTTTTTTTAATTTAGTTTTATTTTTAATAAGAAACTCAGGTAAGCTTATGTAACTTCAGGAAAGTGAAACAAGCTGTACGGTGAAGTCCTATAATCACATCACTATGCGAATGAGTCAAGACAACCCCAAGAACAAAATCTAACTGAGAAACTGGACAGTGAAGTCCTAAAATCTAAAAAAGCAGACTACTCCTATAATCACATCACTACAGTCTCCCAATTCTTAGCAATAATGAAAAATGGCCCATCCCAAAAATCATGTGACCTGGAAGCTGAAAGAGAATCTCAAAACTTCTCCCATTAAATAAAGGTTCATTTTGTTTTATGTTTTCAAAGATTATTCTATTTCTTTCTGTCCCATATGATGCAAAATGTAGCCATAATAGTGCAACTCCATAATTTTAATGTAGCCATAATTACACAACTCCATCATTTTTTTTTCTCCCTAATTGTTCTTTATTTCTTGTGTATTTCCTCATATTCTGTGTTCTGTGTTCCCTTTCTTTCTTGTTCTCACTTAATTTTGTCCTTCCTGCTTGGTTGGTCTTATTTTTATCCTTCTTTTGCCCTCAGTTTTCTCTAATTTCTAACTTTTCTTTATCTCTGCCTTGATACCAATTGATAAGGAGAATATTTTAGAGTATATTTTTTATATTAACTTATCTCTCATCGTGGTTGGACTTTGGTTTCATATATTAACTATTCTTTGTACTCTATGGCTTGAGGCCAAGTCCTCAACTTGAGAATTGGTTTTGCTCTTTCTATATTTTTGTGAATAGCAAGCTGAACTAAATTTTAATATGGTTAGTATGTGGCTCTAATGGAAACTCTTTGTCATTTGTTGTTTATTTAGTGGTGCATTTCTCGAGGATGCCGTGGTTGTTTCGTGTGGACATTCATTTGGTGGTCTTATGCTAAGAAGGGTCATTGAAATAGTAAGTGGGCAATCCCTGATTCATTATTGATTATATAAAGTTTTAAATTATTGCATTGATGATGCGAAATGCATGTATGAAAGGACAGTTTAGCCATTATTATGTGTGCATTTGGTGAACCACAGTGGTGGGTTTAGATAAGCTGCCTAAAAATTTCAATTAAATTGAGCTAGGGAAATTGGAAATTTATAATAACATTGGATGAACCAAATATAGCATATTAACATGTATTTTGGAGCTTACCACTGTTTGTTTGATAATTAAGCTTCAGATACAGATTTGAAGAAAAATATTTTAGGTGGAACAAGAATGACCTGGTCCTTGAAGAATTGTATACTGTATACTGCATTAGGGAGGTTTTAAGTCAACTTACAGGACTTTAAGCTGAAGGATGGTGGGCTCAAGTCTGTAACACATTGTTCTCTTGTGGTTTTCTACAACTTAGATGGACATTTTCTTAATGGAAATTAGCAAATTGGATGTAAATTGATTATTAAGATTGATGGTGTTGATTTTTAACTAGAATTATGATTTTATTTGTTTCCATATCTATGCCTCCTCTTGCTCAATAGAAATGATGGGAATAACAGATTCTTTAAAGTTAAGTAGCAAAAGTGCATTTGATTTAAGATGTGGGCTATATAGCCAGGGGGAATATTTGTATTCAAAATAATGGAATTTGTTAGCTTTTTGTGTGATGATAGAACATGTTGGAGGTGCTAAAATTGATGTCTGCCCTTAATTACTGACACAGGCTGCAATCTTATGCTTAACTATGTTAAAGCTTCTGATGAAATTGACGTTTAACTGTTAATTTTATCAACTATTATTTACTTCACAGTCCAGATGTACCATCTGCGGCGCTGAGGTTGAGACTGGGTCTTTGGTCCCTAATCTAGGTACATTCCATTTCCTTTCATTCCCTTAAGATTTTTGTTCTTGCTTCATACCAATTTAATTTTTTTAATTCATTCAATTCTCTTTGACAGCTCTCAGAGCTGCTGCAGTAGCTGTGAAGCAAGAGGATGATAGAAGGCTGTTCCATAATGCTGCTCTCCGTAAGCGTCGGAAAGAAATGGGGGATCAAATGGATCCAATCAGAAAATCAAATAGGGTATATTTTGTTAAAGTGCATAATATTTCCTCAACTTTGGTCATTTTTTATGCTTTGGGCCATACGTATAATCTTAGGATCGTATTTAACATACCATAGAAATAATTGCTTTACCTAGTGGAAACAACACATATGGTTTTTGAATTCGGCAAATTGTACTAAAAGATTTTCATTGTATTTTCTAAGTAAAGTGGTGGAAGTGCACTAATGAGATGAAGAACAAAGAGGATGAGAAAGGATTTCTAGAGAAAACAAATAAATAAATTAAATTTTGGAAGAAAAAGGTTTTATAATAATAAAAAATTCATAATGTGTTTTATGGCTTAGGAACCAAGAGGATAATAAGGAATTTCTAGGGAAACAAGAAATATATGTTTCTTCGGGGAAAATGATCCCATAAGAGATTCATGATTTAGAGTTGATTGGTAACAATTTCATAATAGACCTTTTGACTTAGGAACAAAGAAGATAAGAAGGAATTTCTAGGTAAAGGCTCATGAGGAAAATTGATCTCATGGGAGACAAGATTCATTACTGATTTATAACAAATTCATAATAGGCTTTATAATTGACTTCACCATCTTTAATAAGTGCAGTAGTTAACACAACCACAATTTGTACATGAGTTCTAGGTATTAGGAAGACAATACAACTTTAGTTTATTGTAGATTTTATAGAAGACACTTTAGGATAATGATCTAATAAGAGATCCATAATTCACATTAATGGATACGAATTCATTATAAATTTTATAATGACTTATTACAATTCTCTTTTAAGCTTGTATTTATAGATTGTTTTACATATATTAATATTAAGATGTTTCACGCCACTGAAAGTTCACATATGGGTTAAAAGTGTAGATTTACCATACAACTAACTAGCTTGGCAACAATTGCCAGAATGCAATCAACATAAATTATCATGTAGGCAACACCTCCATCAACACAGCGCAACACAAATACAAAGATAGAAATACAAGACAAAGGGAATATTAGTTAATGGAATCCTTTAGAGATACGAAGTCATATGAAAAATTAGTCTTTCCAAAAGTTGAAGTTACATTCAAATGAATTTTCACTTGCTTTTACAGTTACAACACTAAGGATTTATATGGTAATTCCTTAAACAGCCTCCAAGCATAGATGATTCCCTAGATAGAACTAATGTCTAACTTTCCTTATAGTGAATTATAACTTACGTGATTCTTTAAATAATAGAAACCTTGACGTTGAAATAATCAGAACTCATAAGACTCACCAATGAGCTGAAGAGACAGGAAATAATAAGAAAACAGGTGTAATGCTTAATTTCTCATAAATCAGCATTCATTAAATCTATACTAGTATGAAAGGATTGGTTATACCTTGAAATTTTTAAATTCAACACTGTAAGATGTGTTAGAGAGCTAACGAAAATTTCTGTTGCTTAATAAATTGGAGTAAAAATCTTAAGTCTGGTGGAATATACATTGATACCCATGCATTGGAACACTTTTGTAAAGTTTTTGGGAAAAACAGCTAGTACAAGCAAATATCTGAGATAAATTGATATTTTCTTGGACAAAAATAGAGTTCCGGGAATGTAATATTTTTGTATTAAAGACACCTTGAAGAAAATATTTGTTATACAAACTATTTCAGTAGTTTCAAAAGAAAAAAGAAGCTCAATAATATATATGATTTATACTACATTTAACACATCAATATGAGCAGCATAATTTTGTTTAGATGAGTTTATTTGGATTGTTAATTATTTGTGCAAAGGAAAATGGAGATGTCGCTGTTGATGATGGGTTGCATAGAGGGGTGCAATATCCATTTTCTGTTAATGAGAAGGTGCTAATTAAGGTGATTATTTTTCCCATTTGGTACTAATCTGTTGACTCAGAACATGCTGCTTGTTTAGATATAAGTTTTAATGGCAGACTGAATTTTATAGGGAAATAGGAGGACGCCAGAAAAATTTGTCGGCAAGGAAGCTGTTATCACATCCCAATGTCTCAATGGTTGGTAAGTGGGACAGACCTAACTTATCATTCATATTGTTTTCTGTTGCTTTCAATTAAAGATACAAGTATATTTTGAGACATTTTATCTGCAACTCTTTGTATTAGTGGTATACATGCTTGTGAATCACTTGAAGTTTCTGCCATAATAGGCAAATTGTTAACCAGTACTATTAGGTAAAGCATCACTGTATTTATATCTCATTTTGTTTTTGTAGGTATTTGCTTAAGATTATTGGAAGTGGTGAGAATGTACGGCTTCAATATCGTTCTCTTCGAAAGATCTTGAACTCTCCTACCATCGAAGACGGTCGTACTGCACATCCTATTCAGAACAATAGTTGATGACTTCAAATTTGTTTGTTTTAGGAATTTTACGTCCTTTCATCTGGATAGCACACAATTAGTCATGTATAACCTTGTCAAGATAAATGTGATACAAGTTTCTTGTAAGTTATACTGTATTTGCATGTTGATTTAGCTACAGAAAAGAGGTAGTCCTATAACAAGCTTGTAAAGAAAATTGTATTGGTGTAAGAGGTTGACAGCGAGATGATTATTATCAATCATGTATAATTTTTTTTGGTTGGAAGAAAGCCAATTTTCTCTTGGTTACATGCAAGATGAAGGCGTTCCAAAAATAATATCAGAAGTAGCCATTTGATGAGTACTATCTTTTTTCTAAAAGGTTCAAAATGATATAGTTTTCCTACATTAGAAGTGATCATGAGGAAGCTTATTCGATGGACCTTCGGTCTTGAATGAGCAAGTAAAATGGTATAGCAATTTCATAGAGCTTCAACAATTAGTCCAAACCATATTTTCCCTTATTTCTCAGGATGAGATTGTCCCCACAGAATATTCATTATCCCTTTATCCAAAATTCAAAATTTCAAACCTCTAGCAATCACTAGCAAGTCTTGGTTTCTTGATTCGAAGGAGGTATTATTGAATCATTTCGAGTGCTCTTTGTGATATTAAAAGCTCCGAAAGAGAGGAAATCTATGTCTGTTATCCAGAACTTGTAAAACCTTGCGTTTTCTGATGGATTTGAAACATGAGTGGAAGATAGACAAATGAGGGTTTTATTTTTGTTAGATTATTGTTATTTATATTTTATGAACTTAGAGTGAAATAGGCATATGATGCAATAGAATTGAGTATTTTTCATGAAAAGAGGGGATATTGGTTAATATGGATAAAATAGGTAAAATTTAATCTAACGTTGAATATAAATAGTTAAGCATATTCATTGGTTGGGGGTGGCCCTTGCCGTGTCACAGGCCATGTCATGCTAAGGCTCGTTAAAAGACAGACTTTCCAAGTTGGGCTATCCCTTTAAAAAATCAAAGTTCGGAATATGATCCATAATTCTTTTGGATTACACCTCCAAGGTATATTTATCCTAAACGCGGGTTGTGACATAGTTTGTAATATTACAGGTCATGCCTCTTTGAGCCAAAAGTCTATTGGTCGTTATAGGTCTATGAATAGTTGTCGAACGCCCTCTTAATGGTCAGTGTGGATCAACAATTATAGGCTTACTCTAATGGTGACAAGTAGGGGTTGGTAGTCATGGTTGGTCAACATGGATTCTTTCCTAATGACCAACAACTCTTATCAATCACTTTTTGGCTATCATTTTTTTTAGTTCTTTTTTACAAGTACGGAGGACATTAGGAGACCTAGAATAAGGGTTCACATAATCATTTAGAATGCCTAGAGAAGTGAACTATGAAGTCCTTCTGAAGTTGTTTAGGTACTACATGTGGACAGAAAGTGATATAATTTAGCCTTGAGCGTGAAATACATGCAAGTCGCTAACAACCATGAACGTGACATCCATGATAGTCGACTTTTGTTGAACCTTATTTGGGTTCTTTGCTCAATATTTCAGCAGCAGGTAATGGTATGTGTCCAAATATTGTTCATATAAATAAAGCCAAATGTCATATGAATAGAAAAATTACTTAAAAAAACATAAAGTGATGTAAGTGTCTCTACATAGTCATCCATACATTTAATTAGCGTGAGACCCCTATTGATTCTTTTATCATCCTTTTGCTGTACCTACCTCCTACAAAAGTCCAACGCTTTCCAACTATATGTGTCTCCATTTTTATAAGCTTTAGGATCCCAACTCTTGTAAAGGAAGGGCAGTGCTTCCAATATAATATTTTCGATAAAATTATGTGTATTTAATTTTGAGTATATAATTATATATTCAAATAATATGTTATTATATAATTAGATAATTTTAAAATAAATATAAAATAATACTCAATCATATAATGACACATTATTTAAATACTTATAGGTGTTTATAGAACGACACAATAATGATGGAAACAATATAGAGTGGTATATATAAGTTGAAATATGCCTCAAGGTTTTGTGGTGAATTGGAATCCATTATTGTCGGACACTCTTAACATTCATAACATGCAAGTTGTCTCAGTCCAACTCTTCATCATCATTTAGAATCCCCTTTGGGTATCCCTTCATCATCACCATTATCAGTTGACTCTTCTCGGGCCACCTAACCATCCTCGTTGTCTTTGCTTTCAGCTGACTCCATTTCGTCGATTATGTGTTGACCATTATTACTTTTGTAATATATTCCAACTTGTTGAAGCCATTGTTCTTATTCAGTATCTGTCACATAAAGAACAAACAATTATGAGGCCTACATGGTGAAAAATAAAGCATATAATTAATGATCAATATTGACAAAACAAAGAATCATATAAACATCATATACAACATGAACAAAATGGATAGTCAGTAGCACTTTCTTCTTTTGGATGACCTCCTTATTACCACTTCATTCGTTGGTTCTTGACTTTAACTCCATTTTAGCGTACAAGTTCATGCAGTATTATATAGCAGGGAGAGTGCACTCTTCATTCCTTTAAAAGCGTATCATGCTTAACTTTCTTAGATTTATTTTCTTGAAATCTCTTAAAACACCCTCTGGTTGTCTCTTAAAGATTGCCTAGGGTCTCGTCCCACACAATTCTTCTTCACACAAGTAGAAGTTAAAGTAATCTAACCCATAATAATTTCTCATTCATGAGTAGGGATGGCAATGGGGAGGGGATCTCAATCCCCGTCCCCACTACGGGGATGAAAATGATTCCCCGTCCTTCCCCGCAAAGAAAAATCCCCTCCCCATCCTCTCCCCGTACCTGCAAAAAAAATATATTCTTTTTACTTTGTAAATACAATATAAATATATTAAATAACAAAATTAAGCAAAATAAAAATTGATCTACTATTTCAAATAGCATAAATATAATATATTAACTCTTTTAATATGCACAACAAAAACTTAAATAAATTTGAAAAACACAAATAATTTAAAACTATAAAAATATATTAGTATTTTAAATAAATATATTAATATAAAGGGACGGAGATAAGGGCGGGGAGGGGAAGGGTCGGGGCGGGGAGGGGACACATGTATCCCCATCCCCGGCCCGTCCCCGATTACGGGGATTTTTTTTCATCCCCGTCCCTGTGCCCATCCCCTTCTCTGTTTCTATTGGGGAATCCCCTCCTTATTAGGGTCGGGGAGGGTCGAGACCTCTAAAATCAGGCCCAAATTGTCATCCCTATTCATGAGAAACCTCTTCTTAGGTTTGCTCAAATTCTCCAAAATGTATATGAGGGACAACTTTAGTACATCCTTAAGGAGTAATTTGCTAAATGTTTTCGCCATTGCATGAACTAGAGTTACCCTTATAAAGTGAAATCCAAGATACAATTTTACCCCAACTCAAATTCTTTAATCTTGTCTGATAATTAAAACAGGTGTTTCAAGAATGGAACGCCAATTCCACAATTCCAACTTGCTTGGTATGCATAAAATGAGCTTATTCTCTTTCATATTCTCCTTCTAACAAAATGTTATGCCTAAAATGATCAACTGAACAGTCCTCCTTGGAATGGTTGCAATGCTTTTAGAATAAGCAATGAAAAAACTTTTAGAACGATCGTTCTACTCTTCTATGATGCCTGAAACGATTATTCGATGGTTGAAACAACCTGTCTACCATCTCATCATCTGGAATGTTTGTTCACCTATGATGAAACATCCATTCTATCAGTCTCAAAATTTTAAAAGAACCATTCTTAAAAAATAAACCACGTTTTAATAGGACAATGGAATCGCTCCAAATTCCTCTTAGCTTTAAAGTTTTAACTATATAAGACCTACTAAGTCAAGCATTTTCACAAAGAAAGAATATACTAATCTCAAATATATAACTTACTAACTTTTCATAGTGTGGAACATACTTTTCATAGTAATACTTCGTAATCATTCTTATACAAAACACATAACTTATTGACTTTGCCTATCAAAGAGGAGATCGACTAGAAATAGCATAGTCAAAACATATAAATCAATATCTAATAGTGTTTAGGTTGGAACATATAAACAAAAATCCAAGCCAAAAAATGAGATCAACTCCTCAGAAAAGTCACATAAATATTGATCGACCAACCACAAATCCTTCAAACATAGTTCAAGACTACAAAATCATTGTCTTACTCAAAGTTGTTAATACATTTTCATACTCATGTAAACACATTGTATAAGAACATATCAAAAACCCCATGCATTTATTTATTGTGGTTTGGATTTAAAATTCTCATTAGCTTACCTTAACATACTCAACAAACACTTATGAGGAGTAGTAGAAGATCTTAGGCTGAACCTAAACAAGAAGTTTATGAAACATAAGTAATATCATTATACCTAACTAGACAAAATTTAACAATGAATTTGTTTTCACTAAAACTCTTTGATTTTTTGCTTACATTTTAGAACATGTGCTTGAATTACTTCTAGGAAAAACAATCACCTCAAATCAAGTTAAAAAACATTCTTAAGTAAGTTTGAAAACATTTATATGTCACATTAAACAATGTAGTTGTCTACACTATCATTTCTAGTTGTTACATGTTGTTTGCATAACCAATAATGGCTAAACACATTGGTGCATTTCTCATGCATTTTTCTAAGGGAAAGTCTTATTGCACTACAACTACTCCTAGTTTTTGAAGTTCCGATAAGGCTTCAAAAACTTTTTCACCTTTCTACATTGATAAATGACATGTGGGCGAACAAGATCCTTAGTTGTATTATGCTACTAAATTGTTGCTTCCATTTTGCATTTAATGCATTACACACTTGTGTAACACCCGCAAAGGGCATAATATTCATTTTGCATGATTATGTTAATATATGATTGAATTAATGTGAAATACATGATGTAATATGAATGATAAGTGATAGACGACTGTGTAAAGAGCGGAGTCAACTATGTGTCAACTATCATGTTCGTTAGATAAGATGAACGCTACATAATTTTGAAATTTAGTGGCACATGGCTATGCGTGGTGAAGCACACACTGTGTGTGGTGTTATGCTAAAGCAGTTTATATAAGACATATTTGATATGTTTTAGGGATTTTTATCTCTAACCAAACACACAAACTTTTAAAAAGGAAAAAGAGAGCGTTTAAGTCTAACTTGCAAGTGTTTTTATGGTAGCTTCAGTATGACTTGCTGACAAAGAGGGCAATGACAGCTATAGATAAAAGCAACCTGCCGATTAAGTAAGTGGGATAACTTTCTATGCTCTATTTAGCATTTTATGGACCAAGGGAATCTTCCTCTACTAATTTGTGAGCGTTAATTTTGTTTATGATGTATAATACAAAGGGATAACATGCCTATATGTATAACACAACAAAGTCACACCCTTGAGAGGATAATCATGTCTCATGCACAAAGAAAGATACATGTTCGTATGTGTATCTAGCATAAACACCACAATGAATTTAAACCCCTTTATACCACGTTGACTGCACTCATAGTTGATCATTATAAGTAACGTTTTATGTTCCCTACTAAGTTTATGTGAAGACTCATTGTTATAGGTTTTTTAGAAGAATGAGGCGAACTAGAAGAATCAGTAGAAATGAACAAGTAGGAAACCTATGAAGGACTTAAAGTGATAGGGTAGTTCCCTTAGTTCCCTAGAGAGACATGAATGCTAATGATATCAGGGAATTGATCAAAGAGGTGTTGAAGGAGCAAGAAAGTACTCTAGTACAAATAAGTGGGTCGATTCAAGTACCATGGACATAAACATAAGGCACAACAAAAGAGACATCTATACAGTTACCAATGCTAGCTAAGACTCAGTTGTACCCTATCTATAATCTATCAAGTATTCACCAACCCTAAAAGTTTACAAATGCTAAGGATCTAGTTACAAGTGAGAAGTTGGTGAAGTCAATTGAGAATGTCATGGAATAACTAGAAGAGAATTAGATATGCCACTTACCTATTCAAGTTAGATGTTAGGTTGTAGTGGAACTTGACTTGAGATAAAATTAAGATTTTATAAATGACCTGGTTAGACTTTAGAAAGAGATTCGAGGCTAAATATAGAGGTGTAGATGTGACTTGTATCATGGTTTAACAATTTATAGCATTATACCATCGTTTTGACATAGTTAAAGACTTCACCAACAAGTTTAACAATTGGTGAGATATGACAAAGAGATAGATAACACTAAGATTGGGTGGATAGAAAAATTTATGTGCAGGTTTGATCTAGCTATAGCCTTAGATGTGATGATAGGTAATCAACTACCCCAGACATACAATAAGGCATTGAGTAGAACATTGAGATCTAAGGTGTTCGTTAAGAGAATGTATGGCAAACCTATTATTGCACTAACTCTAGAGTCATAGTTAGATAATACCAATGCACAAAAAAGTCATTCTCTAGATAAAAAGGGGAAGAGACCATTTCAGTCCGAGGGTAATAAGAAATGATAGAGAAGCAGAAGGGACCAAAGGCTCTAATATGCCAAAGGTACGGTGAACACCACAAAAAAAAAAGTGTAAATAGACAAGGAGTATGTTTTAGGTACCATTGATTAGGGCATAAAGCCAAATTCTACTCAGGCCTCCAAATTGAGTTGAGTAGCCAGTAAAGGGATCTACTACCAAAGTATATACTACCACCTAAGGACTCGTCAAGGTTAACCCATCAACAATAACCAGTCAGATGTCTTATCTCAATGCCATTTTATATTTTGATTGATTATAGCGTTACTTGCTATTTTGTTGTCAAGAGTATAGTAGAGACTTTAGGAGTACAACTAGTGAAAATGGCCCAAAAAGTTAGACAGAGTTACCATATGATGGGTTAGTGATTAGTGATAAGATGTTTCTAGGATAAAGAATTGAGCTTAAAGGCAAATAGTTGTTTGTAGATTTAATAGTCTTCAATGTGCCAGACTTTTATATGATTTTAGGGATTATTTTTTAAAAAAGAAATAAGGCTAAGATTGATTTATGATGAAAGAAAGTTTGATTCAATCTTAAGGACAGTGATCAGTTTGACTTCGGTGAGAGGGTATATCAAAAACATGACAATCAACACCATGAAAACGAGAAAAATGTTAAATAAGGGGTGTACAGGCTTTCTAGCTCATATGGTGAATAAGGTGAAGTCAGACCCAAGCATTGAAGAGACACTAGTTATCTAAGAGTTTCCAGATATATTTCGATAAGAGTTATCGATATTAGCTTTTGAGTGAAAGGTAAATCTTAACATAAAACTAACACTAGACACAACACCTATGTCAAAGGTGTAAGGATTTTGTGGCCTTACTTTCAAGACTAAACAATACATACATATCACAAAACCTAGTTATGGATCATCCTCGTAATAAGATCAATTCACAAACATGCAAATAATATGCATAGGGTGTATTTTGATATTACTGCGTTGGTGGCTTATTCATCTTTCTTTGATAGAGAGAGGTTAAAAAGCCTTACTTTCAAGACCAAGTGTAGGCTTACTCCTTGGTATCCACATGAAGTAACAACTTGAAAAGAGGCTTGACTACACTTGAAACATGCTAGAGCTTGAGAATAGTATCGTGGTTAAACAGAGAGAAAATATTTCACTCAGTAGCTAGGGTTATATGTAAAATAAAAAGCATTGTCTAATTTAAAGTAAAAGGGTATTTATATATATACACAAATACATATGCTGCCTGAGACATGAACATGTCTTAAGTGGCTATTCTATGCGTGCTTGGGACTAATTAGTGTCCCATGAGTGCATAGCTTGGGTAGGAATTGTCATACCCATATATATGAACATACAACTTACAAGATTTGTATACTCAATCAACGCACTTAAAATTCATTTAATTCTCTCATGATTCTTGGCATTCAACTCAAAATCATGGATTATTATCTTAGTGATAATAGGATATAATGCTATATCACCCTAATTTGAATTTTAAAATAGATGATGTAGATTTGAGTCAATCTAACTCAATCCTACTAATTTTTGCATACATCCTAACAGCTAAACATTATTACACTAAGGCCTAAAGTATAATAAAATACAGTTCGGGTATATAGGTCTTTTTATGACTCTAAATTCTTCATCCAAAATCTAGATTGAATCTAACTTGAATATTTCTCATGCCTTTAGAGTTTATCATCTCTTTTTGTGTGTGAACTATAAGTTCTTCACTAAATCGATAGTAATCAAATTTGTGTCAGACTATCAACCTAGTATCCATCCGAACACAGACTATGATTGGCCTCTAGCAAGACATCATGACCACCTGATTAGTAGAGGTAAGTATATAACTTATTTTAACCTATCAGTGATACGATTACTCATATAATTTAATCATTTCATTATATGATATCTTTTTGAGACTAAGGTATAAATTAAGTGTCTCCCTTAGAGCTCCCTAAATTACATAGATTGACTTATGTCAATGACCGAATAATATTAAATCGAGCAACAACTCAATCGAACTGTGGCCATAAATTTAATTAATCATTGACATCCGTTAGTAGACCTTAACTTTCAACTTTTGTACTTGGGAGTGATGAATTCTTTATCGATCTATTATAACTTCCGTATAGATCTCGATATGAGTAATTACTACCTTTTTGACAATCCTATAACTAGGCTATGTTAGATTGGTGATAAACCAAATTGATCCTTATACAAAATAGTTTGTTGGCCTAAAGTCTAAGGATCGCATGTACCTTCATTTACTAAAAGGATATTTTTTACAGAAACTAAAGTAACCATCCATATGGAATCCTCTTAGCAGGTCAGTCCAGTGAACATGTCTACAATATATATTCATATGTTACATCAAGTCATTAATGAACAACTTTGATATGTGAGAATTGTCATAATCTTTTGATAAGGTTCTTCAATACTATAAGAACTTTTCATTATTACCCATACCCTTGGTCATGATAATATCAAAGTTAAAGAACAATTACCTATTATGCACTTATGGTTCTCATAATCAAGTGTTAGACATTGATTTTCTTGTCACGGTTCAACTTTTCTTATGACATTTGTTTAAGCATATATGCTTTACAGAAAAAGAAATGATATTGGAATTACATATATGACTTTTATTAATGAACTTATATCGTCATAAGGATTGACTTTAGAGCAAGAACCTCACCAATCTCTTATTTGCACTATAGCTAATCATTGATGCAAACAATATCAAATGACCATATATACCCATCATTGCTTCTATTAAAAACAAGCATCCATTGATACAATATATTTATTTAGTATTCTAAGACCAAACAACCTTTCTTTTTGTCAATCATTATTGATAAGGTGAAATCGTCAGAGTATGATATTAGAATATTTGGTGAGACCATGACTCTATGAAGTGTAAATCAGTTACGCAAAAAGTCAAAGTTTATGATCTAATATACCGTTTAAGGTCTTGCATTTTAAATACTTCGTACTCAGCTTTAACATATATATACGACTTATCCTTTGAATTAATATTCATTATTTTCAACCTAATTTGTCTTATATCGCTGTTACTCATTCAATGATTTCATCTTTTATGACTTCAAGAACTATCCATATTCCTTTTAAGGAATTCAAGGATATTTCCTAGTATATTGTCTTATGACACATATTTAGATGTAGTTGATATTTTAGAAAAATTAAGATATCAACTTTGAGCATGTATCATGATACTCATGATTATTCCAATAGTTGTCACTAATGGAAATCTAATCATCTTCGTCTCTCAATTCATGTGTTTAATGACATAACATCCAAGAAGGCATGTGTCATCATGATGAAAGAGAATACTTTGAGACTTTTATTAGCTAAATCCCTTTAACCTTCATCTGTTATAAATGTTTTAACTTAAATTCAATAGTATATGTAATCTACAATAATAGATCAAGTGAGGATATGGACCACTTAGTTTAAGTACTTTTATAAAGAATTATTAGGTTATATAATTCTTATACTAGTTGCAAATATGACATTTAATTCTGACACATATATCGTCTATTGATAGGTAATGTCAGAATTGTCATTGTCTTCCCACTTGTTTTTATATACAAATATCATATTCATCTAAGTAAAACCAAAAGATTTTTTTTTATTTGTAAGAATATTTTAGATTTGGACGTTCACATGAGTACTTAAATAGAACTCATCAACTTGTATACTTGATCGGCTTATACTCGAGGTTAATACCATTGGTTGTGATATGATCACAATAATTCTAGATTCCATTGGTGTTGCTCTTGACAATTGATTTTCAAACTTTTAATGATATGCATAAACTATTAGTATAACTTGATTTTAATGTCACTCACAAGCCTTAGATTTTAACGTCATAAATGACCAGTGTATTTATTAAGAGTTACAAGAATTTTAATTCTTATAAACTCATAATGCACCTCATAATTCCTATATTATTCTGGATATATAGGTTGATTGCTCTTTTCCTTTTAGGAATGAGTAATCTCCATTGTGATTTTCAACCATCTTTTGATGGTGTATTATATATTTTATGTCAATCTTTTTTGTGAGCTAGAATTTAGTTGAGTTTTGTTATCCTCTCACTGAATTGTTTGGAAAATAACTTCCAAAAGAATATTTAAAAATAAATTTTTAAAACTTGTTTGGTACTAGAAGGACGATATTCTTATGTTTCCTTTAGAATATTACATAAGAAAATTTATTTAACATATGGTTCAACTAACTCAAATTAATTGTTTAACATTAGTGTCACTACTATGGTTAAATAAATCATTAGACTTCAATCCAATGTGTACAACACATATAAAATGTGTTATACATATAGACATAAATTTGGTTTACAATCTCTAAGGTATTATCTTAGAACATTTAACAAGTATTAAAACTTCCACTATAACTCAAGTAGTAAATTAGACCATTTGTAATATATATTCACCTTCTTGGTTTAACTCAAGTGATTGAATATACTAAAATCAGATGAAATTAAAATTTGTTGTGTTTGACACTAATTAATGATGTTAGTATATTGAATATACTAAAATCAAATGAATTAAAATTCTAGTCATGACTTAGTCTTTCATGTTATTTAACACAACATTGTTTAATAATCATCATTAAGATGATGTTCAATAGTTGAGTAATATTCTTACAAAATGTAGTAAGAGATCAGCATAGCTATCTTTGTCTTAATAGACAACTAATATTTATTATACGACAAAAATCAAGCAACTGAAAGTATTGATCATGACTAAGTCCTTCATGTCATCTGATACATTATTGTTTAATAATCATCATTAAGACGATATTCAATAGTTAAGTAATACTCTTACTAAGGTTAGTAAGAGGTTAACACAGTCATCTTTGTCTTAATAAACATAACTAGTATTCATTACTTGACAAAAGTCAAACAACTCAAAATACTAGTCATGACTCAGTCCTTCATTCATCAAATTAATGGTCCAATTAACTTATATGATTGAAAATGGACGAAATAATCATAGTAATAGTTCTTGCAGAATTTTTATTTCTGAAAAATATTACAATTAGTTTTATTTCCTTTATATCTTTCCTATAGTAAATAGTGAATACATTGATCCTACAACTACAGCTAATGTAGTATGCACGTGTCGCATTTCCAACTCATAGGTCTACATCTTCTCATGGCAAACATCCATTATGCCTTGGTTCTTGAAGTTGAATACTCGGTCTTCTTCCTTTTGTTAACCGATAAGATTTTGTAGCATTTGTTCCACTGACCAGACTTACCACATCGAAAGCAAATTACCTTACTATTGCTAATCGCACCATTATGAGGGTTTAGTTCAATCTGTTTGGCCATTCTTATATGTATGTTAGCACACATACCATCCTTAACAATCCTTCCATGGACTCTTTTTTGTTATCCTTCAAAAAGTCCATAACGAACTTAGTGTAAAATTTAGGTATGGATAAGATAACAAGGTTGAAGACCATGTTATTCGTCATATGTGAGCCTAGAAATTTGGCTCCCTCAATCAATTTAATTACATAAAATAAGTAAGCACCATTCTCTACTCTATCATCCATTTTTTGATTAAGGATTTGTTTCATTATCTAATATTACTTTAAACGAGCATGATCTAGAAAGATCCTACACAAATGATTGATTATATCTTCATTAGATAAATTGTTAGTTTTCATATCAAGGGTCAACAAAGATAATATGATATTTAATGCAAGTTTTGCATCATTTTCGTGTTTTTTGAAAGTATCATTTTCCCTCATTTTAGCACCATGTTTGGGGCATAGCAGGTAAGCCTTATACTATAACATAGAAGATTTTCTTCTCTTCTAGTATAGTTTGTACATGTCTATACTAGTCAAGATATCACATGTTTATCCCAAACTTGTTTTCAAATATTTTTTCGAAAGTTGGGTTTATTCTACAAAAACAAAAAAAAAAAGCTATATTTTGATTTTATATTTATTTAACGTGGTCTTTCATCAAATAAATGCTTTTAATATTTTTAATTCATGCCAACAACCTTCTCTGTTGGACTTAGAAAATCTTGATAGACTTCTTAACAGGTCGAGATCCTATTGAATTAATTTTCCCTTTTGCTTTGGCGAAAACAAGTTTAAATTAAACAATTAGGTAGGTCAACCAAACCAATCACAAAAATCCATGATCTCTAATTTCTGCAATTATGCATGACCCAATTGTGAGATATTAATTGTGATTCTTGATTTCAGTAAGGTGGATACTGCATATCACATATACAATGACAATTGCATGTCCTTGACTCTGCCTTTAATACACATTCACCTTCATTTTGGCGAATAAACTAGGTAACTAGTTAAGTCTAATCCAATAGAAACAATCATTCGGTCTTCCACCTAGTAGAAGTATATTCTTCGCTTTGGTGAACAAGATTCCAACAAACATGGATTTATCTTAAAGCATCATATTGGAAGGCATAAGTTATTTTCTATAACACCCTTTTCAGATACATATTTCTTCTTGGAATATGATCCTAAGAGACATGTACGACTAGACTACTAAATTTAAAATCTCATCATTTAATGCATAATTATGGATATTTAAGCATACGAAAAGGTGCAATATGAATGAATACTGAGATTTATCATTTATTAAAAATTTATAAATGTATGAAAAGACTAAAAAACTTAATCATAAGTTATTGTGCATAAATAAATCTTTAAAATGTATCTAAAATGTTCAAATTACATAAAAAGAAAGAAATTCTAAAAATGGTAGTTATGCCCTTCGCCCTCATGCAGTTACTCACTGGACCGCTGGCTCCCCCACATGCCTCGCTACTCATTTTTACTTGTAAAATAACAGAAAGGAATGCATGAATGAAAATACTCAGTAAATCAGTGACCTCTTGACATCTTGAATACTTATAAAACTGATAAATTTAGCATTCTATTTATGAATCTGAATGTGGTCACAACTCGACACTCTTGTGATTTGACATAGACCATTTACAAAGGTTATTGAGGCCTAAGTAGAAATCGACATATCTGATGTCATGGTGAAAACATAAGAGACCTTGCATGTCACTATTTATCATACCTTGCACACATGTTATATGGCCTATTGAGCTAGTTATCTAGGACACCCTAGTCACACGAGAAAAAAAAATTTAGTAGTAATCTCTTCCCTTATCACATAAACTAATCAAAACTGTTGTCTAAACAATCATAGAATAATCTCTACCATGGGTATATATGTGATGCATTCTGCTGACCATGTGAGGATAAATATCCAAAGAGTTATTATCCTTATCATGCACATCTGAACTGAGTGGTAATATGCCTTACTATCGAGTATATGATACATTTCATGGTTATCCAGCCTTATTACTTTCACGTATCTTGTCACTTATACACACAACTTGTTACTATATAGATGTGAACCACTTCCCTTAAATTTTCTAATTTTCGATCTAGATCTAACTCAGTTAGGTCTTGTGTCATCTTTCACGTAGTCAGACACTCTTTTTAGTTCTATTTGGCTTCTTTTTCTTTATTAAAAATCTTTTATCCTTACTCTTTATTCTTTTTCCCTATCACTGTGCTTAAACTAGGGTTAAAATGATCTTTGTATTGACTACACAAGTGTGTGTCTAAAGTACACCCTCATGTGCCTCTTTTTAAGTAGCTTTCACTTTTGACAAATCACACGAGTGTGTATCTCATACCACATAGTCATGTTTGACTTTCTTTATAACGAGTACGAAAATTGTAAATCTTTTTAATTTAAACTAAAGTCATACAGACATGTATAAGACCATACATAGTTATGTGTCATGATATGAATATCGTAACTTCTTAATTATTATGGTTTTTTGACTAAACTTTCGGCCATACAGGGCATGAAAAAGTCTTAAAACATGGTCATAATCCTCACTATTCCATTAACATACTTATAATCAAAACAAACAAGTTACATACCTACCATCTACTCAGTATTAACATCAATTTGCTATAACCTTCTCAATTTCATGACATGTAACTATAATCACAAAATATCACACAAGAATCTACCCTATTCAGCATCCATACATATATCTTTAATGAAGCAATTAACCAAAAGCATGAATTCAGTCATAACAACAACACATAATACCCAATACGCACCCATAATTGCCTTTGAATCAATTTTTATGATTTGAAAATAAAACTTGTTTATAAAGTTTATAAAATCAACAACCTAGAATTTATACATAGATTAATACATGTAACAATGCTATCAACCCATTTAGAATCATTCATTCATCAACACAGAGCACATTTCCTTTCAATCAAAACCTCAAACATCCAAAAAGAAAACCAACTTACTTGTCTTCCGAAGTATGCTTTAGCCTTTATGTGGCTGCAAAGATTTCGATAATTAATAGATTCCCTTGATGACCAAAAACCTTTCTACTCCTTTATCTCTTTCTTTAGGGTGCAACTGTAGGTAAGAATAATGAGAGAAAATTAGGTTTAATGCACTTTTATTTTTGCCTGTTGGATGCGATATATGGGCATGTGTCATTTCACACAACTAAGAAAACCTCTGATTTTGTTATGATTTTTATCTTATCTGATAAATTCAAATTTTTTAATGATACACGACCATGTATACCCTTATACACGAGCATGTATTGCTCTGAAAAACATTAATAATTCAATTTAAAATAAATCAAAAAATTAAAATACCTTTGAACTTACCTGTAGGTGTTCAAAGGTATTACGACGATCTCACCAATTTAGTTATTTAGCTTATGAGGTGATTATTTGGAAAATTAAAACCTAATATGCATACTATAATGTGAATCAAAAATTTTATCAATATTCAACTTTAACTAATGTCAATTCCCTGAGTCATAGGGAATTAACTAGTGAACCTAGGTCTTACTCTTCAAGTCTTCAAAAATTATTCACCTTCAAAATTCATTGTTTCTTAGTTACATTTTTTTTCTAATTTAAGAAAAATAAATCTTACTCTAATTTTACATGTGTAAAATAGAAAACTTGAGTTACATTTGAGAAGAGTTAGGTGAGAAGAGAAATACATTAGAAATAAAAGAAAAGGCAGGACATATAAGTCCTATTTTAATGAATACAAACCCAAAATTATATAGGCATTCAACAAGTTTTTAATATGTACACCGAACACTATACATACCATCCAAACATGTGTACATTAAAAACAATTATTTTTACCCAAGCGTTAATTTACATTTTAGTTCCTCAAGTTTTACACAATTACAGTTTTATCCCAAAGGCTAAGAAAATTGTAATTTAGTCCTTATTCATCAAAACTGGATCCAAATAAAAAATTACACATTAATCAGGCATGTAGGTGAATGAGCTAATCATGCAAACCCCAATTCTAAAATTCAATAAAATTCCAAAAGCATGCATAACTTGGCGAACGACTTACTACCACCCATGTTGTCCATGCATGGCTTGTGGAATGGCTTGATGCCATCTACACCATCAATGCACGACTTATGGAATGGGCACACCATCCCTGAAATTTTTCACAAGGCACGATTGTGCACAAAAAGTGCCCAACCATGCCATCTATGGAAATTTCAGTGTTGGGAAAAAATGCTACTTGTTCTAGCAACCATCCACGACGGATGCCACTCATGCATAGTTGTGTGCACAAGCATTTCAAGTGTTTTTCCACTAGCTTGTTGTGAGGTAGTTCATTAGATTTTCATTCTGGCAAGCATTAACACTGATATGAGGTAAAATGGCACGTAAACCATCCTCACACCAATAACAACCTTTGAAACATATAACAATACATTTTGAAGGTGATTTCAAGCAAAGACACGAAATCAATCGCAAATCAATCGGATTCAAGTAACCTGCAAATTCAATTTGACAATGTCAAACAAAAATTTAGAGACTAAAAGCAATAATATTAACATAAATTTACATTCTCTTATCGTATCAATTATAAACTTACTTCAACAATTTCATAACAACAATGATATATTAAAAACAATATTCGATATTGAGAAAAAATATGCAATCAAATCAACATAATTCCTAGGAGTAAAGTTTGTGAATTAATCTCTCGAGGTGGGTCGGATACCACTGTAGGGATTTTGTGACCTTGTGCAGTGAAATAGCAGTTTAAAAATTCAATTAAACAACACATATGAACTACAAAACCCCAGTTATGGATCATCAACGTAAAAAAGATTAATTCACAAACATACAAATAACATATATATGGTGTACTTTCATATACTTGTGTTGGCATCTCCTTCGTCTTTCTCTTATCGCATCAATTACAAAATTGCTTCAACAATTTCATAGCAATAATTATATATTAAAACCATTATTTGATATTGAGGAAAATATGCAATCAAATCAACAGAATTCGCAGGTATAAATTTTGTGAATTAATCCCTCGAAGGTTACTCTAATACCACTGTAAGGATTTTGTGACCTTGTGCAGTGGAATAATAGTTTAAAAATCCAATTAAACAATACATATTTACCACAATGCCCCAATTATGGATCATCCACATAATAAGATTAATTTACAAACATACAAATAACACACATTGGTGTACTTTCATATATTTGCGTTGGTAGCTCTTTCATCTTTCTTTAATGGCAAAAGGTTAAGAAGTCATACTTTTAGAACCAAATATAAGTCTGCTCCTTGATATCCACTGGAAGCATCAACTTGAAAAGAGGCTTAACTATACTCAAGACTTACTAGTTCTTAAGAATAGTCTTATGGTGAAAGAGAGAGAAAATATGTCACTCGACAACTACGGTTATGTGTAAAATAAAAATGAGAGGACACTCATAAATATACACAAATACATGTGCCGCTCGTGACATGAACATCTCTTAGGCCGCTTTTTCATGTGTGCTTGGGACCAATTAATGTCCCAAACCTACACAGCTTGGGTGGGAATTGTCCCACCCATGCTATGAACATATAGCTCACAAGAGTTGTATACTCAATCAATGCATTTAATATGCATATAATTTTCCATTTAATTCTAACATGATTCTTGGCATTCAACCTAAAATCTTGAGATTATTAACTTAGTGATAATAGGATAAAATCCCATATCATCCTAATTTCAATTTCAAATTAGATGATGTGGATTTTAGTCAACCTAACTCAATCTTATCAATTCTCACATACACCCTAGCAACTAAGGATTATTATACTAAAGTCCAAAGTATAATAAAATACACTTCAGGTTCATAGGTCTTTCCAAGGCTCAAAATTCTACATCCAAAATTCAAACTAAATCTAACTTCAATAATCTTTATGCCTTCAGATTTTGCCAACTCTTTTTGTGTGGACCTATAAACTCTCCACTAAGTTATAGTAATCAAATTCGTGTCAGGCTCTCAATTTGGCATCCATCCGAAGATAGACCAAGATTGGCCTTTAACAAGGCATCATGGTCACCCTATTAATAGAAGTCAGTATGTAACTTCTTTTAACCTGTTAGTGATACGAGTACTCATACAATTTGATCATTTTGTCATACGATATCTCTTCAAGGTTGAGGTATAGATTAAATATCTCCCTTAGGATTCGTCAAATTGCATATATTGACTTTCGTTAATGATCATATAATATTGAATCAAACCATAATTAAATCTCACTATGGTCACAGATTTAAATGATCATTGACATCCGTTAGTAGGCCCTAATTAAGATATCAACTTTTATGCTTAAAAGTGACGAATTTTTTATTGATCTATTATAACCTTCATACAGATCTTGATATGGCCCATCACCACCTTTATGGCAATCTTCTAATTGATCCTTGTACAAAACGGATCAATGACCTTAAGTCTAAGGATCATATTACATTTATTCATTAAGAAGATATTTTTTATAGACATTAGAGCAACCATTCATATGAAATTCTCTTAGCGAGTTAGCCTAGTGAACACGTTTACAACGTGTAACCATATGTTGCATAAAGTCGTCAATGAACAACTTTGACAAGTGAGAGCAATCATCATCTTTCGATGAGGTCATTCAACACTATGTCTTTGGTCCTAGTAATATCAAAGTTACGGACTCTTTAAAAACAACCACTAATTATGCACATAAGATTCTCATAATCAGATACTGAGCATTGATCCCTTTATCAAGGTTAAATTATTTTTAGGGTACTTGTTTAAGCATATGTTCTTTACGGACAAAGAAATGCCAGTAGAATTACATATATAACCTTTGTTAATGAATTTGTATAGTCATAGTGATTGGCTCTAGGGCACTAACCCTAATAAAAAGTACCTAACACAGTGGTTTTATCTGAATTGCAAGAACTGAAGAAGTAGCTCCAAGAGTTACTAGATAATAAGTTTATAAAATTAAGTCATTCTCTATAGGGAGCTCTTATCCTGTTTGTTAAGAAAAAAGATGGACCCATAAGAATGTGCATTAATTACTGAGAGATAAATAAAGTGACAGTAAAGAGTAAGTATCTTCGACCCATAATTGATGATTTGTTCGATCAATTAAGAGGAGCGATAGTATTCTCAAAAATTGATCTAAGATCAGGCTACCATTAGGTCAAGGTGACTAAGTAGGATATACCCAAGACAACTTTTTGGATGAGGTATGGATACTTTGAATTTATTATGATGCTATTTGGATTAACAAATACCCTTATAGTGTTTATGGATTTAATGAATAGTGTTTCATAACTGTCTAGACAAGTTCTTTGTAGTGTTCATAGATGATACATTAATGTATTATAGGAGTCTTAAGGATCATGAGGAACACTTGAAGTTTACCCTACAAAGATTGAGAGAAAAGTAACTTTATGCAAAGTTCTCAAAATATGAATTTTAGCTAGACAAAGTTACATTTTTAGGGTATGTAGTTTTAATAGAAGGTATATTAGTATATTTGAGTAAGATTAAGATAGTATTGACTGGTAAAAACCAAATATTATCAAAAAGGTTAATAGTTTTTTAGGTTTAGTCGAGTACTACAAAAGATTTATGAAAGGGTTTGCCAAGCTGATAAGACCCCTTATAGGTCTCACTAAAAATGAAACTCAGTTTTAGTGGTTAGATGCTTATGAGGAGAGGTTCTAAGAGTTTAAAAAAACATTGACTTCTTCTCCTATATTAGCCCTACCAAAGGATAGGCTTGAGTATGATTTATACACAAATGCTTCTTATAGTGGATTGATAGTAATATTGATATAGTGAGGCAAGGTGATAGCATATATCTCAAGATAACTGAAAGATTTCGAGACCGAATACCCTTCTCATGATTTAGAGTTGGCAAAGGTAATCTTTGCTCTTAAGATTTAGAGGCATTAACTATATGAGGTCAGATGTAATATATATACTGATAATAAAAGTCATATACTTTTTCACTTAGAAAGAGTTAAACGTGAGACAAAAAAGATGACCTGAGTTAATAAAGGACTACGATTATGATATCAACTATCACTTAGGCAAAGCGAATGTAGTAGTAGATACCATTAGCAGAAAAATGTTTATACCAAAGTTGATAGTTTAGAGAGAGATTCAGACAACCTTGACCAAGAGTAAATTGAGTTTGTAGTTAAGGCTCTTATTAGATTTGAGATCAAGTCCACATTGATAGAAGAGATCAAAGCTGCTTAATTAGTTGATGATTAGTGTAAGCTAAAGTTCAAAGAGTTAAAGATGGTATTAAGATAAATTTCTAAGTGGATAATGGTATTCTTAAGTTTAAAGGCAGAATATGTATTCCACCAATTGATAAGTTAAGGTAGAAAATTCTTTCAGAGGCTCATAGTTTCTTTACACTGCCTACTACAGAGGTATAAAGATGTATCAAGATTTGAAAAAGAATTTCTAGTGATTCAATATGAAAAAGGATATAAATAAGTATGTTGTAAAGTGTCTCACCTATCAGCAAGTTAAAGTCGAGTACCAAAGACCATTAGAATTTAGAGGCAGAATATGTATTCCACTAATTGATAAGTTGAGGTAGAAAATTCTTTCAGAGGCTTATAGTTTCTTTACACTGCCTACTACAGAGGTATCAAGAAGTATCAAGATTTGAAAAAGAATTTCTAGTGATTCGATATGAAAATAAATAAGTATGTTGTAAAGTGTCTCACCTATCAGCAAGTTAAAGTCGAGTACCAAAGACCATCAGAATTGCTTTAGACTTTGAGCATGTCAGAGTGGAAATGAAAGTGTATTTTTATGGACTTTATTGTTAGGCTCCCAAGAGTTCAGAGTGATATAATGCATTATGGGTAATTATGGACAGATTAACTAAAGCAATGCATTTCTTTCCTATTAAGGACACCCACCCTATAGATCAGCTAGGTAAGTTATATGTTAGAAAGATTGTTAGAATGCAAAACAATTGTATTAAATAGAGACACATAGTCTATGTTAGCTTTTTGGAGGAGCTTTCATAGGTCATTAGACATGAATTTGGCATTCAATACAACTTATTACCTATAAACAAATTATTAGATAAAAATGACCAACTAGGTGTTAGAGGACATGTTGAAAGCTTATTGATTAGATCAAAGGGCAAGTTTGGTAGAGATGTTACCCATAATTGAGTTTGCCTATATTAATAGTTATCATGCGACAATTCAGATAATGCCTTATGAGGCATTCTATAGTATAAGGTATTTTTTTCCTCTATATTAGGATGGGTTGTGTGAGAGAGATACCTTGGTATGGTTTTATGGATCAGAGATGACTTAGAGGATATCTGTTTGATTAGGTAAATGATGAAATAGGCCCATAATTGACAAAAAAATTATGCCAATCAAAGATGTAAAGATTTGGAACGTAGTGTAGGTGATAAAGTTTTCATTAGAGTGGCTACTTATAAGCATATGATAAAGTTTAGGAGAAAGGGTAAGTTAGCTCCTAAGTACATTGACCTTTTGTAAGATTGTAGAGCGAGTTAGATAGGTAACTTATAGATTGGTATTACTGAAAAGTATGGATTGCATTCATATATTTCCATGCCTCATTATTACACAAGTATATTGGTGATCCTTCGCATGTGTTGAAGATCCAGGAGATTTACTTGTTTGATGACTTGAGTTATAACAATCAAGTAGTTTAGGAACTGGCAGATCCCCTTTGTCAAGGTGTTTTGGAGGAATTACAAAGTTGAGGAAGCTACTTGGGAGATAAAATAGGACACGAGAGAAAATCATCCAAAGCTATTTTCAATGAATTTCGGGGATAAATTCCAATAAGGAGAGAGAAGTAGTAACACATCTCAAGGGTATAGTAGTCATTTTGCATGATTATATTAATGTATGATTGAATTAATGTAAAATAAATGATGAAATATGAATGTTAAGTGATAAATGGTCATGGTCACACTCGTGTGTCAATTGCCACATTAGTTGGACAAGATGAATGTTGTGTAACTTTTAAATTTAATGGCATACCATTGTATGTGGCGAAACACATGCCCATCTATGGCATAATGCTAAAGCAACTTATATAAGACACATTTGTTGCATTTTAGTGATTTTTATCTCTAACCAAATGCATGAGCTTTTGCAAAGGAAAAAAAGAATGCTTGAGTCTAACTTGCAAGCATTTTTATGGTAGCTTTGGGATGACTATATAATAAAGAGTATGATGACAATTGTAAAAAGAAGACAACCTACCGATAAAGTAAATGGGAAAAATCTATATGCCTTATTTAACATTTTGTTTATCGATGGAATCTCCTCTTACCAATTTGTGAACATTAATCTTGTTTATGATGGTGATTTATTTGTCATTGAATGTGTATATGTCATAAGTGTGACCATGGAGAATTTCATGTTGTTCATTGCATTAAGATAAGAGGATTATACTATCTTGATGTTGGATTTTGTATATGTTAGAGATTTGATCTTGATGTGAAACTAAAGAGTATTTAGGAGATCCATATATTATTAGAGTAATATGAATTTTATGATGGTCTGGTTTGATTCTTAATGATAATATAGTTGTTAGTGGTGAGGAAATAGATTGTTGTTTTGCCTTAATTGGAAGTGTTCAATTACATTTTGTGATATTTAATCATATTAAATGAATCTTGTTAAGTTAGTCAAAGGTATATCTATACCAGGTTGGGAGCGAAATCGTATCTAAGAAGGTATAAAAAGTAAGTAGGGACAAGTTAGGATGCAAAAACAAGTTTGTGATTTTATCCTGGATTTGACATACAGTTGTGTGGCATAGGACATACGCCTATATGCATGAAACCCAAGATTTAGATTAAGTTTTCTAATGATCCAACAATAATTAGATGTTGTTGCCCATTAAATAATCTATTAGGGCATGAAGTTTTCCCATAAAAATCATATGCATAACCATTTATAGGGTGAGATGATTAGAATACCCCTAAAAAATAGATTAGTCAAAGTAAAATTGAGTCTGAGAAAAATATTAAGTTTGGAAAGGACACAACCGCATGTCTAGAGACACACATGTCTGTGTATAATAGAAATTATTTCCACAGGGAAAGGCCATGTTGAATAAAGGTCGTGTATAATACAAAGGGATAACATGCCCCATGTTTCAAAAGTAACATGTCTATGTGTTTAACATAGTAAAGACACACCTTTGAGAAGATAGTCATATCTTATGCACAAAGAAAGACATATGCCCATCTAACTAGCATAAATGCCCATGTATAAAAGGTAAGTTAAAAAAGAAAAGAAGAACCAGGTCAAGAGTTTGAAGGTCCTCCAAAGAGACAATATGAAGATTTTTGGTATGCAATAATACCCAATGTACCTGAAAGGTGAGATTATATTAAGACATAAGTTAAGATAGGGGTGAAAGCTAAGATGAGTTTGATGTAATCTGAGACTCGAGATGCATGCAAATTAGACGTCTTAGGGTTTTTACAAAGGGGCACTGTAAGTACAAACTCCCTACAGCACTCGTAGTAGAGCATGTCTACAGTAAGATATCGTAACTGTAGTAGGGTACTAACACATAATAAACCCTAATCATAGTGATGTTCGATAGTCCAATAGTGGTGTTGGTATGTGGACTATATAGTGAATGCTCACATGGCCAAGGTCTCAAATCTCTATATTCAATTCAATCAAATTGGTCATGCATACAACTATGGACATGACTTCTAAATGATAGCACTTTCACCTAGAAATGTTATGGTCACTCTAATAAGGATTTGGGGAATGATTCTTTAGTGATCGAGTAGGATATAGTTCAACCTAAGACATATGATATGTAGTCTAGATGTTCTCAAGATCAGTATGAGTACAGATACAAGATATATGACCTATTATCATGCTAATGGGAGTTTAATGACAAACTCCAAATGATAGACTAGTATGGGTCGAGCCAAGGGCATTTTGGCGTTTATGTAAAAGTTTATAGTAGAGTTTTTTATTTACTAAGTGTTTTATCACTCATTTCTTCACTTTCATGTGTACAGGTATAGATGATCATGATTATGGGGCGAGCGATGGTCAATGAGCATAAAGGCAGCATGAGGGCAATTTTTTATGTTATGATTGAGATGTAATGTAATTAGCTACACGTTATTTAACAACATGATTTAAGCATTATGTTTATGTCATGATCTTATCTGTCATTAAATTTAATGATTTTAAAACAATTCTCTAATGATCTTGTTTGTCATTAAATTTAATTTTATAATGTAGCATACGATTTGCGTTTGCCAATGTTGGGTCATTTGCCTAAGAAAATAAGATTACTTTGACATTACTATATCAATAAGATTATATTGTACATAATTTTTTATATAAATAATAATTTATTATCGTATAATTATATATTATTTTATTTTTAATTTTTAATTATCTAATTATATAATAACACTTAATATTTATATATAATGTTACTCTTAATTTATTACATATATTATGTGAAAAAAAAAATTTACAAATACGAAGGTATAACCTCCCTTGAAGTATTTAAGACACTTTAGTCTTGCACTCAATTTGATTAAAAAAATAACAAATTAAAGGGCATGAATGTAATTTAAGTCTGAACTCATGATCTAATCACAAAAAGTGCTCTGAAAAATGTTACATCATACCCATTGGAATTATATTCCTTTAGTAAATGTTTCATAGACCAACGAAATATTTCCCACCCAATTATTAGTGTAGTCTCAAAAATATATTTATATCAGTTAAAAACTCAAATATTTATTTATAAATTAACTTCTGTTAAAATTTTTTATTAAAAAGAACAGTAAAATTATTATTTTACTACTAAACCCTAAAACACTAAAAATTTATATTATTTTTTCCTCTTGGTTTAGAAAACTAACAATTTTCTTGTAGAATTAAGTTTTGAAAAGTGACATTTCCCCAATTTCAAATTTCTCGATGATTTTTTTATGAATAACGACCACTTTCTCTATCCCAACAATGGCTCTCCTTTCGATGTCTTCTCTTCTTTCAAAGCCCTTTTCCTTCGACAGTGTTTTGTTTAGATTTAAATCTAAGCAAAACCCTTCTTTAGATGGCAAAACCATCATCTAGACGAATCATCATCATCTAGATGATGATGATGTGTTCAAACCAAGGGTAGATGTTGGAGATGATAAACCCTTGGTCTAGACACATCGTCATTGTTTAGATGACGACGATTTGTTTGGACAACGCCTTCATCATCCAAACGAAACCCAGTTAGAGAGAGAGGGCTTTGAATTAAAAGAAGTTGCCAAAAGGAGAGTCATCGCCATGAGGGAAAGAATGGTCGTTGTTCGCTAGGAAATTTGAAAGGGGGAAATTTTCACTTTTCAAAATTTAATTTTAGGGGAAAAATGTTAGTTTTCCAAATCAAAGGAGAAAATGATAAAAATTTTCAAGGTCTTAGGGTTTAGTAATAAAATAACAATTTTACTCTTCCTTCTAATAGAAAATTTTCACAAAAGTTACCACATGAATGAGTGTTTAAGTTTTTTAACTATCGTTGGTGTGTTTTTGATATTACTCCTTTAGCCATGTTTCATACTGTAAAACTATAAACATTGTGTGCATGTTTTGTGCCATCTATGACCACATTCTATAATGACTTATTTTATTTACACTTAGATAATTTCTTTCTTCAATTTTGTGAGATAATTATAACTATTTCATATGACTATTTGTGTTAGGTATTTAAACCAATGTTCTTCCTCAATTTTTTGAAGCTATATATTTTGTCTTTCTCCTTATATTTTTTCTTAAGATGGGTTCTATTTATTTGTTTTACATTCTCGAATATTTCATCTCATTAGCTCTTGCAACTTATCTAAATAGATTGTGAGATATGATTTTTGTTTGGACCTTGAAGGGATTTTAAGGCCAAAGACTAAAGTATTCCAATCATAAAGGAGTTCAAGGGGAGCTTGAACTACTCTAGCTAGGAAGCTTAGAAACCAAGTGGTACTTGTTGCATTTCATATTTGAAATTAGGTTGTTGCCTAAGTGTATATGAGGAAATAATTTAGCAAATTGTATGTGGGTTTGTTGATGTTTAATTTTTGTTTGTAATAGACATTAGTTTGATTTCACAGTGGATTTGACATTATTAGAGAAGATCTCATAGATGTAAGTTGTATGTAATATAGTTGAACCATGTAAAAATTCTTTGTTTCTTTTACATTTCTGTTGTTTTCTTTATTTGGTTATGCTTATGATGATTATTAGAGGCTTTCAAATCTAACCCATATCATTCACTTATGTGTGATATTTGCACTCTTTATTTGTAAGTGTATATATATATATCTATACGTATACTTCGATAAATGTATTTAGGTTGGTAAAACTATAACAAGGGGATCAAAGTATAGTTTGATTATGAAAACCCTATGAGCACATATGATAGCCAATTTAAAAGCGTGTGCAATCTCAATATTATCCTAACTTAAGACATAGATAATACGATAAAATTATCATAACATTAAATGATCTTACCGAAAGGTAATGACAAATCTTATATGTTAAGGTAATTGGTGTCAACAATAGGGAATTTATGACCTTGGGCAAAAGAATAGCATTTAAAGAGACAATATGAAGATTTTTGGTATGCAATAATACCCAATGTACCTGAAAGGTGAGATTATATTAAGGCATGAGTTAAGATAGGGATGAACGCTAAGATGAGCTTGATGTAATCTAAAACTCAAGATACATGCAAACTAGAGTTCTTGGGTCTTTACAAGGGGGCACTGTGAGAACAAACTCTCTACACCACTCGTAGTAGAGCATGTCTACAGTAAGATACCATACCTGCAGTATGGTACTAACTCGTAATAGACCTTAATTATAGTGATATTCGATAGTCCAATAGTGGTGTTGGTATATGGACTATATAGTGAATGCTCACATGGCTATGGTCTCAAATCTCTATATTCAATTCAATCAAATTGGCCATGTATACAACTATGGACATGACTTCTAAATGATAGCACTTTCACCTTGAAATGCCATGGTCACTCTAATAAGGATTTGGAGAATGATTCTTTAGTGATCGAGTAGGATATAATTCAACCCAGGACATATGATATGTAGTCCAGATGTTCTCGAGATCAGTATGAGTACAAATACAAGATATATGACTCATTATCATGCTAATGAGAGTTTAATGACAAACTCCAAATGATAGAGTAGTATGGTTTGAGCCAAGGGCATTTTGGCGTTTATGTAAAAGTTTATAATAGAGTCTCCTACTTACTAAGTGTTTTATCACTCATTCCTTTACTTTCATGTGTGCAGGTATAGATGATCATGATTACAAGGCGAGCGATGGTCAACGAGCATAAAGGCAGCATGAGAGCAATTTTTTATGTTATGATTGAGATGTAATGTAATTAGCTACACGGTATTTAACAACATGATTTAAGCATTATGTTTATGTCATGACATCTTTTGTACCATTTCGAATGTTGAAATTTCAGATAAGGGTATTTTGGTAATTTATGAAAATGTTTGATGTTTTAATTATTGCCATTTATCTGCATGCTCAATTAGTCTTAGTTATGACATCTTCCTCTGGAGGGTAGTACTTTTATAAGGGGTGTTACAACTTATCAAAGCAGTTCAAATTGTTTTCTCAATTTACCTCAAGTGACAGCTTAGGTACTTTGCTAAATGGTTGACATGTGTCACCAAATTAACTTGAATGGCTAGGATCATTTCCCATCGATTCAAATTGTTTTTTGAATTTATGTTAAGTGGCGGCTCAAGTACCTTACTAAATGGTTAACATTTATCATCAAATTAACTTGAATGGCTAGGATTGTTTCTCGTCCAACGTTTACTCCTCCTCATAAAACCACTCTTCAATTTCTTCATTGAGTTTTCATAATTTTCAAACTCTTGACCTTTCCAAAGGTCTTCCTAGTTTTAGAACAAACGTTAAGCTTTTCTAGTTTCTAAACAAACACAAATCAAAATATTCTCTTTGCATACTATTCATAAGGTAAACCTCTTTAAGTTTGAATTTTTCTTGTTTGCTTCGTCTCTAAGTATGAATTCTAGGTAAATTTAAGGTTAGCCAGTAATTCTATATATAACCATGCTTTTAAGGCTTTGTTTTGAGTTTCTAGCTAAGTTAGGTACTAGAAAGTTTAATAGTATCCACTTAACATGAGTTATCATTTACATGCCAAGAGTTGTCTACTTGATGTGAGTTGTCCTTTGTATGTTGAGAGTTTTTGCTCAACATAAATTATCCTCTACATGTTGAGAGTTGTTTGCTTGACATGAGTTATTCTATACACATCGAAAGTTTGTGCCTTCATGATGTGAGTTGTTATTTGCATGTCACATGTTGATGCATTAATAGGTAGAAACAGGTTCATGATGTGAGTTACTGCCTACACGTCGAAAAAGATTTTAGGTCTTTGTTAGAAACATCTTATTGTTGTCTTTGTTGGCGAAGACTAGATGTTGTCGTATAAGAAGCTTGCAACCTTGTAACAGCTAGCTAGCTACTAAGAGACTTGAGTCCTTAAAAAGGTTGTTAGGGCAACATTGTCTATTCACTAGATCAAGGTGTTGATGAAATTGGTCAAACCTCTAACATATCATTCAATCCTGCCTCCACATTAGGAGTTGTAGGTTATGTCTTAATAGTTAATACAAGTTGGTTCTCAACAACATGCACATTTTATTTTAGAAAAGGAAATCCTTGATTGATTTCAGGTGTTTGACTACTTAGGTATTCATAATTTGAACTCGCTTTTCTTCCACAGGGAATTGTAAGATGAGTGTTTTAACGAAAATTGAAAAAAGGTATATATTAGAAAACTAAAATAATGATTTACTACACATGATTTTCATCATACTTATTAATAATAATAAATTTCCAATATAACTATGAGTAAACAATTTGGATATACAAATATAGTGTCATTATGTGATTAATGATTTTAAATTAAAGATAAAATAATAGCTAATCATATAACGTAGATTATTTATATATTTAGGTTATATAAAAAATATATATATACATATAATATTGTTTATAAATTTATGGTTTTAATTAAAACCTGTATTGCAAATTGAGCAAAGTATTCGGGGTGGTTACGGAGGACTGGTATGGTAGGGACCTAAATAGCATGCCTACAAGCAACTATGAGTAAAGAAATTTGACATTTCAGGCTCTGTCATCTGAAACTGACAAGTTCTTAACAGTGTCTTATGCATCGTTCCACCAACTTGCATTTTTTAAATGGAACTTTCCCACTGTATCAACTTCATTGACTGATTAGGAGAAATCGGAAGCATCTTTATAATGAACATAACATGTCCATAATACTCTATAGACTATAAATAAATCCGAAACATCTTATTAAGAAATGTCAAAGGATTACACTAGTAATTAATCAACTCTTATATATGGGTGGTTTCGAGTAAAATTAAACTTTAGTTTAAGTTAAATTCGAGTTTGATTTAATTTTAAAATGTTAAATTTGAGTCTAAACTCAAATTCGACGATTTTTTTTTAAATTAGTTTAAGTTTGACCTAATTTAAGAAAAATTTAACTTGAATTCAATTATAATATCGAATTAAACTTAAACTAATATCAATTTAATACTGTAATTGAATCAAAATCAATTAAAATAATAATGTTTAATTTCTTATTAATAAAAATAATATTGTTTTAACTGATTTAAACCAAATTTTCTTAAACTTGTAAACTTACAAAACAAACTCCATAATACAAATTTCTTAAACTAAAACTGACCAAAGCCAATTTCATTTAAGCCAAACTGGCAGAGAAGTTAGAGCCAGGCTCAAATCCACCTGAGGTAGACTCACATGCTTTGCCTAGTTATTTAAGCAATATAATATATTCCTCAACAATATTATTTTATACAATTATAAACCAGGGTTAATACAGGAAAGTAATTCTAATAATTATATTATTGGTACTAATTCAATGTTAACCCGCTCACGTTGATTAAACTGTATATAATAATAATCTATTATTACAGACTTCAAATTCAGGAGAGAGATTTGACAATCTGATTCTAATCTCATCCACAATTTGCAGTGAACTTGAGCTGCAGAGCTCACTGTATATATTTATTAAAATGTTGTTGTTTTCGTTACCCTCCTCAAGTGATATTACCGTTCCTGCACTTGTGACGAGACAGATTCCTTCTTCGCAATGGGTCCATTCTGCTGTATCCATGTTAATGGCCAGGAAATTTTCTTTCTCAACAAGGTAATCTGAACTAAATATTCATTAAACTCTGTGAAATATATTTGTTCATTGAATTTTCGGTCGTGACTTTGATTTCTCTTTGCAGCGTATTATATCAACACACTCAGAAAGTCTGAAGAAGATGATCACAGAAGAAAGAAGAAGAAGGAAATCACCAGGAATAATTGAAATGGATGGATTTCCAGGAGGTGCAAATGGGTTTGAGCTGGTATCAAGATTCTGTTATAACAATGGAAGAATCAGAATCACAGTTTCGAATGTTTGTGTTCTTTACTGTTGTTCGGTGTATCTTAGGATGAGAAATCTCTTGGAACAAACAGATTCATTTCTTGAAGGGATGTTTGAGTGGCCATGGAAGGACATAATCACCAGTCTCAAGAGCTGTGAATCATTCTTTACGTTTGCAGATTCATGTCATCTTATAGACAAACTCCTTTGTCCACTATTACTAAAGATTACCCAGAATTTAGATTTAAACCTTTCTGCTTCATCTTCATCATCAGAAACTTTCACCCCAGAATCAATGAAACCATGTTCATCAAGGTCAAAAAAGGAATGGTGGTTTGATGATTTGACAGCTTTACCGCCAATGATTATTCAGAAAATCATCCAAAGATTGGGGGCTTATGGGAATAATGATAACAGCTTAACCCTCACAAGATTCCTTGTTCATTACCTGAAAAGTTGTGCGAACTCCAACATCTACAGCTCCAGCTCTGAGTATTTTGGTGGCCTTATAGACACAGCTATTCAAGGGGTTATTTCTGCAGGAAAATCTGGTTTCTCCTGCAGAAAACTCTTGGGAGTATTGAAAATTGTGAGTGGTTTTGGTGTGAGCAAAGATTGCAGAGGTGAATTGGAGAAAAGGATTGGTGGAATGCTAGAGCAAGCAACATTGGATGATTTGTTGGTGTGTAGCAGCGGTGGTGGTGATTGTGGTAGAGGTTTTTATGATGTTAAGCTTGTATTAAAATTAATAAAGACATTTGTTAGTGTTAATAATAAGAGTAAATGTAATGTGGGGAAGATGAAGATGGTTGGGAGATTGATTGACAAATACTTGGTTGAAATATCCCCTGATCACAGTCTCAAGGTTTCAAAGTTTGTTGCCATTGCTGAGAGTTTACCAGATTATGCCAGAGATTGCTTTGGTGAGGTCTATAGAGCCGTCGATATCTATCTTCAGGTCAGTAATTTATGTGTTATTTTGTTCAAAATAATTGCAATAAATAATTTCAATTCGATTCGTTAATCTGACATGACATAACAAGAAAAAAATCAAGTTATAGATAGTATTTTTTACATAAAATTTAATTCAGATTAATTCAATACGACTTAACACAAAATCAGATTTTATTAGGATGGACATAAAAGTAATTTAAATTAATCCGAATATTTAAAAATATCTTAATATAGTAGAATTTGTTAGAAATATATAGTTATAATTACTTTAATTATTTTTCTTTGAAAGGTATAATTTTTAAATCAATTTAAAATAAAATAAAATAAAATATTATACTTTACGTTTCGTTAATATTGGGTTGTATATTTAATGAAGAAATTAAAAATGCTTTGAAAAAAAAGAAAATTTCATATTAATTCAAACTTTGTCAAGTCAACTTAAACATAGTTGAAATTAGGTTAGGATTGAAGGCCTTTTATCCAAAATTTTAACTAAGAAAACATAAGAACGATTCTCATGCAACTGTTATGTATATGTTTTCGTTTATTGCAGTCCCATCCCAATATATCCGTCCAGGAGCGATCAAGATTGTGTGGTTGCCTTAATTACGAGAAGCTGAGTCTTGAAGTTTGTAAGGATCTTGCAAAGAATCCCAGAATCCCTCCAAATGTGGCCGTTCAAGCACTTATGTCACAGGCGCAGCGATCCAGTCTTCCAAAAACTGATGATCATCGTAAACTTCCAAATACCTGCAAATCTCAAATGGTTTTATACAATATTCGCATCAATGATAGAGAAGTCTTTCCGGAAGAAAATGGGAAAATGAAACTGAATCCACAGAAGATGAAATGGAGGGTGGTGGAGTTGGAGGATTTGAGGTTGGTTAAGCTTAAGAAGAAAGTTTTGAGCACACCGACAAGTAATAAAACTTTGCAAAGACTATGTTAAGAGCTTTCACATTCTTTCTTTCCTATCAATCCATCTGTAATTTGTACTAGAAACGGCTTTGATGCCCTCATTTTATCAATAAAATGATATGTATCTATTTTTGATACATAAATATATGTACACTTATATGTATCATAATATAATTTGATAATTTTGAATTCAGGATAAAATAATATTCAATCATATAATAATACATATAAATATATATATATATATATATATATATGAAAGAATTTGTATTATAAGTATTGTACATCAATTATTTCTCATTATTAAAACAATTCTCTAATAATCTTAACTTATCTGCCATTAAATTTAATTTTATAATGTAGCATACGATTTGCATTTGCTAATGTTGCATCATTTGCCTAAGAAAATAAGATTACTCTGACATTACTATATCAATAAGATTATATTATACATAATTTTATATATAAACAATAATTTATTATCTTATAATTATGTATTATGTAATCAATTTGATTAAAAATATGACAAATTGAAGCGCATGAATGTAATTTAAGTCTGAACAATCACAAAAAGTGCTCTAAAAAATGTTACATCATCCTATGCCCATTGGAATTATATTCCTTTTGTAAATGTTTCATAGGCCAAAGGAATATTTCCCACCAAATTATTAGTGTTATTTCAAAATACAATTATATCAGTTAAAAACTCAAATATTTATTTATAGATTAACTTCTGTTAAAATTTTTTATTAAAGAGAAGAGTAAAATTATTATTTTACTATTAAACCCTAAAACACTAAAACTTTATATCATTTTTTCCTCTTGATTTAGAAAACTAACAATTTTCTTCTAGGATTAACTTTTGAAAAGTGATATTTCCTCAATTTTAAATTTCTTAATGATTTTTTTATGAACGACGACCACTTTCTCCATCCCAACAATGGCTCTCATTTTGATGTCTTCTCTCCGTTCGAAGCCCTTTTTCCTTCAACTGGGTTTTGTCTGGATTTAAATCCAAGCAAAACCCTTCTCTAAATGACAAAGCCATCATCTAGACAAATCATCATCATCTAGATGATGACGATGTGTTCAGACCAAGGGTAGATGTTGGAGATAATGAACCCTTGGTCTAGAACATCGTCTTTGTTTAGATGACAACGACTTGTCTGGATAACCCTTTCGTCATCCAAACGAAACCCAGTTAGAGAGAGAGGGCTTCAAATTAAAAGAAGGTTCCAAAATGAGAGTCATCGCCATGAGGGAAGGAATGGTTGTCGTTCACCAGGAAATTTGAAAGGGGGAAAATTTAACTTTTCAAAATTTAATTTTAGGGGGAAAATGTTAGTTTTCCATAATAAGGGAGAAAATGATACAAATTTTCACAGTCTTAGGGTTTACTAATAAAATAACAATTTTACTCTTCCTTCTAATAGAAAATTTTCATAAAAGTTAGCACATGAGTGAGTGTTTGAGTTTTTTAACTATCGTTTATGTGTTTTTGATATTACTCCTTTGGCCACGTTTCATACTGTAAAACTATAAACAGTGTGTGCATGTTTTGTGCTATCTATGACCACATTCTATAATGACTTATTTCATTTACACTTAGATAATTTCTTTCTTCAATTTTGTGAGATAATTATAACTGTTTATTGTGTTAGGTATTTAAACCAATGTTCTTTCTCAATTTTTTAAACCTATATATTTCGTCTTTCTCCTTATATTTTTTCTTGAGTTGGGTTCCATTTATTTGCTTTATATTCTTGAATATTTCATTTCATTAGCTCTTGCAACTTATCTAAATAGATTGTGAGATATGACTTATGTTTCGGCCTTGAAGGGATTTTAAGGCCAAAGACTAAAGTATTCCAATCACAAAGGAGTCCAATGGGAGCTTGAACTACTCTAGCTAGGAAGCTTAGAAACCAAGTGGTACTTGTTGGATTTTAGATTTGAAATTAGGTTGTTGCCTAAGTGTATGTGAGGAAATAATTTAGCAAATTGTATGTGGGTTTGCCGATGTTTAATTTTTGTTTGTAATAGACATTGGTTTAATTTCACAGTGGATTTGACATTATTAGAGAAGGTCTCATGGATGTAAGTTATATGTAATATGGTTGAACCATGTGAAAATTTTTTGTTTCTTTTACATTTCTATCATTTTTTCATTTGGTTATGCTTATGATGATTATTAGAGGCTTTCAAATCTAACCCATATCATTCACTTATGTGTGATATTTGCACTTTTTATTTGTAACTGTAACTCTCTCTCTCTCTCTCTCTCTCTCTCTCTCTCTCTCTCTCTCTCTCTCTCTCTCTCTCTCTCTCTCTATATATATATATATATATATATATATATATATATATATATATATATATATATATATATATATATATACACGTATACTTTGATAAATATCTTTAGATTGGTAAAACTATAACAAGGGGATCAAGTATAGTTTGATTATGAGAACCTTATGAGCACATATGATAGCCAATTTAAAAGCGTATGCAGCCTCAATATTATCCTAAATTAAGACATAGACAATACGATAAAATTATCTTAACATTAAATGATCCTACCCAAAGGTAGTGACAAATTTTATATGTTAAGGTAATTGGTATCAACAGTAGGGAATTTACGGCCTCGGGCAAAGGAATAGGATTTAGAAATTTTAATAAACTATACAAACACACTGCATAAACCCCTTTTGGATCGCCTTCGTAGTAAGATTAATTCACAACATGCATAAAACACATATAGGGTGTATTTTCTTTATATATGAGTAAGCAGTTCATTTGTCTTTCTCTGATGGTAAAAGGCAACAAAGTCATGCTTTCAAAACCAAACATAGGTCTGCTCCTTAATATCCATACAAAGCAATAACAATAGAGGTTAAACTATGCTCAAGGTCTGTTAGAACCTAAGTATAGTTTTGTATTCATGAGAGACTAGTGGAATATCTCTCTTACAATGTTTAGGGTTATAATATAATATTGTGTGAAAAAATACGAGAAAGCATACATATATATACACAAAGAAGAGACTTGACTGGGCCTTGTATAGGTGGGATAATTCCCACCCGTATAATGCATGCAACCCACCTAGACTATTTCTTTTTCATTTGTGTACAGCGGGGTATGTAATTTACATGCACCCGAGCTTGCTACCTATACTTGCTCCATGCACTTGGACCAGCTGTACATCAATCAATTCATGTCCATGATTTTAGGCAATCAACTTAAAATTAGGATTAGATAATGATAGGATAAAATCCTAACCTACGCGTTTGAATATTTTAATTAATTGATAGGATTTAGGTTTATCCAACTAGATAAACTCAACCTTGTCTTTTCTCACCTACGCCATATATTTTTAAGATTATTACACTAAGGTCCTAAAGCAGAATAAAAAATACTTTCAAGTCCATAGACCTTTCTAAAGCTATAAATCCTCTATCATAAATCTAGACTAGATCTAACTTAAATAATTCTATGCCATTAGAATTTGTTAACTCATTTTGTGTGTGATCGATAAACTACCCACCAAGTTGACAATGTTTAGATTGTTAGGCTTTCAACCTAATATATGTCTAGACCTAGATCAAGACGGGCTTCTAATAAGGTATCATGACCACTCAATCAGTAAAGGGTCAACATGTGACTTTTTAACCTATTAGTGATACAGTTACTCATCCAATTCAATTATTTCATTATATAATATCTCTTTGAGGTTGAGATATAGATTTAGTGTCTCCCTTAGGCTCCTCGAATTACATAGATTTACTTTTATCAATGATTGAATAATATTGAATTGAATATTAACTCAATTCCATTATAGCCACAAATTTAATTGGGCATTGACATTCGTTAGTAGGACTTACCTAAGATATCAGCTCTCGTGCTCAAGAATGTTGGATACTTTATTGATCAACTATAGGTTTTATACAAAACATGAGATGGCTAATCACTATATTTTCGGCAATTCCCTGATTATATTACGTTAGGCTAGTGTCAAACCATATCAATCATTGCATAAGATGGTCTAATAACCTCAAGTCTAGAAATCACATATACTTTCGTTCACTATAAAGATATTTTCTATAGACACTGGAGTAACCATCCACATTGAATCCTTTTGGTGGGTTAATCTAGTGAACATATCTATAATGTGCACCTATGTGTTGCACCAAGTTGTCATATAATAATTTTGACATATGAGAACTATTATCATCCGTGTCTTATTATCCATGCCTTTAGTTATGGTAATATCAGAGTTATGAACAGTTTTAAGAATAGTTATCTAATGTGAACATAAGGTTCTCATGATCAGGTGTCAACATTGATACTCTTGTCATGGTTCAACTATTTTTAGGACAATTATCTATTTTAGATAAAATAAAGATAATATAAATGTCTTATGTATTAATTAAATGTCAAAGATTACCCAAATAACAGTTGTGACAATTGACTTTACTGCATTATCCTAACATCAACTTGGTGCAATACATAGGTACATGTTGAATGCATGTACATCGCAATGACACTCTAAAAGGATTTCACTAAAAGGATTTCACATAAATGGTAATCCTATTGTTTATAAAATAGATCTTTTAATGGATGGTGGAGTATGTGATCCTTACATTTGAGACCATCGAAACGTTTTGTACACTAATTCACTTAGTTTGGTACTAGCTTAATATAACCTTTTTTTGGAGAGCTATCAATACAATAGTGGTTAGCTATGCCAAGAAGTGTAGTAAGACTACGATAGATCAATAAAAGATTCATCATTCTCAGGTATGAGAGAAAATATTTTATTACATCATTTGGTTACGACAACATACTAAAATCTATGGCATAGTGAGAATAGGTTTATGCCTAATCCAATGTAAACTCGGTTGTTGCTAGATTAATCAAATATTAATATCAAGGATAACCTGAAGTAGATGCTACTTTTGTGCTTTAGTCTTAATAAGATATCGTTTGATGAAATGATCCAAATGCACGACACCCATACCATTAAAAGGTTAACATCGATCTTTCCTTGATTCTTTATTGATTGAGTAGCTATGATATCTTGCTAAAGGTCATTTATGGTTTGTGAATAAATAACTAATTGATTGTAGATTAATCAAAATTTATTCACTATCAACATGATAGAGGATCTATAAGTCACACACAATAAAAGGTTGATAACCATAATTAAAAGCTTGTGGGTTAATCATATATAGAGTGAATCAAACCTAAACACCATGATTTTGAACTCTATTAATGAGTGCATATGGATTCAATCATATCATGATGGATGTCTTACTCATTATTAGACCAAAGTGTATAAAATTAATATATTAAGGGTCAAACTATCATAATCCAATGTTTAAGAATTGAAATATAATTACTGAAAGTTGGATTAGGGTTTAAATGCATAAGATGTGAATCACCTCACGTTAGCCCAAAAATTGTAAATTTAAATCTTTGATAATGTTCCTTAATAATAAATATTAAGGACATTTAAATACACATTTAATAGATAATATTTAGGATATCAAAACCCTACAGGTAACTTAGTTAACCTCGTGGTATGAATAAACTCGCACTAGGAAATAATGCATGAGAAAATGGAGTAGTGTACTTCTAATGGTGTCTATTGATGGTGCTTAGTGAGTTAAACTCTATGTTGTTAAAGGCGTTTAGGTCGAGTTTTGAATTTTCCAAGGTGTATACCCTTTGTAGGCTTTATTTGTTTATTTACAAAGAAATGGTTGTCTATGGTCTACTTTAGGATATTTTTGTAGAGGGATTCGGAAAAGATGCTCTACCTAATTAAGTTCAATAAATTAGGAGAATTCATTGGTGGTTGTTTAGAAGAGCAATATTCTAGAGATTGATGAAATTTTTTTTTTTTTAGGAGAATGAGCCCTTCTATTGTCATATTGGTGATGTGTTTTCTCATCACAAACAGAAGTCCTCAAACCCCATTTAGAACCTAGCATAAGATAAACTATAGTAATAGTATCGAGGATTTGATAATGGACCTTAATAGACACTATGATGACAAAAGTTAAGTGTAGAGAAATAACTGGACATAGATTAACTTTTGGAAAATTATATTAAATGGCCAAAATTAAGGGGGTTTAAGTGAAATTGCCCAAAACAATCAAGTTTAAGCAAAAATACCCGATTTTTGTGCAATGACGAAACTGCCTTTATATATAAATAAGGAAATTTTCATATTTCCCACAGTAATTTTCCACGGTTTCACTGTGCAAATTCAAAGAAATTTTCCCTTTCCACGGGCAAAGAGATTTTCGTGTTTTTCGACGATTGAAAATAACAAAAAAGGTTAGTATAACTTCCCTACTCTTGTTTGAATCAAGTTATTGTTCATATTATTAAGATTTGAGGGAGATTTTACAGTTTTAAAGTTTAGGGTTTCGATTTTGAACAATGCTTAAAATATTTTGATTCTTGGTTATTTTCATTGAATTTCTTAAGGAGTTCTGTATTATAACCTATGTAGATTTGATTTGTGCTGAAATTGGAGGCCGAAACGATGAATTTTTGGCCAAAAAAAGGATTCGAAGTGATTGGCGCTTTAACCGTGGAAACAGTGGATCCCACGGTCAGGAGAGTTTGAACATGGGTTAAGGGGTAAAGTAGCGTTTTCAAAACTTTAAGGAGCTAGGGGATAACAGTTAGTCCACGGAGGGTGTTTCTGAAATTTACCACGAGATTGTAAGGTGATGCTATGAAAGCCAGTTGGGGGGGGGGGGAATTTACTTTTTTAAAATTGCGGGGGCGCTAATACAATAGAAAATTGTTGAGGGGGCAAGAGATAAATATTGAACCTGTTTGCAGTCGAAATTTTCTAAGGGGGTAAATTGATATTTTTCATAGCTAGGTTTCTTGACGTGTAGATTTCAAATTTTATATCCGTTTTTTCTATTTTAGTGTTTTTGGACATGTAGTTTTCGAATTTGACATTCGATTTTTCGATTTTTGTGCTTTTTGGCATATTTTATTATGTAAAGACGTAATTTCAGCTCAATAATTCGATTTTTTCATTTCTAAGATATATCGATTCGTATTTTTGAATTTTTAATTCGTTTTTTTGAATTTCATCATTTTATGATATATCGACTCGTATTTTTGAGATTTTTAAATAATTTTTCGATTGGTGACATTCTAACGTTAACTTAGAGAATTTGAATTTGAATTTGAATTTGAATTTCGTTTTTTCGATTTTCGTCATTTTAGAATAAATCGACTCGTATTTTTAAGATTTTCAAACGATTTTTCGATTATTGACATTTCAAGGTATTTTAACGTATAGAATTCGAATTTCAGTTTCATTTTTTTCGAATTTCATCGTTTTAGGATATCTTGACTCATATTTTCTAGCTTTTTGAACGATTTTTCGATTATTAATATTCTAAGGTATTTCAATGTAAAGAATTCGAATTTCAGTTTTGTTTTTTTAATTTCACCGTTTTAAGATATATCGACTCATATTTTTCAGATTTTTGAATGATTTTTTGATTGTTAACAGTCTAGGGTATTTCAACATTTAGAATTCGAATTTCAGTTTCCTTTTTTCGAATTTCATCGTTTTAGGATATGTCGACTCGTATTTTCTAGGTTTTCGATCGATTTTTTGATTATTGACATTCTAAGGCATTTCAATGTATAGAATTCGACTTTCAGTTCTGTTTTTTCAAATTTTACCATTTTAGGATACCTTGACTTGTATTTTTTAGATTTTCGAATAATTTTTTTATTATTGACATTCTAAGGTATTTTAACGTATAAAATTTTATTATTGACATTCTAAGATTTATTGACTCGTATTTTTCAAATTTTCGAATGATTTTTTGATTGTTGACTTTCTAGGTTATTTCAACGTTTAGAAATTTGAATATCAATTCCGTTTTTTTATTTTCACCGTTTTATCATAATAAAATCCTATTTTTTAAATTTTGTCATTTTTTTTCAACATTACTATATTTGTGGTTACTTGTTTGTTTTTTATGAATGTTTTACGAATTTTTAAACTTTTTACAAGATATTTCTCGTAAAAGAAAACGTGTTGAAAGTGAGTTAAGAATCCCCGATGAGTTCTGACACTTTCAGGCAAATGTGATATGTCGTGCACAACGCATGTATTATCCAAGATTAGTTCTACACTGACCCTAGATCAGCTTCAACTGTTTGAAAGGACATTTTTTAGGCATCTCTTTCGTCTACCTGAAACCAAATTCTTGGGGATATTAGTTCATGCATTTCTACTACGATAGCTACATCGGCCCTTCGTCAAAGATGAGTTATAGTTTAGGGTTAGCAGGGTTGATGTGAGATTTGGCCCGTTTGAGTTTGCTTTGTTAACGAGCATTTCATTTAACCGACGCACAACTATTTCTTCATATATTCCTCGCTCCTCTAGACATAGGATCAGAGATACATACTTTCAGGGTTGTCCAAAGGTGCAGTATCATGACATAGAGCGTGTTTTTTTGGCTAGGCCATGGGGGGATGACGATATTGACACCGTTAAGATGGTCTTACTGTATATTCTTCACATGGTGTTGTTAGGGAATGATCGATGAAAGAAGGTATTTACGAAATACTTATAGTTGGTTAATCATTTAGACGAGTTTAATTCCTACCCCTAAGGCATTGTCATATGACAGATGACGTACGAGTCTATGTCACAGGCGAGTGACAGATTATGCTCCAAACAGATGCCTGAAATGTGTAAATACCACCTCTATAGATTTCCTTTCACATTTCAAGTAAGTTTTAATTTATTGATTATATATAATAATTGGCAAAAATACGAATTGATTTATTTAAATCGTTAATGGTTATATTGCAGTATTGAATATATGAGACACTAAACACCTTATACGATTGGGTTGACCTGATTGATATCCATGCATCCCCATGGATGTTTAAGTGGCGTATGCGGGACGTCTCTAGTTGAAGTCATATAGGCATTATTTTCACTGGTGACCCGGTATGTAATCGTTAATTAATAAGTCGATTAATTATTGAATATTGCAATTATTTTGACTTATATATCTTCATGATTAGGATGATATCACATTCTCGCTTCGTCCCTCACCGATGGAGGAGGGTTTACCATGGTATGCTGATATCTGCAAGTACACTGGTTTACCAGATGCTGATTCCTCCTCATCATCTTCGATTCCTTTCATGACAAGGGACAGGGCTTCTCTAGTCTCAGGACATTTTAATATACCCGTCGAGACTTTTGGATACTTGAGGAGCCTATTCAGCCTCTTGTTCTAGAACAACCTTTTTGTCCCCCTAGAGTTTAGAGCCTACAGACCACAAACCTTGCTGGAGTTGAGGATCGTACTACCAATCCAGTCATATTAGATATTGCATTAGCGCACTAGGATGCTATGATTTTATGTGAGATTTTGAGTTTTTGCAATGATATGTCTTCACAGATGACTCGATTAGAGGATCACTGACTCATTTGGAGGACATCATCACATGTACATGTCCAGCCCCAATCGATCAGGTTGTAAAACCACATCTCATTTATTACTTATAAAATGTGTATTTCGTTATTATTTTGACAGCTATATTATCTTCGTACAGGATAGGCATGACAGTATCGGGACGACCTCTCCCATTGATACTGCAATACCATCTCATTAGCCACATGAGGTCTGTATTTAATTTCAAAAATATATTTAATGTTAAATGTTGTTATTATATTATAATTTTGTTATATATGAAATGTTACTGATCAAGTTTTATTACTATTACCTTAAGGTAGTCACCACAAGAGGGCACCAGTTGACCCTTCTGTTGCATCACCTGTTCAATCTGAAGTATGTCCCTTATCGATGAAACTCTATTTTTATGACTGTTTTGTTATCGATTAATTCATTTTATAGATTCGTATAAGGTCTTCCTCATGAAGGTCTTTCGATCAAGTCTCTGGTTGCGTCAAATCCTCCACTTAAGGTATGAAAATTATTATAGATATTATATTTTATATGAAATATCATTTACCATTTTGTTCTTTTCATGCATATAAGGGACCCACATTGAGATATTATCGATCAAGGGTTCTCCCCGAACACCTTCCCTAGAAGTTGAGGTTATGTTTTTTTAAGAAATGTCATTGATCGATTTGTCTTTCCAATTATAATGTTTATTTAACAATGTTTTGTCTCTTTTTCAGGACGAGCGATTATGGTTACTTGTTGATATCTCGAGTTCTAACAAAAGGACAGTGAATATTAGTTTACAAGAGGAGGAATTCCAAGAGGACATTTCTGAGGCCATCAATACTGAGGTATATCAATTACAATTAGTATATAAATATTCATATATATTGTTCACATAGATTTTCAAAATTACAATTTTGCAATCTATTGAGGGGGCACGCATGGTAGACTTGACCATGATTTAGGATTCTCTAGTCAAACCTCCTCCGACATACATGGAGAAGGTAACATTAATCGATTAACGTATAATTGTTACTTAGGATGAAATAATGAATTATTTATCGTTCTTCATATGTTTTTATGTATATATTTATTGTATATGCATATGTGTATGATGTACTTTATCTATCATTATATATGGATATCCTTTTGATTTCACTTTTTTAAATAATCTTGTCATGGAAATAATTATATGTGATTTGAGTGATGTTACCATCAAACATGAGATGAAATAAAGAAATACTTAAACAACTCATTCCAACAAATATAAAATGAAGAAATTATTCATACTAAAGTTATTACATCACATGTGAATACAATTACACATTTGAAACAATAATGAAAATACATCGATTACATATCACTGAAATATAACAATGATGAATCATATAACTAACAAAACTAAATATAAGCTTGTTAAGATCTCGACCCTTTGCCTTTTTTGGATGAACGTTGCGGGGCAGAGCTCGGGATAGGTGCTGGGTTTTTACATTATGTTCATACATGGCCTGATTCATGGCAACAATTGCAAATCCTAGGTGTAACAATTTCTCCTTGCAAAAGACATCGATTTTTGTTGGAAAGGTGACTCGGACGACGACTATCCAGGACAAAGGGCAGAATAACTATTTCTTCTGGTAAGTGCAACCATTCTGATTGATTTCAAAGAGGATTGATAGGTTCCTGAAATATTGCATGGTAGAATTCGGTGCAGAAGAATGGATAAACCCGTGCATTGACATTTGTGAGCCTCATGTGTCATGCAACAACGATGACATGTTTGCACAAAATACGTGAAAGCTAAAACTTTCTACACGTACAAGACATTTAACTGAAGTGCACAATACACATGTATCCACCAAAACCAACAACCTGATATGAGTAGGTGTAATTTATCGAACCTCCAAGTGTGTAAACTTTGATAGACGACTATTAATTTTCTCCTTTATCCAAAGGGTGACAAAGTTAGGACATTCATTTGTAATTTGAAAAAATATTAATAACACATTTGTTAAAAACCAAAACTAAGGGGAAAAAGTATATGATCAAAAACTTTTAATTATTAACAATTGGATACTTACTTGCATGGTTTCTCCTCTCGTAAAACCATCGTTGCATGGTACCACGAATGAACTAGAGGAGCATTGTGATAGGTAGGCCTCATGCATGTCTGACAAGGGCGTTAAATAACTCTGCAATATTAGTTGTCATGATGTTGTATTGATGTCCTTAAAAGTGTGTTATACTCCAATGCTCAAATCCAACCTCACGTAGATAAGCTCTAGCTTGAGGGTTCATCGAATCAAGAGATCGCTTCATCACCTCAAATTCTGCTTCTGTGTATAATTTTGCAGCTTTATAATATGCACCTGCAATTTATAAGGTGGTAAAAAATATAAGAACTTTATATTCAAAATGTATGAAAAAGATAAACTTTTACAAATTTTAATACTTGCTTAAAAATTTTACCTTTGAGTCTCGTTTATACTTTGTCCGCATGTTACACAAAAGATGATGACAACAACATCTATGGTGGACATCTAAAAAAGACTTCAGCCATTGCCTAGTATATATCATGATGTCGATTTGAGATTATTGCCAGCTCAGAGAGGTCATGGATGCATTCTTTAATCCTCGTGAGAAACCAACACCACATGTCGTGATCTTTTTTTTTGTCGACATCGAAACCAATGGGATATATCTGGTTATTACTGTCAAGAGCCACCACAATGAATAAATGCCCTAGATATCGACCTTTAAGGAAAGCAGCATCGATGCAAATAACATGTCGGAGATATTCTCTGAATGCATGAACGAAACATCCTAATACCATAAAAAAATTCTTAAATCGATGGTCATCATCCGTTTCAATAACAGTAATGGTGCCCGAATTAGTGTGTTATAAATTGTAGCAATAATCTGGTAAGAGCATAAATAATTCCTCTAGTGAGCCACTCAATAAATTTATAACCTAGTTTCTTGCTCGTCACGCCTGTGAATATGAAATATCAATTTTATACCAATCGACGATGTCCACAATTATTTCTTTAGGTCAATAAATTCAATCAATCAACACAAACTTTGACCATATTAATTGACCTAAAGGTCGGGCCTCAGCTTGTTTGTGATGTGGCATGATTTGATCAATTGAAGATGTATGGGTAGGAGTCATATAGTTGATTCGAAACACTTCATCGACTTTGGATTTCTTTGCATGTATATACCACTCACAATTTTCAGCCTTGCACTTAATTTCCCATTGCACCCTGTCAGACTTTTTGACCATGAACTAAAATCCTTTAAGTAAGGCAAATTGCTTCACAACATCTTTCAATTGTACTTTATAATGGAAAATATCACCAACCTTTACACTATTCTCCTTTCGAATCGATCTGATACCATCTGATGATGTTGATGGCTGTAAAGAAAAATCAATAAGCCACATAAACGGATCAGTGGGGACATTGTCAAAAAATAACCCAGAATAATTTTCACCACCTAAAATAAGATCTTCAAGCTACAAACTATCCGTACCCTCGATAACTGGTGCCATATACTCAGGTTTTACCTCTTCAGAAGGAATATCGGGTATATCATTTCCATCAAAGTCACCCCAGTCGGGAACCCTATCTTTTTCTCCATAAGCCCATGAGTTTGCAATGTACAATGTGTCATTACTGAAATCAATCAAGTTTTCCAAATCATATTCTTTTTTCATTCTACTAATTTCTTCTTTATCTTCTTTTGTCTGCCCTTCAATTAGTGTACATGTAACAAAAACAGGAATACATTCCAGTAAGTACTGAGACATATCAATAAAACCTTGAACATCTTCATCATTTTGGATCTATACGGGATAGTCGAACTCAATTTTTCTTGACTTCATTGATAGTTTAAGGTAGTTTTTCATTGGACCAATACCACAATACTCTTTCAAAAGCTCAATAAATCCCTCAAATATTGTTCCATAAGGAATTTTAATCAATTGTTTGGATCCTCTAATATATTTCATTGTGTTATTGTCACATTGAATCCATTCTCCTTAGTAACGAACCGATGCATAACCATCCATTTTAATTATCAATCCTGCAATGATAAGTTTTTAGAAATAATTATTCATTTATAACAAAAAATTCGTAATAACTATGTAAAACAGTCTTACAATTATTAATATATAAAAACCCCTCATATTTTTTTAATATTTTTTTAATCCCCTATAATTATTTAACAATTTACGTAACACCTTCGTATGTTATCTTATATCAAAATGTATCTATCTGTTCTTAACATTTCATTTAAAATATTTTTACAATGTTTAATATCAAAATACCCCCTATATTTTATTTAATCTCTATAATTATCTAATATTTTATTAAACATCCTTGTATAATATCTTGTATCAAAATGTATCTATCTATTCTTAACATTTCATTTAAAGCATTCTTACAATGTTTAATATCAAAATACCCCCTATATTTTTTAACATTTTTTTAACCCCCCATACTTATCTAATATTTTATTTAATATCCTCGTATATTTCTTATTATTAAAATACATCTATTTATTTTTAACATGTTTTTAAATCCTTCATAATATTATAAAATATCAAAATACCCCTATATTTTTCTTAATATTTCATTTAACCCCTCATAATTACCTAAACTTTCATTTAACACTATTTCATGTTCTCTTGTATCAAAAAAAATTTATTTATTCTTAACCTATTATTTAAATCCTTCATGTATTATGTAATTTCAAAATACTTCTTATATTTTTTAATATTATTTTACCCCCTATAATTACCTAACATTGCATTTACCACCCTTGTATGTTGTCTCATATCAAAATATATCTATCTATTCTTAAAATTTTATTTATAATGCTCTTACAATGTTTAATATCAAAATGTCCTCCATATTTTTACAATATTTCATTTGACCCCCCATAATTATCTAACACTTTATTTAATACCCTTGTATGTTGTCTTATATCAAAATATATCTATCTATTCTTAACATGTTATTTAAATTTTTTATATATTGTATAATATCAAAATATCTCTCATATTTATCTAACATTGCATTTAACCTCTATATTATTATCTAATATTCAAATAACTCCTTTATAGGACATATAAACTAGATTTAACAAATAAAATTAAGTTTTTAGGTTAAGATTCGTATAAATACCTTTTTTTAACGAATAGCCTTTTTTCGAATCAAATTCAAAAATACAAATTTCTTCCATTCAAACGAACCCGTACTAATTGATATTGAGTAAAAATGAGAGTGAGAGTGAGTGTTTGAGTGATATAAGAAGTGTGTGTAATAAGAGTGAGTGAGAGGGTTTATATACATGTGGTAAAGGGTAATTTTGGTATTTTAAAAAATGTTTAGAACATTTTTGCTTAGAAATATGAAATATGGGCATTTTTGCTTAAGAATAGTGAAATTGGGCATTTTTGCTTAATGGAAGGGTAATTTGGCCATTTATTATAATTTCCTTTAATTTTTTAACGTGGTTCAACTCATTGCTCAAAGAGTCTACATCTACGTTTATGATATTAGTATCTTCATAAGTAGGGCTGGACTTAAACCGAGCTAGCTCCAGCTCGAGCTCGAGCTAGCTCCAGCTCGAGCTCGAGCTTAGCTTAGATGAGCCCAAAATGAGTTGACCCTAGTTGAGCTCGATCAAGCTCGAGCTCAAGCTATTCGCCAGATTTTCTAATTAAAAATTTTGATATAAAACGACGTTGTTTTGACCAATATATATTAAAACAACGTCTTTTTAATAACAAAAAATGAGTCGAGCCGAATTCGAACTAAGTTTGAACTTGGCTTTCATGAGCTCAAGCTCAGCTCGGCTCAAATCTAGCCCTATTCATGAGAAAGCTCTAGCAGAATGTTTACATAAATTACCAATAAATGCCCTAAAGGAGACTAGAAAGCAAAGGGATATCTCCAAAAAGATTGCTTGAGTTTGAGGACCCTTATCATGGACTTGGGATGAAATGACATTACCCCATAGAACATAAGAGATATCTGGTATCTATCTATGTTTGTTATATACTTCCTCTCTTTTTCTTTGGTAATTCTTAATATTTATAAGATTCAGAAAAAAGGTTACAGTGATAACGATTTCATATTTGAAATTCAAATTCAAATACCAACTTTCTTAATAATTACATTGATAATCAGATCATAATAATGATTAATTAGGTAAGGAGTTAATATTTTCAATCATAGGTAATTGACATGGATGGGGTGTCAACTAATGAGACTTGTTTTTTGGTCGAGGAATATCTGCCTACTAGTCGAAGCATAGGTTATGACTTCTATTGATTGATCACTTTTTTAGAAGACACTCTACAAGTAAGGATCTTCCATACAACAAATAAGGTTAGAGAATGTTTAAATCCAATACAACAATGATATTGTATATAATTCTAGTTTATATGGATCTCAACTATTTAAACGATCTTACCTATATTTTGATCAAAATGATGTAGAGGTCTTAATAAGAGGAGAATATATATATATATATATATATGCACATACACACAAAATATAAGAATTTATTAAATTTAATATTTATATTCACCAAATGAATTCAATAACAAATATATTTAGTGTTATCGTATGATTCATTCACTTTGAATTATAGATTATATAATACTTAATTATATAAAAACATACATAGATATATATATTTATTTATTTACTGAAAATAGATATATATATAATATTATTTATAATTTTATTTTTACTTTTTAATTTGTTAAGACAAAATTATTCGTATTTTCAATTAATATATAATTAAGACACATAAACCAAAAAGGAATCACACAACCGTAATTTATTGCGTCAATCAAGGTTTTGGTCTGAACTTGTTAGAACAAGTACAATAAAATATAACATGCGGCAAGTAGCTATAATTTGAAGTCAATTATTTCGTTCGTATAGAATGGAGCCATGGAAAAACTGCACAAGATTTACGTTTCCAGTCAACAGTTTTCCGAAACAAGGGGCGTGACAAGTTGTAATTTGATTTCCCTGTTATGTTTTTTTCGTTTTGTTCTTTTCAAATATCAACCCCACGAGTAGCATGCATGTGACCGATAGAGCCAAAATATTAATTTGGTCCGTGATTACTGAATGCTTTATTATTCCCTTTTTTTTAATTCATATATATTAGCTTTCAGAAATCACGGGATCAATTTATTATTTGGCGTATGTATTCTAAACAGTTAATCAAGAAAATATTAGGGTTTGCCATTTGTGCGGACAAGATACAATTTCTATTCGTTTTTCTGCTAACCCAGTGCATGCATGTCCTGCGGGAGAAGGCTGCTTTTGGGCATTGTTCATACTGTAATAATATAATTTCTCTACCAATATTTGTCATATTCTTTGTGGAGACAGTATTCACGAGCTTTCTCATTTAGATTTTAATATACCGCCATGCTCTGCAATTTTAATGTCCATGCAAGGATATAAATTTTATGTTAATAACTCAAACTAGTTATTGAATTTGGAAATCTATAAACTTTATATCAGAAACTCATATTTTTCGATATGAGATCTAAATTTCATATGTTACACTTAAGATTTATCACAAAAAAACTAATATTAGCAAGAAAAATATAAAAAATTAGATAAATATTTGATCATTATAAATGTTATTTGTATTATTTTAATAATCATTTAGTTATATTTTCGTTAAAAATAAATAAATTTAAAATTTCAACAGAAAAAAAATAATTATTGAAAGTCAGTTTTCTATTATTAAAAAGTTTTAATAATGGGAAAAATTTTGTTATCACATATCGTTATAATTCCTTATATTAAAAATGTTTTTGTCATTATTACTTTTAAAGAGAAAAAATTATAATTATATATAATGATGTGATTTTTTCAATATTACAATTTTTTAATAATAAATAATAAACTTTAAACAATTATTTATTTTTAACTAAAATATAAATAATTACTAACTAAAATAATTAAAATGACATTTATAATAACCATATATTTATTCACTTATTATTTTTCTTTCTTCGTTAACATGTTTTTTCTTTTTTAAGTGACCCTAACATCTATCAACTAAAATTCTACCGGCATTAAGAATTGTTTGTCCCAAAAAATAACTTGTGCAGAAGCTGCGTTGTCAGAGGTCTATCGATATAAGTTTTGTTGAAACAAGGAAATTCTTATGCACGTTGTAATCACTTAAGAAATGATTCGATGACATTGGGGAGCATTGATGGGTTTTTATTCTTTTTCCATGACCCCTCTAATGCTTAAAAAAAATATATTATTATATATATTTAATTTTAAATATTTAAATAATATATTATTAGAGAAATAAATATTATTTTATTATTAATTTGAAATTATTTAATTAAGTAATGATACATAATATAAATATCAAATTACATATTCAAAAATAGATATAGATAATATTATTATAAATGAAATACTAAAATAAAAAATAACATAATCAAAAAGAGTTTTTTTTGATAAGTGCGATTACTCCTCCAATCGCCTTATGAGAGTTCAAATAACCTTTATTAATGGAGAGACCTTTTACGATTGTGTTACCTGGTGGCACAATGGTGCTGGATATGGTGGCTAATGGCCATGTTTTGGTTGACAACAACTACAAGTGATAGAGAAGTTAGCCTCCTTGAATGTATGAAGTGGGTTTAATTTGGATTGGGGAACATATAAATCACAAGTAACTAGACATGTTATCTCAGTTTAATATAACTTATTTAATTCATATTAATGGATTATTTTATTAAATAATTAGTAAATAATCTAATTATCCCTTATAATAATTAATTTACATTATTTAACATATAATCCAAAAATTAATAGGATTAGTTTTTTAATTATTCAATTATTAAATTGAATGAATTTTTATCATTTTTAATCTAAAAAGGCCAAAGGACTATTTTCCACCCAAAGTATGCAATTTTCTCAAGTTTCCTCCTATTAAATTTGAAAATCTCATTTACCTATCCATAGACTGTTAAAATTAACATAACTCTAACCCTTAAAAAATTTATCTCATTTTTCCCCCTAAAATTTTAAAAACTAACAAATTTCTCTTAACCCAAGTTTTAAAAAACAACATTTTCTCCCTTAGGGTTTTCAATTTTTCGGAGTTAGTTTTTCGGTGCCGTTTCTTCCCCTTCGGCGACCTCCAGACGACATTTCTTCCTCTTTGGCGTGACCTCCTTTTAACGGTTATCCTAGGCATGGTCGTCGACGAAGCGCAATCGTCTTCGTCGATGACCGTGCCTAACACAACCGTCGAAAGGAGGTCACGCCAAAGAGGAAAAAACATCGCCTGGAGGTCGCTAGAGGGAAAAAAACGACGCTGGAAAACTAATTCTGAAAAATTGAAAACTCTAGGGGTGAAAATATTGTTTTTTAAAACTTGGGTTAGAAAAAATTGTTAGTTTTTAAGATTTATAGGAAAAAATAAAATAAAATTTAAGTTTATTTTTAATAATATAAACAAAATGATGATTTTACCTTTAGAACCGTTAATTTTAATCGGTCACGGATAGGTGAATAAGATTTTCAAAATTAACGAGGAGAAACTTGAAAAAACAACATACCTTGGATGGGAAATAGTCTTTTGCCCATCTAAAAACTAAAATATTAGACATATTCAATATTTCAAACATAATAATCAACTTTTAATGTTACTTGTCAAAAGTTTTATAATTAAATTATATTTATTAATAATTTAATAATCATAAATTATAACAAATAGACAATCTTTGACAATTATTATAAGCATAATTCATAATTATAATCGGATAATTGATGTACCATGTCCATGCGCATAAGGCGTGTTTTCACATCCTCTCGCCTGATATCTAGGCAATCTTCCTTAGTATGGGCCACAGGCGGCTCGAAGCTCTAATTTAATATGATCCATTTTGGCCCGTTTATCAATGGCTTTGTCATCAGGCTTCATCAAATTGTGCTAGGCTACAAACCATTTCTCAACACAAATAATTGTTTTCAAGAATTTAATTTTAATGTACCATTGGTAAGACTCTAACCTTTATTAGAAATAAATATGAATTAACTAAACCTGAATATTTTTTATTTTAAATTTAATTTAAATAAAAAATATTCGATTTAAGTTTGTTGAGTCAAAATTAAATTTGGTTTAGATAAAAAATGGCTAAACTTGGTTCTATTTAAGTTTAGTTTGATTTCATAGTTAGAATTAATTGTTTGAATTTATAGCTCGATTCAACTCAAATTAATGGTTCAAATGTATGACTCAAATTTTAGTTTATGATTTATTGACAAAACGTTATCGTTTTACTCAAATAATATTCAAAATTTCTTATTTGAGTCACGTATTTGAGTCAAATCAAGTCATAAATTTAAACTATCAATTTCAACTATAAATTCAAGCTGATTCAAATCGAATTGAGCTACAAATTTGAATTATTAATTTGAGTTAAGAATTTAAATCAAACTCAAGTTAAACCAAATCGAATGCCTCCTAACTCGAGTTTGACTTAGTTTAAAAAACAAGATAAATCTTTTAATTCGAGTTTAATTTAAATTTGAATTAAATAAATTTGAGTCAAATTGAATCGATTATCTAGACCAAACCAACTTTGATCATATCTAGACCTAACATTTACTCTAATGTGTCAGATTTCTCTTCTTTACCATTCAAACTATTTTTTGAGATTTAGAGTCGCTCAAATGCTTATCCTTTTTTTATAAGCCAAATGACTTTTTCCCACCTAAAGTTTAGTGTTTTATTAAATTTTTTTTATTAATTTTAAAAAACTTAAATACACAAAAATATTTGATATTTATGATTTTTAAAGTTATTTGATAAAAATTTAAAAAAAACACTAAACTTTGTAAGAGAATAAATCCTTTCTCCTTCTTTATATCATCAAACCTGAGGTGAAAAATAGTCTTTTTTTAGTCTTAGGAGTAGAAAATTTAGTCCAGCTTTCCCAATTAAAGGTCCAGGTCAAGTCCAAGTGTCTAGATCAAAAATTTATGTCAGCCTTTAATCCAAATTGTATTCATATCAATATAATTTGATATATCATTATTTATATATAAAATTATGTATATAATTTTATTATTATTAAATTAATTAAACAAGATAACAATAGTAAAAAAAAATGATTTTTAATACTATTGAAAAAACACTACATTACTTAAGATTAGTTTGAGTGATAAAAGAGAAGGTTTCATGTATGAAAGATTATGAGTTCGTTTCCTTTGATGACATATCAAAATCAAATTTTTGACTTACTTGGTTACAAGGTCGATCATTGGAGTCGAGGATTGTTTTGTTTGGTATGATTAGTTTGGTCTTAAAAGTGACAATCCGTTAGACTTGATGTTTGTCTTGTTTAATGTAATTAATTCAGTTAAACTCTTGATTTACTTGGTTAGGGATCGATCATTAAATGCGATAATTGTATTGTTCAGTGTGATTAGTTCAATCTTAAAAGTAACAATTTATTGGACATGAGATTCGCTACGGGTGTTCAAAATTATCCGATAACCAAATCGAACCGATTTTTAAACCAAAAACCGAACCAAAAAATAGGTTATTCGAAAAATCAGTTTGGATATCAGTTCAAAAATATATAAAAATTGAATTTTCGGTTTGGTTATCGGTTTGCCTAATTTTCAAAATTGGTTAACTGAATCGAACCGGTTTAAAAAAAATTGAATAAAATATTAATAGAATATTGAATATATTTTCAAAAAATTAGAAAAATAATAAAATATGATAATTTTTTGAAATTCGGTTCAAAAATTGGTTAATCAAAAATTTGGTTCGGTTAATTGATATTTTCAGTTTGATTCAAAGTAGGTTAATCTTTAAATCGGTTCGGTTTTGGTTCATAATTCTTTCCAAATTGAAAATTTGGTTCGGTTCAAAAAATTGGTAAAGCAGTTAAGTTAATTAGTTTTGAACACCTCTAAGATTTGCTTTATTTGATATGATTAGTTTGATCTTAAAAATAATAATTTAACTCGAATGAGATTCTTTATTTAAAAAAAATAAACACTTCATTACAAACAAACTTTTAAGTAGCGGTTATTAAACAATATTATATGTATCCACTTTATGTATATAAATAAATATATTTATATATATTATCGTATAATTAAATATTATTTTATTTTTAATTTAAAATTATTTTATTACAAGATAATAGATATAAATGTATAATTCCTAATTTTATTGATGGTTATTATACGGTATATCAAGCAATTTGAGAGGATTGATTCATTTCTTGCCGAAGAAACGCCAACCTATGAAACAAAATCACCAGAGAGGGCTTCTCTTCTAATTCCCAATCTCAATGTCTATCACTGGCTATGTTAGTATGTGTCGAAGCGGCGTGGTTCCAAGCAAGCATGCCTTTCACTTGCTTCTCAAGGCGTTTTCCAAGTCCGAAAACAAAAAACTAAACCCATTTCAGTTTTACGCTCATATTATCAAGTTTGGTTTTGATTCTGATCCATTTATTCGTAACTCATTGATTGTTTGTTTCGGTAATTGTGGATATCTCAAATTCGCGCGCAAATTGTTTGATGAAAGTTCAGTGAAGGACGTGGTTTGTTGGACGGCAATGATGAATAGCTACATTAAAAATGGTTGTAGTGTTGAGGGATTGCAGTGCTTCCTGGGGATGAGATCAATGGATGTGAGAATCGATGAAAAGAGTATAGCGAGTGTTCTTAATGCAGCCGGAATGGTGGGTGATGTTTGGTTTGGAAGGTGGATTCATGGGTTTTATGTAGAAACAGGAAGAGTGCAAGTGGATATTTATATTAATAGTGTTCTTGTTGATATGTACTCAAAGTGTGGATATTGTGATGATGCTCGTAAAGTTTTTAATGAGATGCCGAGTAGAAATGTGGTTTCTTGGAGTACAATGATATCAGGCTATGTGTTAAACGATAGGTTCAAGGATGCATTGCATTTGTTTCAAGAAATGTTAATGGAGGATGATGTTAAACCTAATGAATCTACGTTGACTAGTGTTCTCACTGCTTGTGCGCAGCTAGGTGCTTTTGATCAAGGAAGTTGGATTCATGGGTATATAAATAGGAATACAAGTGAATTACATATCAATTCATCAATACTAGCAACAGCCTTGATAGATATGTATTCAAAGTGTGGGTGGGTGGAAGAAGCTTTAATGGTTTTTAACAATTTACAAGAAAAGAATAAGAATGTGTATGTTTGGACTGCCATGATTAACGGGTTGGCAGTACATGGTGATGTAGTCAGTTGCTTGAGTCTCTTTCAGAGCATGGTAAGGAATGGGGTTCATCCAAATGAAGTCACCTTTATTGGTGTCCTGAGCGCTTGTTCTCATGCTGGAATTGTAGAGGAGGGGCGCAAAGTGTTTAAATCAATGAGAGATGATTATGGTGTGGAGCCTAATATAAATCACTACGGTTGCATGGTCGATATACTTGGCAGAGCAGGGTATGTGGAGGAAGCAATGAAGTTGATTGAAGACATGCCAATGGAGCCTACTCCTGGTGTATGGGGAGCTCTATTTGGTTCCTGTATGAATTACAAAGCCTTCCAGCTAGGAGAATACATAGGGAACCATTTAATCAAGTTACAGCCCGATCATAGTGGTAGATACGCGCTTCTGGCAAACTTGTATTCAAAATGTAAAAGATGGGATGCAGGTGCTCATTTGAGGAAACTGATGAAAAGGAAAGGGGTGAAGAAGACTCCCGGCCGTAGTTGGATACAAGTGAATGGTGTAGTTCATGAGTTCATTTCCCTTGGTAGATTACATTCCGAGTCTAATGATTCATATAAGATGTTGGATTGTATTACTGTACAATTAAAAATTGCTGGTTATGTTCCAGATTCTAACTTACTAGCCTTTGATATGGATGCTTGTTGAGACAATTAATGCATCACATTTACTGGAATTCATTTGGCCAGCCAAAGTCCTGGACTGGAGATTTCATGCTTCGGCCAGGCGGCTCTGCAAGTGTATTGAATATCATTAGGTTGATTAGATACAAAAGTCAATAGATGATGATAGAGGATAATACTATAAATTATGTGAAAGTAAAACAAAAAATGGTAATAATTCATCAGGTCTTGATGTATGATAGAATAGTAGAACTATTGAGTGAGCGTCTACATAGTGACCTTAGATGAAATATTACCTATATTATCTTGAAACCCAAAAATGTCATCAATGTCTTATAAATAAAAGATTGTAATGATTTTGTTTGTATTATAGTCGTTGCAAAGAAGATGATACAACTTGTTTATCTGTTTTTGATGGCTTTTCTAAAATCAAGATAAATATCTTAAAATATTATTTCTAAAGCACATATATATGATAGTTAGGAATACTTGCGTATTGAGGGAATAAGTATGAGTTGAATCCCTTCTGAACTTTTGTACAGGGAACAATATCATTCTCCCATGGGAGTTAATATTGAAGTTTAAAATCTATATAAAGAGGGTAACCATTGAGGATTGCATATATGGATATAAGAGTTGGGGTGTCTTTGATCGGGCTCATGAAATGATATCTTAGTCAAAAAAGACTTCGACTTTGACAATTTGTTCAATGTTTCCTAGAGTCCTACAGGCAAAAACAATTTTAGTGTCAAAATTCAATTATCTTCCATGTGGCAACCCAGACCATCGTCATAGATTATAGAAAAGTTAGGCGAATTGTCGAGTCATAATACATGTTCTAACTCCAATAACAAGTTCTGTGTTGTCTAGGATTTTAAAGAGAAGCGGTGCTGTTCGCTCTTCCGGCAGCAGTTGATGTTCTTCACGTCATGGTTGGGATTCTAAAAATGTCAATTGTTATTATTCCTAATGTATTGTACAAGAAGTTAATTGTACGAGGCAAATGTTTTACTTAGTTATGTAATTCTTTACATTTTGAGAATCTAAACAATTCAAAATGTAGTTAATTGAGGCAATAAAACTTTAATTGTAAACATTGTCCTTTAATATTAATCGTAACACAACTTTATTAAATCCTAAACTTTTATCTTAAACTTTAAACCATAAACTCTAACTCTATATCCTAAACTTTAACATTAAATCCCAAATTCTAAATTTTTTCTGTCTTAAATCTAAACCTTATCCTCGTTCTTATTTATGGGGGATTGTTTTTATCTCAGTTGTGTTTATTTCAAAGAATCTCCTCTCCGTATAGATTAAAACATGGATTCGATATTTAAGGTTAAGTTATCGTTCTTAAGTTAAGCTGATAATCAAATAACCTCTTATATTAACTATCACATTATTTTAATAATAGAAAAAATATTGAAATACACCTTACACTAGTAATAAAAAAATATATTGCCTATTAACAAAAAAAAGAGTCCTGAATCAAAGGGCCTTTGGAGATTATGGGATGGATAATTTTTTAAAAAATCGGCCCAAGACCGGTAAGAAGATAAAGCGATTACATTGGGATTCCACTTGGGACTAAGTTATTTTTGTGTTTCTTGTTTTCACGAAAGGCGGGCGGAGGGGTATTTCGGTAAGTTCAAAAAAGGAGTGGTACTAAATATAACCCTAGTGTTAAAAATAAAAAAAACTGTATTTTATTAATATACCCTATTTTTTCTTATTTCATTTTTTTTTGGTTTTTATATCAATAAAACAGAAAGAAGTGGTTTTTTTTTTAAGTTTTTTCTCGTTTTAAAAATCAAAATTACGTCTGGGACAGAGGAGCCAAGCTTCAGACCCTCTTCCAACTGACTGTAATCCAACACCAACCCGTTCTTGCTATCGAAATTAGATGGAGAGTTAGGTCAATGCTTACTAGCCCACCCTGCATGTGATTTTGTTCCTGTTATCTCGAGAGGACTCACGATTCGGTTTCGATCTACCCAAGCCTCCACTTCGTTACATTTCCTTGATCTAAGAGAGGAAGTTGTATTTTTATCTCCACAATGGCTGCCTTCATCAAGCTTGAGGATTCTCCAATGTTTCAAAAGCAGGTGAAATGCGCTGATTAGCTCGAATTCTTTTTCTTATTGAAAATTTACTGAATATAAAATTGTCGAATTTCTTTTATTTTTGTGAGAAATGACTTAGTTCGAGCTCGCACTCCTATTTTATAACAGTGATTGGTGTAATATTATGTTAATTGGCTAAATATGTTTTAACTAGTTGATTGAATAGTATGCGTGTTGTTAAAGTTGAGGTAGGGGTAGGGATTGTGCTTATTCATGTGTTTTCTGTTAATGGGCAGTTATTTTCTCTGGAAGAGACAGCTGACGAGTTAAAAGATCGATGCCAAAGTCTTTACAGAGGCTGCAAAAAATTTACGTACGTGAAACTCCGTTTTAGTTTATTTTATTTATTTTACTAATTCACTGTTATGATTGCTGAACGTTCTCCTAGAATTCAACTCAATTATTTTGTTACTACATGTATAAAGTTCTCTGGTAATTATGTCAAGTGATTGGCATTATATTACTCAACTTCATGTTAATGATTAGATGCTTTTGTGAGTGATATAACCATGACAAATCATTTACCACCTTATGAGATACAATGTTGGGATATAAACTTTTTAAGAGTAGCAATATTTTGAATCCACCAAGTGATGTGACAACCAATTTGTTAATATCATAGTGATGATTAGGGATGATAATAAGGAGAAGTGGGACCGAATACTCTATTCCCCGACTGTGATCCTACTCTTGTTATGGAGATGACAAAGATTCTTTATTCCCTTCTCACTGGAAAAAATATCTTCTCTATCCCCTACCCTAGGAGAAAAATCCCTTCATTGTCTTTATACCTGCGGAGAAAAATCCTCTTCGCATACCTTATAAGTACAAATGAAATATATTAAATAACAAAATTAACTAAAATTAAGATAAATTTATTTCAAATGTCATAAATAATACATGTTAACTATCATAATATGCACCATAAAAAAATGAATAAATTTAAAAAATATAAATAATTTAAAATTTTAAGGATATATTAATATTTTAAATAAAAATATTAATATAATGGGTTAGGGTGGAACGGAGCGGGGAGAGGACGTAACACATGTATCTTTGTCCTCATTGTAGAGATATTTTTCGTCTTTGTCTCGTTCTCCATTTTTATTGGAAAGTCTCCTCCTCGTTAGGATCGAAGATCCTAAATTTAAGCCAAAATTGTTATCTCTAGTGATGATTAGGGATAGATTTGAGCCAAATTGAGCTGACTTAGGCTTGAATCCATGTTCGGCTCAAATGTGCTGAACTCAAGCTAGAGCTCCAACTTGAGTTTGAGGGTTCAATGGTGACACTGTTCATCCATTTGGAGACATTGTTGATCCCTCGAGCGACATTGTTTCACTAGCTTGAGTTGAGCATTCTAGATTTAAGTTGACCCTTGTTTGAACTTGGCTTGTTTTGAATTCATCTTTAGTGATGATGGGATTATATGATGAATGATACAATCGTTACATATTAGCTGCCACTTGACTTGAGACACAAAGTTAGATATAGACTTTGTAAGTATAGCATTACTTTAAAAGGTCATGTAAATCTTTTTATGGGTTTTTCTTCTCATATTTCATGTTTTATTTATGCTAGTTTCCAGATTTGTGTGAGTGGATTTCTGTTTTAACCTCGTGTACTGAAGAAAAAAAAATAGAGAAGAATAAGTTGTTTGTATGTGTTGGCCAAGTTGAAAGCTTAATTAAGGAGCTGATACTTTGGTGGGAATTGATCTGGGAAAATGGGCAGAATCCTCTTGATTAAATGGGAAATAACCTGAATAAGGTTTATGTATTTTGCCCAAAAAATCTTTGATAATTAAACCATGTGGTCAACATAGTTGTTGAAGACTTATGAAGCAAATTAACCTAAAAATGGAAGCTAGGTTAAATTCTCCACATATTGAAATCATGTAGATGGCTCCTTGATATTTTGAGTACTCCCTTGCTGTAGAAAAATGCTTCCAGCTTGTCTAGTAGTGTTTTCTAGATCTTGCTTGGAAAAATGAGAAGAAGAAACTGAATTCAAGATTTAAGAATGCCTACAAGATCGTTATCTGAATATAATGTTTTTACAGTGCAACACAAAGAAACATGTTTATGGAGTTTTATGGAAATAAGAAAGCTAAGTGTTTTACATTGTTTTTTTAATTCCTTATTATTGTTCTTAAAACTATTGAAAGTTGAATTACAGTTACTTTTAAATAAACAATGAATATATTAAATAACTCAGAAATGCTTTCTGTGAATGAATTTGTGAAAATAGGAAATCACTTAATTCCTTTACAAAAATTAGAAAAATGATTTCTTATTTTGTGTTTCAGAAACTTTAGAAATGGTACCAAACATGTTTATCGTTTTCTCTTCTTTTCTTTTTGTTCTTAAATTTAAAAACACAAAATCATTTTTTATACATGACTTCCGATGCACTCCTACTGGTCCATTTCCAAAATTCATAATCTCCATGTTAAAGATTTTGAAAAACAACCATTATATAAAAGTTAGCACTTGGTAAACTTATTTGATATATGCCAATGATTTATTGAGAAACTCTATGAATCTCTAAGTCTCACACAATCCTAAATAGGAGAGTGAGCCCTGTATTATGATCCCTATACAATCTTCAACTTGGACATACATGTTTAAATTATATCTTGTATGTTAGAATGAATACAATTTTTGTTAGGTATTTTCTAAGGAATAATCTGTGACATTTTCATGTCTTTATTCACACTATCAACATAAGGATGCAATTCTACCAACTTTTTTTTTCAATAATTTTATAGGGAAGCTCTTGAAATAGCATGTAATGGGGACACAACATTTGCAGATTCCTTAGAGGCATTTGGTGGTGGAAAAGATGATCCAGTTAGCATTTCCATTGGAGGTTTGTTGAGTCTTCAAATTGCACATAGTTTGATAATTGGTTTTTGGTTCTTGATTATATTAGCTTTATGATTTTCTGTTGGAGAATAGTGAAATATAAGATTCATGTTATTGTAACTAGCTGTTTCGTATTGGATGGCTCTGTTAAGAAGTCTTATATTGATATTCATCCTCAGTGAATGGCCAACCATTCTAACCAAACTTTCTTTATCTAAAGCTCCTGTTATTGTTATTGTGGACTTTATTACAAACGATTTAAGGGATTTTTTTCTTTTTATATTGATTACCATGTGTTTTAATATGTTTTTTGTGTTTGTTTTAGGTATATCACCTTTTTCTTTTTCCCTTCATCATTCCTTTGGTTCACTTGAACTAAGATATACCAATAGTACAGTTAATAGATTTGTAGCTTCTGCTTCTTATAAAAAGATTGAAAAGGGTATTATTTCCTTTAAATCTGTGCTCCTCTATTTTCTATTGTATATGCTAAAATTTAGGAATATCTGGTGTGTTGGGTTATTAGTTGTCTTGTATTTTTTATCAAAACAATTTGATTCTTCATTCTTGTCATATTATGACTGAGAATCTGATCAAAATAAAAAACTTATAAGAGTGTGTTACTGCAGTAAATGCCATAAGGATGGTTAGACAATAAGAGATCTTTTAGTTTATTATTTGGCTGCTTGGGAGATGTGATTCTCTATTTTCCATTTTTTTGACATTTTCCATGTTATGCCTTCTATGGTGATTTAGCCTGAAAATGAATGTTGATAGAGTAGGTTTTAGTATATCCCTTGCATTTTCTTTCTTGCATTCGTAAAGCAAGGATTACAAAAAAAAAAAAAAAAAAAGGATTTTGGGGTTTTTGTGTTTGAGAATGAGACTAAAAGATTTATGATTAACTTTTTGAGGATATTTAGAGCTTGTTTCAGTAGGATTTGGTTTCGTAATTGATACAAATGTGCTATTATATTTGAATTTATTTTTTAAAAAATTTTGGCAGGACTTTACAAATAAGTCTTTAAGTTTTTTCTAGGTTTAAATTTGATTTTGAGAGCATAATCTTTTTATTCTCTTATCTTTGTTTCTATTCCTCCCCTATCAAACTTTTGTTCTTTCCTCCCATATCCTCTTTTTATTTAATTTGTTTCTAGTTGTTATTTTCTTCCTCGTTCTCTCTTTTTTAATTTGTTTCTATTTTAATTTTTGGTTCTAGATTTTGAAGCGTCAAACTTCTGTCAAACAAGATTTATGGTGGTCCTAAGATTACTACTCTTAGTTATATTTATCATCTTGCTTTGATGGAAGTTATATTTTTGTTTTATAAGTACAGTTTTTGCATATATTTTTCTGTGACTACCTTTGAATATGTACTCTCTATCATATCTTCTTTATACATTATATCTTAACATAGAAAGAAAGGCAATGATAGTGGATTCCAGTTTTAAGTTATCTATCATCTTCTAAGTCAACAGTCATGTTTAAAGAAGTTTTGCATAAGATAATGCTGAGAGATAGAAAATTCTACCTTTTGTTCGTTTTTGAGTTTATTATCATCCATATGGATATTTTATGAAGTAATTTGCTTCTTATGTGGTTCAATTCCTCAGGTCCAGTTATATCCAAGTTTATCAATGCATTTCGTGAGCTTGTTACATATAAAGAGTTTCTTCGTTCCCAGGTGAGTGCTTAAATTGGAATCTGTGGGGGTTTCTTATTCATGTAAGGGATGGTCTATGAAGCATATCATTCTTTAAGCTATGTCTATGTATTACACATCCAAACTGGCTTGGTTTTATTCTTATAGAAACTCCATTAACTAAGAATTACGAGTTAAACTTCTTATTTGCTAATAATTCATTGATCTGATAATGAAATCTTTTCCTTCTTTTTTCCCTTTCTGAAACATGGTTACAACTTTATATAATAGCATTGGTTAATTAAATAAGTTTCTTGGAATACCCACATTTTACCCGCAGATGTTGCTGCACATCACGAACAGTATCTGTAATTTCTAGTCTAAATTGATGGATTATTCTACTTGGGATGATCATCACTTACCATCATTGTCTTTTGCTAAGACAATATAAAATGTATTAAAGATAAAATTAGATTTCAAGAAGTGGACCAAAAATCCAGAAATTAAAAGAAAGACAATGAATCAATAATTTATTTAGAAGACAACTCTCAAATAGGTAATTAGAAATTTATGACATTACCGTTGCCCAATCCCATTGGACAAAGGGGAAAAAAACCTTTAAATGCTTTGTAACTGATGCCCACAGAGAAACAAGAAGATGAACTCTCTCCCGTGGCATATCTTAAGCATCATTTTTATCTTCTTAAAACATTCGTGTATTTCTTTCTATCTAAATACTACTAGAATTCTGTCAAAATACATCTCTGCAGGGCAAAACTTTCATTACTTTGGAATAACCTTATCCATTGGGCTTCTAAAACATAGGAACCATAATTTTAAAGCTGCAGAAGCATGAAGAATCAAATGGTTAATGCCTTCTGTTTTCTTTTTACACATGACGTACTAATTTGGATATAGCGAAATCTCAAACCAACTAGATTATGTAGCTTAAAGAATTTAATCTTTGCACGAACAACCAACCATGACAAAAGTTGAACTTTAGAAGGACATTTAGATTTCCTGATTTCCAAATAAACTCTCTCAGCCGAAATTTAGCCCAAGAATTATCATCAACCAGCCAATTAATGAATGATTTTCTGGAAAAACATCCTAAGTAATCTAGCCTCCAAATCCTCTTGTCATCTTTCATTTCCTCCAAAGGGTTACTTTTTATTAAAGTAAGAAGGGAATAATTTGCTCACGTACAACCCTTAGTTTACGCATAAGTGCCATGTAGAAAGACACATTTCTTGGGGTGGAAAGTGTGTGATTACTTGTCATGTTTAATTTTTTCTTCCTTTACCCTGTATCTCTATTTTATGATTTCTTGTCATTAACTATAATTTTAGGCTGTTTCTTAACCATCTTGATCATCACAGGTTCAAAGCACAGAAATGTCTGCTCTTAATTAATATTACCCTTTGTACAAGTGAGATTCTTTAAAATAAATTAATAAGAAGTTCACTCTATGGCATTAGACCAATTAATTGCTAAAGGACTCTACTATTCAGGAGTAGAAGTTCCTCTGAAGTTATCCACAATATTATAATTATGAAACTTATTTTCCTTCCAAAACCCTACCAAAGAAACTCTCTCATGGTGCTTTCTAACCTTTTAGCAACAAAGCAAGATTCTAATATACAAACATAGAATATGTAGGAAGGCTAGACAAAATAGATAGTATAAAAGTAAATCACCCTTCTCTAGAAAAGTGAGCTTTCTTTTTTTTTTTCCAGCTAAACTTTCCTTCTGCCATATAAGCTTTCTTCCTGCTAACTAGTCTCTTCTCTGCCTTCTCTAAGATTGGATTCCAAAAGATCAATGCTATATAGTTTCATGTAAAAGTTAATCCAAGATATTTCACAGGCCAACCTTACACTTCAAAGCCAGTAGAAGATGAAAAAAAAAAAAGGTTTTCACTCTTGCAAATTTATGTTTGAGAGAACATGTGTCTTTAAATTGAGTTTCATATCAGAAAAAGCGTAGAACAAGTGTATTGCTTTAAGAAGGTTGATAAACTTTTGCTTCTTCAGCTGACTGAAAAAGGTACTGTGATCAACTAATTTCAAGTGACAGTGAAACAAAACCCTCTACTAAATTAATATCTTTAGCTCTATCAACAAGTTTGCTAAAAGTATCAACCACTAAATTGATTAGGAACAGCGAGAGAGGCTAACCTTTTCTAGGCCCTGTTGAACCCTTAGTCACACTTCTAGGTCTTTCTCTTGGAAGATAGAGATAGTGATAGTATTTATGAAGCCCTTCATCCATTTTTGCCTAAACATCCAAGAAATCTCAATCAACATTATTGTTGGCCAATCGCACCCAGTTAAGAATTAAATGAGTAACTTCAGATGTACTTAAGAATGTTTGAAATCTATGGCTCAACCTATATGTTCTCTTGCCATTATAAATGATTTGATTCAGATGATTGACATTTTTATTGACTTGTGGCAAATTTCCTGTCATAGGTTGAGCATGTGTTAGTTGATCGGCTGATGCACTTTGTAAATGTTGATCTACAAGCTGCAAAGGTACTTTTCTGTTTCGCGGTAGCTGTTACAGTACATCACCTAAATGGGTATTATTAAGAGAACTACATATACTTTTCAAGCTTTTACTTTTTATTTGGTGCACTTCTAGAGCTCTTAGTAAATGATACTTTTTTTTGTATTTTGGTTTGCTATGAAATGATTTAATGTGAGAAATTAGATTACTCCTACACCAACTATATTGTTTTTAGGTAGTATTACAGTTGAGTCCTGGGACAATTCCTATAACTTATTCTGATATGCTTTTGTAGGAATCCCGCCAGCGCTTTGACAAATCTAGACATGCTTATGATCAGGTCTGAAAATGCTAAAAGTTGTCTTTTGTCAGTGAAATCTAGACATTTTATTCTTTACTATTGTGTCTTTTTATTTGTTAGTATCGTTGTGATGATATTGAGGGGAAAACTCTGTGAAGTCTTCTGGATTCAGAGGACTAGAACTGAAATTACTCCAGACACCATTGGAGCCAAGATTTCATTGGAGAAATCAAGGGAAAATCAAACCAATTAAAAATTAAGACTCTAGAGAAAATACTAACATTTAATTTGTTGAAAATCTAATTGGGTAATGTTATATGTACATATTTTTTAGTAAATATTTAGGTATACAAATGATATGTCATTATGTGGTTGGATGTTATTTTATCTTTAATTCAGAATCACCCAATCACATGATAACACATCATTTATATATCTAATTATGTACTTCAAAGTGTGTATAAATTGTTTTATTGAATATGATTTCATGGTTGACAATTGCCCATCTTTTAAGCAATAGTCTACTACAATATTGTGGAGAACTTTTGACCTCCCTATAATGTATTTAAAGCCCTTACATTTCTCCAACACTTCATTTACTGATGTCTTTCAAAAATCAAGGTTTACTTTGTTTCAAAACTCCTTTTCATATTTTCTAATTTGACTGTTTGGCTTTCTTATTAGTTAATTTTCTTTCCCAATATTCTTTTAGTGATTGCATAAGGTAGTGTCATAGAATATGATTATGAGCTCTTCTGTACATTGCTAGATGAATATTCTTTCACTATTCTTATGATAGCTCAGAGAAGGTAAGAATAATTAAAGAAAGTGAACTACCCATGACTGCATTACTCATTTTCCAGCAATTTGACAACTTCTTATGACTGTATTGTGCATCACACGTCATGGCAAGTTTGTGGAGCCTTAAATATAGGGTTGCAGACATTCATGAAGATATTTTTTTGTACAAAAAAAAAATGGTGGCGATTTAGATAGAACACTGAAATGTTGAATTCATTATTATTACACGAAAACAATTCCAAATTTGTTGCAGTAGATTTTTGGAATTATATCATTTTTTAATTATAACATATTTGTTTCTTTTGATTGTATGAGCATTTTTTACACTCTATTCAATATTACTGATATCTAGGCACGGGAAAAGTTTGTGTCGTTGAAAAAGAGTACACGAGATGATATTGTTGCTGAACTAGAAGAGGTAACTTTTTAAAAATTCTTTGGTAGTTCACTTTTATTATGTTTTATTGAGTTGGAGTTGCATGTTTATTATTAGCTTCTTTGTGGATTGAGCTCTTCCTTCTATTTATTATATCATTTTAATGTTGATTGGCACTACGTAACTGTGTGTCTAGCTTGAGTGGGCTTAATGCATATACTAAGATTGTTTCCTTGTTAAGTTTTTGGGACAAACATTACCCAAGCAGGATTTGGATAATTTATCTTTGAGGTTCAACATTTGAATTCTGAATGTCTAATGCATCAAGCGTAATTGATATTTACTGCACCATTAATTAAATTTAGTTGTAAAATACCACCTTTGGACACTAATTGACACAAATAGGGGCTTAAAAATTTGTGCAACGAAACAAAATATCATTGGTTCATAACGTTGGCATACTTCAATTTCCTTACTGTGAATTTATTTAATAAGCAGTTTAGATAATGTCTTTATATTCAAAGTACGTAGCTGAATTCAGTGGAAAATTGTTCATTTGCTTTGCTTCCTTTAATGAGAAGCAAGCAGTAACACCCATATCATTTGCAAGGATTTTTGTATTCATAATTTTCAAGTTGGTTCAAAAGAAAAAGGTCAGATTAATGGGTGATCCTCTTTTTTAATCAGTACTTATTTGTAGAAAGATAATTATCTTAGAGCCATATTATGATGAGAAATCAGTGTTTCTTTGCACATCTTTTTTCTGCGTTGCAGTAGTAAAGTTGTTGAACCTGATACAAATTGAATGGTAAATTCAATCTTGTTATTCTTTAGTACTAATCCGGGTTTATATTCAATTAATAGTATAATATACAACTGAAAACTAAGAACTAATTTGATTGACTTTTCGATCAAAAAATAGGAAGCAAAATAAAGGAAAATAAACTGAATAACAAAATTGAAACTAAATCTCTAACAAAATAGTAATAATCTATGGTTTCCTAGATAACATGAAAAATGTATTTTTCAACACTTCCCTTCAAACTAGTGAGTGGATGTCTTCCATTCCAAGCTTGCTCTTTGTCTTCTAACAAACCGCACTAGGCTACCCTTTTGTGAGAATATTGCAACTTGACCACTAGTAGACACAAACGGTACGCATATTGAGCCATTATCCACTTCGACATGTTTTGTCTTCCTATGTTGTACAATTTTATGAACAATGTTAATAGGTGATTTTTTGTCACAATAAAGCGTTGTTGGACCTTTTTATTTAATCTACAAATCATCCAAGATTATTCTAAGCCAGAATAGCTACAGGTTTCCAACACCATTGATATAAACTTGGCTTTTGCGCTTGATCGAGTCATAATGTTTTGCTTTTTATTGTTCCATCTTACAAGAGTTCCTCCCAAAAGTGTACAAAAGTCTCTTGCCGAGAATGTGCAACTTCAATCTCCAAAAAATACTTTAATCTCTCTAGTTCTTTGATTTTGAACTCTTTCACTAATCACTTCTTCAAGTTCTCCATTCCATCTACCTCATTCCCTATCACTATAATATCATCCATATATACTAGTATTGTTGTTACTCCCTTTGAAGTTGATTGTTTCACAAACAGGGTAAGATCACTTTGATTCTATCTATATCTCATATACTAGGTATAACTTCCTTGGTGGCACTTCCCTGTAAATTTTCTCCTTTGGATCACCATGCAAGAATGTATTTTTTACATCAAATTATAGTTTTAAATCTAGGTTGGCAACTAAAGACAATAACACTCGTACAATATTCATCTTAGCTAATTGAGCAAATATTTCAAGAGAATCTACTCCATTTGTCTAACTATACCTCTTTTTCACTAATCTTGTCTTGTATCGTTCTAGTGAGTCATTTGACTTATACTTCGTGATGAACACCTATCTACACCTTACAAGTTTTATTTTTTCCACTCAACAACTTCACCAACTCATGCCTTTTTTTCTGTAGAGCCTCCATCTCCACTTTTATGACAACTTTCTAATTCTGGTCATCTTGTGCCTTGAATAAAGTCTTAGGTATGAGAATTGTGTTTAGGTTGGTCAGGAAAACTTTGTGGTTGGGGGGCAAGTGTTTGTGGGTAAAAAAACAAGTGTAAAAAATGTTTGGTGCAAGTTCTGATATTTTTTCTTAATGGTAATAGGAACATCTAAATCATTTAGATCAAGAATTTTAATTTCATCAGATTTAGGAGCAATGTTTACTTTAACAATTTCAAAATTCGGACTAGATTTGTGCAATTAAACTTGCCTAGATTGAGTAGTTGACATCTTTCTCTTTGAATAAACCTGTAGTAAATGAGTCGTATCTAATTGTTTTTCCTTTATCAACTCTTTTGAATCAATGTGAGAAATTGACTTAGAAGAAGTCAGAACATTAAGAGACTCAGACTTGAGTAGAGTAGGACATTCAGACTTAGATAAAGTAACAGTGTGAGACACAATAAGAGTAGAGACTAGAATCAAGGACTATGAAAATTCAGGCAAGGAACATGAATTGACCTTTTCCAAGAATAATATACCTCTCTAACGTAATATCGATAGAAACATAGAATTTCTTTGTTTGAGAGTGATAACACTTAGAACCTTTTTGAGTGGAAGAGTAACCAACAAAGGTGCATCTAAGTGTTTGTGGGTCAAGTTTGCCTCTAGTTTGAGAATGAACGTGTACAAAGGACACAAAACCAAAGTTTTTAGGGACCACACTACTAGAGACCTTAAAGATGGGAACGAATTTTGTGAGGAGTTGTACTGAACTTTGGGAATCAAGACTTTTTTAGGGTTATTTATTTATAAGATGGGTAGTTGTCAAAACTGCTTCCCTGCAATATTGTTTTGAAACATTATTCTAAAGTAGAAGTGCTCTTGTAATGGTTAGAAGATGTTCGATTTTTTGTTCAACAATCTTATTTTGTTAGTGTGTTGACACATGACAACTTATGAATTATATCATTTTCTTGAAAATAAAAGCTAAAGATTGATTGAGGTGATATTTTGCATTATCTTATAATTGCAATATTGAATTGTGTTTGGTTTATATTGTAGAAGATGGGAAAAATTGAGCTCACTTTATATTTATGAAAGAAACAAACCATTCAGCCCCAAAAACATTAGGAATAGTGGAAAACCCTTAAATGTTACTATAAACAATTGTAAAAGGAAAAAAACTTATTTTATTACTAACTGAGAATTGAACTCAGTTATGTTTTACAAGTTCACAAACATCACAATGAAAATCTTCAACAACTAATCTTTTGAGCAATACAAGAAAGATTATTTTGAGAATACTAAAGGAGAGATGACCAAGACGAAGGTGGTGAAGCAAAATTTTTTGTCTTTATTGGATTTGGATGACTTGACATGAAATGATAAGGGTGAAACACTTGTTGGATTAACTTATCCTCTAGTTTCTTCAAGTTGGTAAAGTCCTTTCTAGGATGTCTAATCATCCTCTTTGTGTCCTTTTCTTGAATCTCACAATGAGATAGATAGAAAATAACACTACAATTAAAACCTTTGGTGAGTGTTTGGATTGATACAAAATAGTCTAGGCACATGAAGTACTTTTTTAGATTGAGATAATTATTTATATAAACATCTGCTTAAACAACAATGGTAATTATTGAACCATCAATGACAGTTATTTCCTCTTACTTGGCCATGATGTATATGAAACAAATTTGTCGGAAAAATAGGTCATATAACTTGTGGCTTCTGAGTCAACTATCAATACAGTGGGGTGGGTTATATCCGAAGCATTAAGTGCATCAGAAGAGGAAGAAATACTTGAAGGCCAGAGTACAACTACTTATTCATGTTTGTTTCTCCAATGACTCCAACAAACTTCTCAATTTTTTAATCTCTTTTCTGTTCTTGAACGTGTTTGACAACCCTCTTCTGTAGTTTGTTGAGTATTTGCCATATATTCTTGTCTTGCCCTTTTGTTTGTCCATTTCTAAGAGGTTTATCATGAAGTTTCCAACACTGGTCTATAGTGTGACGAGCCTTATTACAATAATTGCACCATAAGAAGTCTATGTTGTCTGGCTATGATGGGTCAAATTGCTTCTTAGATTCATCAAAATATCAATTTGAACCAAAATTCTTTGCATTTGATACCTTAGTGCCAATATTGATTCTTCTATTGTAGGTGATTTAAACATTACTTCTCTCATTCTTTAGCACGAACAATGAAAAACACTTCATTTAAGGAGGGCAACATCTCTTTCCTGAGAATTTTTGCTCGAACTACATCAAATTTGAAAATTTAGACTAGTAATAAAATCATAAATTCTCTCCTTTTAAGAAAAACCTTTTGAGGACTGTATTATCACTGCATTTATCTAGATACACTAACAATAATCCATCTCATGCCATAATGTCTGTAAGAGATTGAAGTACTCAATGATTGTACAAGTTTTCTGTTTGGTAACTATCACTTTAGTTTTGATCTCGTAAATTTGGACAACATCACAAACTTTTGAATATGTAATCTTGACGGTCACTCATATCTCCCTTGTAGTACTCAAAACAATATCACTTATCTCTGGCACCATCAAATTTCATAGTCAGGACATGGCCATAGTCTTTTTCATCCCAAGCAGAAAATATTGGATCCCCTTCTTTAGGCCCAGTTCCAAGTATATGACTCAACTTTGCCTTTTCCTCTTAAGAAGGTGTGAACCTATCAAGAATGCTTTAAATAGTTCTCCTTGTTCAGTCTGTATGTTGTTTGGATGTTTTGCAACTTGTTGCTCTGAATCGGAACATCTCCTTTGATGAACATAATTGTCGTTGTTGTTTTCAATATGCTACTTGTCAGGTTTGTGTTCGTCATAGTTTTGCAATCTTAAGGGTGATATTAAGAGCGGTGTAAGTTGAATTTCAAGAGAAAGAAATGCCCCCAGTCCAAGCATAATTAATGTAGGGTTCTGATACTATGATACAAATTAAATGGTAAATTTAATTTTGAGGAAAATCAAGAAGATTCAACTATCAATGATAATGAATCACTAGCTGATCAAGTTTCCTTTATTTGATTTCTAAATATAACCTAGTCAACTCTTGTAATTTAGGAAATTAAATCTGTATAGTTGTACATAGTTATTAGTTTTCTATAATGTTGTTTTTCCTTTTTTATTCGTTTGAATTTTTCTATAGAAGGACAACCATGTATACATTTTTATATAAAAAGACTAATAAAAATAAGTCTTCTCTTCAATTTATATGGTATCAGAGTCTCCCTAAACCCTTGTTGTTCACCTAAAGTCTAGTCATTTCACCATGTTTGAAATCTCATCTAACTCTAGTATCCTTGCTCCAATCTTGAACCCACACAAAAGTATCAACACTCAATCCTGTTCTATTCGAATTACCACTATCCGGTTGAATGGTGATAGTCTTAATCAGTTTGGATGTATAAACATGGGCGAGACAAAATACACAAAGGTGCCAAATGAGAAGGACTCAACCTATGCTGTATGGGACGCTGAGAATTCCATGATAATCGCATGGCTCAGTGTCAAAAGATTTCTGAGATAATGCAATGCTTCTCATTCAACTTCATTGTAGGCAGAAGCTAAACTTTGATGCTTTTCATTCAACATGATTTTGAGGCAGCAGCTAATTAATTTTATATTTTGTCTACTCGTGGTTTCTGTAGAGGTCTGTCTTGTTTCTCTGGTTCTTTCTTGCTGCTGTACAATTCTTTTTGTAAAGATGGGCCTCTAAATCACCATTTTTGTGTATTAACTTTTTTTTCACCAATATAGTTTTTCTTTTCATCAGAAAATTGTATCAAAATAAAAATAAGTAAGAAGGAAGAAATAAAAGAAAAAAAAGGAAACTTGTTTTTAGGCAAACAATATGAAAATTTATTTCTCTATCATGTGTGGCATTTAGGCACCCTTCATGAATGAAATGATTAATTTTTTTTTTTTTCCATCATTTCATTTTTTTTCTTTTCATGTGACAATTTTGAAATCAAGCAATACTTCTATTCTCATTCCTTCTTATGATTGATAGGATTTACAGAACTCAAAGTCAGCTTTTGAGAGAAGCCGCTTCAATTTAGTATGTCTAATACATTTTCCAGTTTTGTTCAGTTTCTTCCTGAATTATTAATGTCTCCTTAACTCTTCTTATGATATTTTCTCTGTTGCTTTAAGGAATGCAGGTAAGTGTACTCATGAATATAGAAGCGAAAAAGAAGTATGAGTTCTTGGAATCTATAAGTGCAATTATGGATGCGCATCTCCGATATTTCAAGCTGGTTTGTTTGTTTTTTATTATTTTCCCTGTTTTATATACATTTGACCTCGTAACTTCTTGATTTATATTTTTTGTTTTTTTAATGATTTAGGGATACGACTTGTTGAGCAAAATAGAACCATATATTCACCAGGTAGAATCATGAGTTAACTTTTCCTCTTTTATTATATTGTTGATTCGCATGCTCTATCTAGCGGTAGGCCTGATAACATTGACATGCCTTGTGTGACTTTAACTTATATATTGTAGATGAACCATAGTGCTGTTTCTGCAGCCTGTGCACTTCAATCTTAAGAGAGTTCCAAGACTCTTATTTCATGATCATCCACCTTCATTGGAATTTACAATGGATAGATAATTGATTTTTAGTATAAGTTTTTTTTCTCACACTAATAAAAATTGTTTTCACATCTGTTGTTTCATTTTCATAAATATCTCTCAACATAGTAAATTGGTGTTAATTTGAGGTGCATTTGAAAATAACTCAAAAATCTATTCCATCATCTTGGCATCTTTTATGTGTTAGGACAACTATATTTATTTTCAATTAATAGAACTGAATCACATGTCATGGTTAACAATTGCGTAACGATGCATAAAGGCACTCAATGGCTTGCAGCCAGTGACCTGACAAATTTCAATCTGATTTTCAATTCTTTTGGCTTTATTTAAAGGTGCTGGGACTTTCATGCCATATGATCTTTAAGATTTAAAATGCCTCATATTTGTTCTTTTTGGGGGTTGCATTGCGTGTACAAATTAAATAAACTAATTTCTCTTTTTGTACTGTGTTAAAAGTTTTTGAGTACATTTTGTTGAACTGCGTTTGCCTCCCTCCCAAAATGGAGATTTGACACCATAGTGGATATGTACTTTCTACTCTTGTATTCCTCTCTTTATATTAGTATAATTTTCCATATCTTATAAAAAAGATGCTGTTAAAGATGAGTAGTTATCAGTAGTGAGGTTGACGTATGGCTGGTTCATTGATGCGTACCTGGATCCTCTCTTCCGCAATCTCATAATGCTTTGATTCTGCAACTGTCAGAGTCTCACTACCTGTCCCTGCTTCAACTCAATTTCCAGCAACCCAACACACAACAATGGCAACCAATTGAACAACTGATTATATAAGAAAACTTTGCTGTGTTAATATTCAGTAAATCCGAGAAATGACATTCAAGAGTTCTTACAAATGATTCACTCAACCCAAGACAGTATTTACAATGAAACAGTAACTCAATATCAATTCAATCGCTTGGCATTCGAGAGGCCATCTCTCTCCTCCCCTACTCTTCTCTCTTTTTGCTGACATCTTCCTTGCCTTCTCTTTTCCATCCAGCATAATATCCCGCTTCCATAACTGCCTTACCTTTCCTGTGCTGCCACGTTTCAGCTCTACTTGCTTGTGGTCCAATTCCTGGAATGCTGTGTGTTTGCCAATTGCCTTACTCAACTTGCTGCCATCTTTATTCTTTCTTTCTCTTTCTTGAATTTGCTTTGCCTTCTTATGGGAAACATACACTTGCTGCCTAACAGTCATACAAGAAATAATGGGATGGGTTATATTTCAACATTAATTTTAAACATGTGGTTAATTTGGTCAATTTCTTTTGTTTTTTTTTAAAGATGTTGTATGGATGGACTTGGTTCTTATTTATAATATTTTTTATATGAAATAAAAGTTCTGTTTTGTATTAGAGGACAGATTAATTGTTTTCTCTCTCCATAGGTGCCATTAAGTTTTTGCAAATCAAACATGCATTTATTCTAGAATTTTTTTTGGTTAATAGCTAGTCTACATCTGCCTTACAGGTATTAACATATGCACAACAATCTAAAGAATCAGCTAATATTGAACAAGATAAGTTGGAAAAACGGATCCAGGAATTCAGGACTCAAGCTGAGTTAATCAACTTGCAAGCTTCTGTTGATGTGGAGCCTTCGGCAAGTTCTGATGGTATTCATGTTGGTGGTATTAGCTCTTGTAAAAACACAGAAACAATAATGCAGTCCAGTGTCAACGGTGAGGTAAGTAATTTCGGTTTGTATTCTTTCTCTACATATATTAGCAACATTTCTCAGTCATCTGCATCGTCTCTAGGCACAAACTTCCTTTAATATACATAATAATTTAACTTCTCTCACTGTCCCTTTGTGCTGAATTATATGAATTTAAGAATTGCATTATTCTATAATGGTTACACTACTACTAGAGAAGCCAGCTAATTTTTTTTTTATGCTGGTCCAGACAATCAAGCAAGGGTATCTCTTAAAGCGCTCCTCAAATTCGAGGGGCGTTTGGAAAAGAAGATTCTTTGTGCTGAATAGTCAAGGGACTTTGTATTGTTACGGAAATGATGGTATCAAAGCCATGGTATGCTATGATCCTATGTTAGTAACATAGCTTCATCAATAGACTTTTACCTTATTTCTTGTTTTTTTTAATTACTTAATTGTTATGACTGTCATAATTACTTATCATCCACATGTTACAATAACTTTTTATGTTTTGTTTTTATCTGATATCTAGATGGTAAGAGAATTGTTAAGCTGAATTACATTTTTACTTGTATGCTTTTCACTCTAGGGTTCTCACCATTATTATACTGGCTCAGTTGAAAACATGGGTGGTGTATTTAGTAGATTTCGTTCAAGACACATGAGAACATCATCACTTGGTGAAGAAACACTGTGTTGCCGCTCTGTTGATCTTCGAATCTCTGCAATAAAGATGGATGCAGAGGATACTGATCTACGACTTTGCTTCAGAATAATTACTCCAATGAAAACATACACATTGCAGGTGATCTATTTGACTCTGTGTTGATATTTAATTATGATGCCAAATTGTAAGTATTTGGTTTGTGCAGCCTCTAAGCAACTTGCAAAAGCATTTGCCCTAACAACTAGAGGTTAATAGAATAATTCTGATTTTAGGCCTAATAGCTTGGAATCTTGCAACATTTGGTAGAGTTGAAGACATAAATCACCTGACAACATATTTGCTGTTCCAAGCTGGTTTTTACATCTATATCTAGACATAAAAGTAGTTAATTAAAACAGATTATATAGACAATTGGAAATCCTGTAGAAGATCCACATCTATAGCCAATTTAAGGTAAAGGTTATTATTATTATTTTATTTTCCAGTTCGATTTACAGTTAGTTTTATTTCAAATATGTTTTGAAATATTTTTACTATTTTTTTTACCACAATTTCAAACAATTGATACCAAAGTTTCTTTTTTTTTTTTTTCCCCAATTGATACCATAGTTTCTCATTTATTTTTATTGGAATATTACAAATACCCCCAAGGGTTGCCCAAAAATAGGGAAAACCCCTTCAGGTACCAAGAATTATGGAAACCTCTAAGTATTTGTCAATTTCGTTAGTTTCAATGGGAAAGGGGTAAAACAACCTTAATGCCTTTGGGTTCCTATGCCTAGTGACAATATCATACCTCTACTGAGACTTGCCACCTGAACCCAACACATCTCATGGCTTGAATCCAACACAACAAATTCCGTCGTAACCATCAATCCCCAACACCATAAAAACACCTTCAATCCCACCAAGCCATCCAATCCTTACCAACAACTATACACCTATTCAACCTTTCCAATCAACAAGGAATAAATGTTAACATTGCAACCCCAATCAAAATATTGTCAATTTTTCTTATTCACTTATCAAATAATGGAGCTTAGAGTCCCTCTCTTGATTCGAATATGGGATTTCATCCTTGGAAACAAATCAAGAGTATTAATTCTAAGTATGAAATCCTAAATTTGACTCAAGAGGGGATGCACTTTGGCCCCATTAGTTGAGGTGTGTTGGAGATAAAATTCAACAATATTTTGACAATAGTGTAGGAAACTAGAAATAGATCCTTAAACTTGATTAAAATTCCAATTTAGTAATTGAATATTTTTTTTAGTGTACACATATGTGAATAACTTTGAGAATATTTTTAATATATATCAAAAGAATGAATTTACATCAATATTTATATGAAATTCTAAATCCTACTTTAAGAAAGATTATATGTATTTTTCTATTTTACAAAGATACAATTAGCCTAATTATTAGCTTCCTAATTTAGAGATACAACTCATATATAACTCAACACTCCCCTTCAAACTGGAGCATACAAATCATATGTACCAAACTTGTTATAAATGAATTCAATACGAGAACTCCTAAGAGACTTGGTAAGGATATCTGCAAGTTGATCATTGAAGCTGACATGGTTGGTAGTTAAACAACCTGATAGAATCTTTTCTCGAATGAAATGACAGTCTAATTCTATATGTTTCGTCCTTCCATGGAATACTGGATTAAAAGCAATATGAAGTGCTGCCTGGTTGTCACAAAGAAGCTTCATCTGTGATATATCTACGAATGAAATCAACCATACAAGCTCACAGGTACCCAATGTCATAGGATGATATTCTGCCTCTGCACTAGATCTAGCCACAACATCTTGTTTTTAACTTTTCCATGAAACCAAGTTGCCACCAACAAGAATACAATATCCTAAAGTTGAGCGTCTATCAGACGGAGATCTTGTCCCATCAGCATCAGAATATCCAACAATCTGAGTATAATCTCTATCTTCATAGAGTAATCTTTTTCCTGGTGCTCTCTTAATATACCTCAAGATTCGAATAATTGCATCCTAATGAGAATTGCACGGAGATTGGAGGAATTGACTAACAACACTAAATGAAAAAGAGATATCTAGTCTTGTGATAGTCAGATGGTTGAGTTTGCCTACTAACCTCCGATATTTCCCAAGGTCTACAAATGGCTCCCCCTATCCTGGCACAAGTTTAGTATTAGGGTCTATAGGAGAATTAATGGGTTTACAGTTCAACATCCCTGTCTCCTCCAAGATATCCAAGACATACTTCCTCTAAGAGATAATAATACCTATTTTAGATTGAGTAACTTCTATCCCAAGAAAGTATTTAAGTGTTCCTAAGTCCTTGGTCTGGAAATGATCAAATAGATGTTTTAACTGATCGATACCCTCCTAATCATCATCAGTGATAACAATGTCGTCGACATAAACAACCAAATAAATGTACTTCCCTCACAACGTGTCTGTAAAATACAGAATGATCCGACTCACATTGAGTCATGCCAAATTTTTGGATAATTGTACTAAAACATCCAAACCAAGCACGTGGAGATTGTTTTAGACCATATAGTGAGCTTCGAAGTTTACAAACCAAATTAGATTCCCCCTGAGTAACAAAACTAGGCGGTTGCTCCATATATATCTCCTCCTGAAGCTCACCATGAAGAAAGACATTTTTTATGTCTAACTGAAACAAGGGCCAATGACGAATGACAACCATAGATAAGAATAACCGAACGAAGGACATTTTGGCCATTGGAGAGAATGTGTCACCATAATCCAAACCATAGACCTAAGTATAACCTTTAGCAACCAACCTGGCCTTAAGACGATCAATAGTACCATGAGGACCAATTTTGACTATGTAAACCCAACGATAGCCAATAGTGGAGTGACTCGGAGGTAATTTAACCAACTCCTAAGTACCATTATGATGTAACGCAGTCATTTCATCCACCATTGCTTGCCTCCAATTTGGATTAGAAAGAGCCTCACTAACAGATTTAGGGACTGAAATGGAGGACAAAGAGGATACAAAGGCATGATATGGTGAGGATAGATGATGATAACTAAGAAAAGTATAAATAGGATGAAGATTACAAGAGGATCTTACAGTTTTACAGATGGTAATAGGAAATTGGTCATCAGGAGGTAGGACCTCAGTCGGGCTAGATGCAGGAGTAGGAAGTGAGTCAACAGAAGCCGTTGGAGCAATAAAAGTGATATCAGTACCTGTAAGAGAGTCAATGATCTAGGGAACAGGTTCCAAATTTTGTATGGGTGTACATTGTGAGATGATGATACGAACCTTAGGAGAACCATACCTCAAAAACTAGCTACTGAGATGAGAAAACCCAAGGTTATATAAACCCCACACTAGTTGTCCATACTTTTCAATGTGGGATCCAAGTCCCATACCTTGCACTTGGGATCTTAACATACTACCACGCTTTGCAGCCCTGGCGCCCACGTGGGTTGGCTGTGCGTTAGCTCTCTGCTAGCCCTGGGCGAACACTACAATGCCGGTGTCACCACCCGCGCCACACGATTGCAACTAGGAGACAGTGATGACTCTGATACCAAATGATACGAACCTTAGGAGGACTACATCTCAAAAGCTAGCTATTGAGATGGGAGAGCCCGAGGCCATATAAACCCCATATTAGTTGCCCATACTTTTCAATGTGGGATCCAAGTCTCATACCTTACATTTGGGATCCTAACAGATGATTGTAGGACGTACATCGAGAGTAGGAATAAAAGCAAGTAATGGAAGACTCTCAGTGATAGGAGATTAGATTTCAGATGAAGAGAAGTAAGGAGAGGACTCGAAGAAAGTAACATTAGTGGAAATAAAGTAATGATGTGTTATAGGAGAGTAACATTTGTAACCTTTCTGGAGACGAGAGTAACCAAAAAATATACATTTGATAGACCTAACAAATAATTTATCATGACCTGGGAAAAGGTTATGTACAAAGCATGTACAACCAAAGACACTTGGAGGAATAGTGTATAAAGGACCAGTAGGGAAGAGAATTGAATAAGGAATCTGATTTTGCAATACTAAAGAGAGCATTCAATTAATGAGATAACAAACAGTGAGAACTGCATCAACCCAAAAATGCATAAGAGCATGTGAATGTAATAATAATGTACAAGCAGTTTCAATAAGGTGTCTATTTTTGCGCTCAACAACCTTATTTTGTTGTGGGCTATAAGTACAAGAAGACTGATGAAGAATCCCTGGTGAAGACATGAAATTTGTGAAAGGAGTGGAAAAGTATTTACTCGCATTATCACTACGTAACGTGCGTATAGAGGAATTAACTTATGTTTTAACTTCAGCACAAAATGATTGAAAATGAGAAAATAACTCAAACCGACTTTTCATTAAAAATATCCACGTGCAACACAGATAATCATCAATGAATGTCACAAAATATTGAAAATTTAAAGTAGACTTGACTCGACAAGGATCTCACACATCTGAGTGAACTAACTCAAATGGAGAAAAAACTCGATTATTGACATGCCTTGGGAAAGAACTACGAGACTGCTTCCCAACTTGACAAGACTCACACTCAAGAGATGACACATTGGATAAACGAGAGACCATCTTCTGAAGCTTGGATAAACTAGGATGCCTTAAGCGGTTGTGGAGAAGAGTTGGAGACTCAATAGTAGTGCAAGCAACGGAAGAAGGTAGAGACAAGTGATAAAACCCTTGTGACTCACGTCCTGTGCCAATCGTCTTACTCGAACTTCAATCCTGTATAACAAAGACATCATTAGTAAATATAATAGAACAATTCCAGGCTCGTGTTAATTTACTAACTGAAATGAGATTAAATGGACAATTAGGAAGATAAAGGACAAAATCTAAAGATAGAGTGGGTAACGAGTTAGCATGTCCTATGAGTTTAACTACAACTTTTGTGTCATCCACTAGTGTGACAGAAGAAAAGGATTTGGAATGATTAAAATGTGAAAATAAACTAGAGTTACTAGTTTTATGATCCGAGACACCTAAATCTAGAACCTAAGGTCCTAGAGTGGAAGACTGTGATAAGCAAGCGATCGAGTTACTAGATTGTGCGAAGGAAGCAACAGAGGATTGAGATGACTGTTTCGTTGCCTGGTACTTAAGGTATTCTTTGTAATCAGCTCCTGTGAGAGTAATTGACTGAGGAATTGATTGAGGCTGTCTTGCTGAAATTTCTGGACGATGATCAGGAGGAGCTAATTGAGGGACTAATTATGTAATATTAACATTGTGTGTAGGCCTCCCATGTAGCTTATAACATTTTTCTCAAGTATGTCCCCATCTGTTACAGTAACTGCATTTTGGACGATCGCCTCTACTCCTGTGGTCCCTTGGCTCTCTAGAGTGGCTCGGAGATCGAGAGACTAAGGCAGTAGAGTCGGTAGCTGAGGGTCCTATGATAGAGGAAACTTTGAGCAAACGAGTAAATACATCATCTAAGGTTAGAATGATTGCACTACCCAGGATTTAATCTCTAACAGGAGCAAGATCAAGATTGATTGCAGTGAGAGTTAGAACCATAAATAACTTGTCGCATTGTGTCAAATCCTCGGTTGCAGTCTTCCCAGCAAGCAGTATAACATTAAATTCAGCCTTTAAAGACGACATCCGTCCTAGGAAGTCTGGTATACTCATATCTTGTTGTTTCAGATTACCCATACTAGAGACGACCGAATATAACCTTTGAATATCATTAGTGTAGAGTAATTTGGCTTGATTTCAGATTTCAACACATGTTTTATAGGCCTTGTACATAGGATAGAGAGATGGATCAATAGATTGCCACAATAGACTGCACAATAAAACATCAGTTTTGACCCAACTAGCCTTATCAATCTTAGTTTCTTTTAAATCGGTAGCTTTGATGGTCAAATGGTCTTCTAAACCTTGTCCTGTAAACCATAATTCTATAAATGCAACCCATGATATATAATTGACACTTCCTAATAACTTTTTAGTAGTAATAATAGGAAGAGAGAGAAATGGAGTAAATACATATGATTTCGAAGATCCTTCACTGGCCATTAATAAGAAATAGCAAATTTAGCATTGTTTGATTTTCCGATGATAGCGACGGCGACGGACAGCGATGAGATTATGAGGTTATTACTCATCAGTCTTTTGAGTTTAACGGTGTAAGCGGTATAGGCTAACGTGCACCGAAGAAGTAGATCGGAGAAGGCTATCCAAGACAAAAACAACCGGTGCGTGCAAACAATTCTGATGATTGATGATGATGCAATCATCACAGATTGACTTGCCGGCGTCTTCTGAGTTGATTGGGAGAGGCGGTGTTGTCGCACGCTTGCTGAAGAAATAGATTGGAGATGGAGGTTATTGAGAAGACTGACAGCGCGTGTGGAGGTGAATGGTGGCTCTCTTTTCAGGAGATTGTTGGCAAAGTCGTTCTGATCACAATGGTATAGACACGGCCACTGAAAAAGGACAGAAACACGATGGTTGGAGAAGAACGTCGGAAAATGATGTGAACTTCACTAGAAAATAAGTCAAGATTACAACAAAAAAAAAATTCTTAAAAGCCTAATATCGACTCTGATACCATGTGAATAATTTTGAGAATATTTTTTTATATATATCAAAAGAAAGAATTTACATCAATATTTACATAAAATTCTAAATCTTACTTTAGGAAAGATTATATGTATTTTCCTATTGGCCAAAAGACTATTTCCCACCCAAGGTATGCTGATTTCTCAAAGTTTCTCCCGTTAATTTTGAAAATCCCATTTACCTACCAATGGTCGGTTAAAATTAATAGAACCCTAACTCCTGAAAAATTTATCTCATTTTTCCCCTGAAAGTTTAAAAACTAACATTTTCTTCCCCAAGCCAAGTTTGAAAAAATCATATTTCCCCCTTAGGGTTTAGTTTCAAAATCCGGTCACTTTCTCCGACGCCATCGTCGGCCGTCTCTCCCTCCCGATGGTTCCTCTTCCTTCGACAGCCTGCCTCAACTCTATCTCAACCCTTTCGGCATCCAGAAACGTCGTCTGGGAAGAGGAATCGTCTTCCCAGACGACAAAGACAAGATCAATCGTCGTCTGGGAAGACGAGTCTTCTTGTCTTCATCTAGGAAGATGATTCCTCTTCCCAGACGACGTCTCTTGACCTCAAAGGGGTTGGGGTGGAGGTGAGATAGGTCGTCGGAGGAAGGGGAACCGTTGGGAGGGATAAACGGCCGACAATGGTGTCGGAGAAGGTGATCGGATTTTGAAACTAAACCCTAGGGGGAAAATGTGATTTTTTTCAAACTTTGTTTAGGGAGGAAAAGTTAGTTTTTTAAATTTAGGGAGGAAAATGAAATCATATTTAAGTTTATTTTTAATATTAAATATAAAATTACGATTTTGCCTTTAAAATTAACAGATTTAAACGGCCATGGGTGGGTAAATGGGATTTTCAAAGTTAATGGGGGGAAACTTTGGGAAATTAGCATAACTTAGGTGGGAAATAGTCCTTTGGCCTTTCCTATTTTACAAAGATACAATCAGCCTAATTATTAACTTCCTAATTTAGAGATACAACTCAACAACATATTTGATTCTTTTTCCTAATTTAAGTTGATTGTTTTCCCAATTTGTTGTTTTAAAATATGCATAAATTCACATATTTACTATTTAATGAAACTAAGCAAGAATTATTTAGATCTTTATTCTTATTTCATGGCATCAGAGCATAGGGTCTTAGAATTCTTTTTTTTTTTTCCGTGTAATAAACTAGAATATTGTTGGAACCTTGTTAGAATATTGTCAAAAAAGATTTCAGACCTTAGATGCCTTCAAAGTCCCTCTTAGTCATCACAGAAGTCGTTGGAAGTCAACAACATCCACCTGAAAAGTATAGATGCCATTGAAAACCTAAGATCTCCTTGGAAAATCTTCAGATCTATCGGAAGATCATAGAAGTTGTCAATTTGTTTTCAGGATTGACCAGAATTTGCCAATTTACGATCTGTCAGAAGTTTCAGTTTGTCGAAAGTTTCTAAATTTGCCAAAAATGTCAAAGTTGTTAGAAATTGCTGACCTAGTGCTTGTTGGAAATTTAGCTACGAATCTATTGATGACTGAATAGTTGCCACCCTTTTGTTGGCAATTTTCAAAGACCTTCACAACAAATTTGAAAAAGCCTCTTTTGTGGCAAATATAAAAAAGGCCCTCTTGAGGCAAATTTAAAGAAACCTGAAAATTTTTACCACCACATGGGTTCCTACGGCTCAACAACCTACACTACTTCCTCTGTTCCTCTTTTATTTTCTGTTGAATCTTCTGATTCTCCTACTACTACAACCTTAATTGGTCATAAAGGTACTTTTAACTCTGCTTTTGTGTTTCACACCTTATTGCAGTATGTGTGGATTGTTGATACTAGTGCCTCAGATCATATGACAGATTATGTCTTTATGTTCACGTTCTTGCACTTTATACTGCTGATTTAATGGTTCGATGGCAGATGGTACTGTTTGTGATGTATCTGGTTGCAAGACTATCAAAGTATCTGATTTAGTGTTGGACTCACATCTTTGTGTTCCTAATTTTTCTTATAATCTTTTATCCATTAGTAAATTATCTAAGGATTCTAATTGTACAGTAGCAATTTAACACCCTCGTGAATTCCAAGACCGATCTTGAGGGATGATGATTGACAGCTAAGGAATGCAATGACATATATTATCTCAAGAGCATTTCATCTGTTTTAGGTTCCAAAATTTTTTTAACTTTTCTTTCTGTTTTTATTTTTTCTAATAATCAGGTATTTCTTTAGGGTCAATGTCTTTAGCAACCTAGTTTTAGCTTTTTAAAACATTTGTATCTACATCTCTTTATTAACAAAGATTTGAAAGTTTTTCTGTGCGAAAATTGTATTCATTCTTAACAATTTAGACATTCTTATCCTTTGCTATTGCATAAATCATCACAACCATTTCTTCTCATTCATAGTGATATTGGAGGGCTTGCTCATTCTGCAAATTTAACTCATACTAGCTAGTTTATTACATTTATAGATGATCACGGGTTTGTATGGTATATCTTATGAAGCACAAATCTTAAACCAATTCTATCTTTTAGCAATTCCACAAATTTATTGACAGTGTTTTTCAAATCTGTTTAAAATTCTCCACACTAATAATGGTTTGGAATATATGTTTTAAGACTTTCAAAAAATATTTCTCTGATCATGGCATATTTCATCAAACATCTTGTGTATACACTCAACAAAATAGTCTAGAAGAAAGAAAGAATAGACATCTTCTAGAGGCTACTAGGTCACTCATGATTGCCTTCAATGTTCCTAAGTTGTTTTAGGGTGAGACCATATGAACTACAACCGACCTCATAAAACTGTCTTCCTTCTAAGAGTCTAATTTTGAACACTAATCAACTTGTTAAAGAATGTATTCCCATGTGCACATTTTTACTTCTTTACCTTTATATGTTTTCGGATTTACTACTTATGTCTACGACCATTCTCCCATTCATTTTAAGTTTAACTCTAGAGCCTTACACTGTGTCCTTGTCAAATATTCCTACACTAAAAAGGGTACAAATGTTACTATCTTCTTTCCAAGTGTTTCTTTGTTTCAGCCAATGTCTTCTTTCTTGAGAGTCAATAATTCTATCTGAATGCTCCTCTTCAAGGGGAGAAATCAAGTGCAACTTCACATTGTATCCTACCATTTCTATTCCCATTCTTCTCTCTTTGGGTCAAAGTAATGATTATTCTTCATTTACAACACCTAATCTAGGGGAAGAAACCCATGACATGATAAACACCCAAAATTCAAAGGAGTCTTTGTTTACTCCAGGAGGTTAAACGTTTTTCCTACAACCATCAAATATGGAGTTTGGTTTTGTGATGAAAACTTCGAAGATAAGTGATGAATAACAAAACAACTTCGATATTCCTATTGCTCTTCTAAAAGGAGTAAGATCTTGCAAATAACATCCTGTTGTGAGCTATGTTACATACTCAAAATTGTGTGATTGATATAGGGAATCTACTTCTAGGATAGATGTATTTCTTACAAGTTCAGAGTAGGGGTTTGCAATTATAAAAGAAATGAAGGCATTCATGAATAATGACACTTAGTAGATTGTTGACTTACCCAGATAAAGAAGGTTGTTGGCTACAAGTGGGTTTTTACCATGAAGTGCAAGTTTGATGGAGCTACTGATAGGTACAAGGCCAGATTAGCTGCTCAGGGATTTAAACATTTGGGATTAATTATGGGGAGCTGTGTGTTCCTATTGTAAAACTAAATTCAATGAAAGTATTACTTTTATTGGTTATCAGTCATAACTGGAAACCATGTTAGATGGATATTAAAAATGTTTTTATGAATGAAGAGATTTATATAAAGATTCTATCTGGTTTAGAGAATAAAGTATGAAGAGGTTAGGTAAGGTATGCAAACTAAAGAAGTCATTGTCTGGATTAAAATAGTCTCCTAAGGTTTAGTTCCAAATGTTTTAGTTTGACTGTCAAGAGCTATGGGTACGGTAAATTGCAAGTTGACCATACACTATTTACCAAGCATCCCCATGATGATAAAGTATCTATCTTGATTGTTTATGTGGAAGATATTATCATAATAGGAGATGATGCTCAAGAAATTGAGAATTCGAAGAAATACTTAAGACAAAATAGAAATCAAAGATTTGGGAAATCTTAAATACTTTCTTGCTATGGAGTTGGCACATAGCAAATAGAGAATTTATATCTCTCACAAAAAGTATATCCTTGACTTATTGACAAAGACTAGAAAATTTGGGTGCAAACCGATTGGTACACCTTTAAAATTGAATTGGAAGTGCAGAAGTACTCAAGAAGATCCTCTAGTAGATAAGGGAAGACACCTTGGTATTCTCAATCGTATCCTAAGGTATTTTATAAAGATTCTAGGAAAAGAGCTACTATTTCGAAAGACTGATCAAAGAGGAATTGAGAGCTATGCAGATATTGATAAAGCAAGGTCTGTTGAAAATAGGAAGTTCTCTACGGGTTGTCGCACAAAATTGGGGAAATTCTGTCACTTGGAGTAAGAAGCAGTCGGTTGTATCTCGTAGTATTTTTAAAGTTGAGTTTAGAGTTGTAGTGTATGGTGTTTGCAAACTAGTTAGGCTGAAACAACTTATGACAGACTTGAGGATTTTCTAAGCAGGTTCTATGAAGCTCTATAGTCATAGTAAATTTGCAATCAGTATTACACACATTCTAGTGCACCATGAGTAAATTAATCATATATAGATTGATAGACACTTTATTTAGGAGAAAATGGAAGAAGGGATTATCAACTTATTGTATGTCTCAACCAAGTTTCAAGAATCTGATCTACTACCAAGGCTTTGCCTAAACCTTGATTTGAATTCTTTGTAAGCAAGTTAGTTATGATAAGTATCTATTTTCCAGCTTGAAGGGGAGTGTAGAAACTGAGAATAAATCTCTAAACTTTAAGTATAAAATTCCAATTTAGTCACTGAATATTTCTTTTTCCTAGTTTAGTTTGATTCCTTTCGTAATTTGTTGATGTAAAATATGTATAAATTTACCTAGCACTATTGAATGAAATCAAGCAAGAATTATTCAAATCTTCACTCTTGTTTCAAATAGGCTGGGCTGTTACCATAGAACCCCATTCAACTCCATAGCACAAACCACCTTCAATCTCCACCATCAGCCCTTTCAACCCCCAGCATTGAATTCTAATCACATATTTTCTTGGCACCAGTAAATCATTGGTTTAATGTTTTGAATGAAGCAATTCGCTATTATCATCCTCATATTTTTGCTGTGGATGATCCAGGCTGGATAGAATTATTACTTTTGGGAGCATAAAGTTGATTGCCTTTTCATTTTCTATTTTAAAACAGTAGCTTTCTTTAGTAAATTTCAAAATTTCAGATATTCTTCAACAGTTTATGCTAAACTATCCCCATCTTGCTTGTCAGGCTGAAAAGGAGGCAGACAGGATGGACTGGGTTAACAAAATTACAGTAGTTATCGCATCTATTTTGAATTCTGATTTCCTGCTGCAGGTTGGATCCTTGTTTTTGTATAACCCATTATTAAGTTCTTCTCTAACATGATATTATTAAGTTTGTGATGACTAGAGCATTTATCTTTTGCAGCCTTATCCTGGAACAAAACATCTGGACAAGAATGATTATGCTGGTGGTGCTTGTGATCTTCTATCACCCAATAATTCTCATAGTTTAGAGAATAAAATGAAAGCCAGTGTGCCCAAGAGTGTTTCTGTGATCCTTAGACAGATTCCTGGAAATGATATTTGTGCAGAGTGCAGTGCTACCGAACCTGATTGGGCTTCTCTTAATCTTGGTATATTATTGTGCATTGAATGCTCTGGTGTTCACCGGAATCTTGGTGTTCATATTTCCAAGGTGTGCATACTTTAATGTTCAAGTGATTAAAAGAGTCTCTGAAGTTGTTAATTTTGTGTATGAATATTGATTTTAACTTAAAGCTAGAGTAGTGATATAGAATTATCAGGAAGTACTAGGGGACCAATGTCTCTCATCTGTTATCCATTTTTTCAGTCATTAAATGTGCCTATCTTTCAACACTCTATATATATGTGTGTGCGCATTATTGTTAAACACCCCTATTGATATCCTAACTCTTTCAATTGACAGTCAAAGGTTTTTTGGGTAATTTATATGAACTATTTTCTTGTTATGTAAACATTCTCTTCCTTCTACTGCAATCCTTTGATGACCTGTCAGTTATTTCTCTCTAATTTCTTAGGATAATTGGAACCTTCATAAGTTCCAATTTAATCAACTGCAATCTCTCTCACAATTTCTTTTACTTCTGGAGTTCAAAAATACATGCACTGTATGCATCACTGCACGAAACGGTAAATAATATTTAAACAGTCACTACTCAACAACAAGGGGAAAACTAACATGATCATTTTGACTTATTCAATGAATTATTTCTGTTTCTTGCCATATAAGTAAGATAGTAAACTTATGCCTAAATTTTGATGTAAAAGATAATACAATTACTATGTCAATAATTTGAAGAAAAGATTACAGTTTACATTACACTTTTTTGCTTGCTGAAGAGTGAACTTGATGGTAGCACTAGTAGATGTCTAGATATCATGATCTTCAGTCAATTCTAATTCCCTTCAATCATATATCTCACAATACAATGACAGGTTAGATCTTTAACGCTGGATGTCAAGGTCTGGGAACCTACAATCTTGGACTTGTTTAATGCGTTGGGTAATGCTTTTTGCAACTCCATATGGGAGGGATTGCACCTACGTGATGCTGGAAGGTAACATGTTTTAGTTCATTGTTTGTTAAAAAATTTCTTTTGGTAAATACAGTTGTGATTGTTCATGTTGTAAACTTCTTTCTGCGTGGGGGTTGGAGGTGAAATACTCATTGTTAGTGCGATCATTGCATTGTTTAGGCGAGACAATAAATGACTCTAGACTTTAGTTGTCTTTTATAGATCCTAATCACTTAAACTTTGAACTATAAACATTTTACCTGTCACTTAGATTGCTAGTGTACCTTGCCAGACTTTTCCAAGCAAAACAAACATGTGACAGCCCTTTTTGGTTTCTTGTTTGGGTGTTTAAACTTTGAAAGTTTCTTCCCTTGGCCCGAGATGAGGGGGAAGAATTTACCTTGATGTAACAATTGGTAATCCAACATCTGTGAAATAGATAAAACCTACTGATCTTGGTGCATCAATTGCTTGTCTTCCAAAGCATTGAACACCTTTAAGACTTCTGTCAAAGAATACTGAGGGTGTGCTCTTTTTATCTATTTTGTATTTTCATTTACATTTTTTTTGAAACTTCTGAAATTGATTGTAAAATGTAAAAAATGAAAATGCATTTGGCATGTTTGTCTAAAACTTAGGATTTGAAAATGTGAAAAACAAAAACACATTCGCCATGTTTGTCTGGGAACTAAAAAACAAAAAAGGGAATGAAAAAAAATATGAATTTATCACACAACTGATAACACTCATTTAAAATATTACTAACTTTCCTTATCTCAAAGAGCTTGTTTCGAATAGGGATGTTGTCCAATTGAGGTTACAGATTTTTCATAATATGTTAGAAAACAGACAAGTTTTAATTTGTTTAATTTAGAGACGCTAAAATAGTAACTTTGTTCAATTTAGAAACAAACTGTTGCGTACCTGGGTTGTTGCACTCAGTAATGGCTTCCTCTCTCGCAATGTCCTCTGCACTCCACTGCTTTGGGGCTGCAGTTGAACCAATTTTGCCACACAACACTTCCCAAACTTCCAGCAATATCGAGACAAGAACAAAATTATCCAGCAGGAACTCTTTAGTAAATAATTAATCAGAAAGTTCAAACAATTCAAAGTTGTTCAAAGTATCAGATTCAACATAAAATATATTAGATATTCTGTCAACAAGGTGCAGTTTCTCCCTAGCTGAAGCCCCCAAATCCTAGATTGACTTCTAAAATCCTGCCCTTTTCTTTCTACCCTTTACCTTTTATATGTTGATTAACTTGATTTGCTTCTTATCCATCTTCCTCTCTGCCAAGTGTGCCAATCTTTCCTTCCCTTTTTGAACTGATACCAATCCATTTCTTAGCCCATTTCTGCTGCCCCCAATCTTTTTTCTTCTTCGGTAGACTTGCTAGGTGATCTAACACAAACATACACTAATTTCAATTTGTTCAATTTAGAGACACTAAAATAGTAACTTTGTTCAATTTAGGGACACTTCCTATTAAAATAAATAACTAGGGCTTGTAAGTCTTTTAGTTGTTTTCCGTCAAAATTTACAGTAAGTTACTATTTAGTGCTCCGAAATTGCACAAATTGAAATTAGGCTCTGTTTTGTCCCTAAATTGAACAAAGTTACTATTTTATTGTCTCTAAATTGAAACTATTGTCCATCTTGAAGCATTTCAAAAAGGTCTACCTGAATTAATAAAATCCTTTTCCAATATCAGTTTTTTTTTCTTTTTTAAATTTTCGTTCGCAATTTTGTGATTAAAATATTGATTTGAAACTGAAAGTTTTTTTTTTATGAGAGGAGAGACAGTATAAAGAGAAAATAGATTTTTAATCTTCTTTCTTTTTTGTTTGAATTCTATGTTTTATGGAAATAAAAACAAAAAATTCATATACAAACACTTATTGCAATTTTCGCAAATGAAAAAATGAAAAAGGAAAAATGAGAGCATAAACAAACAGGACATATGTGTTTCCTTCAACAAATTTTATCCTTGCCAAAAAATCCCTCTTCTGATTAATGTCTTGATCAGTATACTATTTAATCCAATGTAGAACTTACATATGATAAAAACAGAAAGAGAACACATTAATTAAGAAACTGATATTTGGGCAGGCCCCATAGTTCTTCAAGAAGCATCCTGTGGATTTTGTGATTCACAACCTGCCAAATTGTCTCAACTAAGTCTAATATTAGCATAACATTCTGAAAAATCTTACCGTCTCTACATATTTGATTGCACAAGGAGGGATTGTCTCCAAATGGAGAAGGAAATTATATGCTCTCTTGCTAAAGAAAGCTATTCTTCAACTAAGCCATTTCAACTTCCTACTTATGTGGCATGATCTGTGATCCTATTCTTCAACATCTAAGATGGAGATAAGTTTACAGCAAATAGTTGCCTAAACAGTTAGAATTTCATCTAATGAGCTATGGCTTTGTTTAGGATAATTTAGCAGCTGTGCTTTTAAAAGAAAAAGGGATTGAAACATTAGTAATATGTTGGAAAGAATTCACTGTTTACATAAGATAAAGGTTCTAAAAAAAGAACCATATTTTCATGAACCAAAACTAGGAAGGGTATTTTAATGTTCTGGGGTACAGACCTTTTGGTTACATGACCAGTATAGTTTCGGGTTCTCTTAGTGGAATTATTTAGGTTGCCCCATTTAATGGATTTTATGTTAAATAGCATGAGAATTTTTTAAATAAAAATCTTGACATGAAATGATAATTATCCATCTATTATGATCCCACAACTTAGTGAAAATATTCAGCAGGTAACAATAGATTGTTCTTTATGAATGGTTGTGAATTTATGTCAAGATCACAATTCAAAAATTGAAGTTACAGTGGTTCAACCTTTTTGAATTATAATTTAAAGAGTTAATAGAATGTACCAAATTCTTATTTGTACTTTTTGCTGCTCTTTCATTAGATGCAAATAATTTGATTACTTATTTTCAAGTATAATAAAAAGAGTGAATCTTCATTGAGATAAAATGCTTAAAGTCGTTGAATTATGATTTATTTTCAGATTAAGCTTTCTTTAACTTTTCCTACCTGTTATCCTGAGTGGTTAAAATTCTATAATTTCTGTTGAAATAAAACCCATGCAGAATGGACAAATCAATTGCTAGTATCACATCAATTAGGAAACCATCCCCAAAAGACTCAATTGGCTGTAAGGAGCAGTACATTTATGCAAAGGTACTCAGTTTGATCCATTTATTGCATTCTGCATGTAAACACGAACTACCCTTGCCATTTATGATGAAACTCATATAATTCATGGAAAAGACAAGTTTCTTATTATTAGAATTAGCTTTTTTTTGCAATGATTTAGGTGTTTTCTTTTCTTTTCTTTTTTTTGTTAATTATCTTTTATAGAATCTACTCCAAATTACGCTATCATGTTCCCTTAGTACTTCTGTGTACTTAGAAATTGGACACATGAAATATTGAATCTGTGTATCCACATCTGTATTCATTTGATTGTTTTGAAAACAAATTGCCTGCTGGTTTACAAAATCTCTGAGCTTAATAAGTCCTAGCTTTGGTTGGTTTGTTAAAAAATAACCAAACTGCTCTTCCCGAGCAGCAAAGGTTCGTGAATAGAGGACATTTGACTATTTAGACGTGATAAAAAGGTTCTATAGGAGTTGATGCTTTTAGTTTTGTCTGGTTTATCTGGCAGGAATGAAATCAGGAGCATTTTGTACAGATTAATCTAATCATTGATTCAAATGTATTCATTCTCAAACAAATGTTGATGCATATTGATATTTGTTCATGATTAACACTGGACTTCCTATAAGAACTACAATTGTTGACTGCATAATTTTGTTTTCTCTTTTTTTGATACTGTATCTAGTCCAGTCAGTTTCCTGGGTTTGGTGTGCCAGAGTGACAAAGTTCTGTAACAAAATGATTCTGACACAGCAGTTGTAACATTGTCTGCTGAAAATGGCAATTGAATCTACGGCTATGGAAACACCATACTAATTCCAAAGCCTTCTAAAGAGCAGAAGTAGGAGTATCTTGTTTAGATGTGTGTATAATGTTTATTAGCCCTTGCTCTTTTCTCTCTCTCTCTTAGCACATTACTGTATACTTTCTCCATTCATTTCTCTAGCATTTATGGAGCCCCTATAGAGATGGATTTTGAGAGGTACTTATCCTTCTAAGTCATCTTAAAAGATTTTGAAATTTTCAACCAGAAAATCGGCTATCCTGTCAAAATAGCTGGTTGAAGCCTTCATCCTCTTTACTCCTCTATCTACCCTTATCCCAATAAAATTTCAAATTCTCCACCCGCTCCATTAGCCATTAGTAATCTTGCAAATTCCTTTCAAAATTAAAGTTTTATATCCAGTTTAGACAAAGTGAACATATGGGATATGAAAATGAATAGATACATTGATAGTGGACCAAAGTCTAAAATGATGAGTGAAGTGATTCTAGAAGCAATATCTCTCAGATTTTATACTCTATTTCTTCAATGGCAATTTGTTGGAGCATAGTGCCTTGCCATGTATTTAATTTTATAAATCAAGCTGTAGGTTGACAAGTTAGATTATTTTCGTTCATATTATTATTATTATTTTTTTTGGTAAGCAATTTTCACAAGTTTTTACAAGCATGACAGAGGCTTAAACTCAGGTTTTCTATCTGAAAATTCGAATGCTCCATCAATTTTGCTAATCCTTGTTTTTTTATTTTCATTCATATTATTTGAGAAGAAATTTCTCTCTCGTAATGTTTTCTAATAAAAAATGTTTTACTTATGCTTGTTGCCTTCAAGGTACATTATGATCTCCTGCTAATGTGCTGCTAATCCTTGTGCAGTCTTAAAATAGTTTTTACTAACTGCATCTACTAAGAGGCAGTGACGTTAAATTTTAAGCTTTTGTTATCTTAACCAGTATGTGGAGAAATTGCTAGTCATCAAAGATAGAGCTGCTTCTGAAAATGAATCTCAAGCCAGAAGCATCTGGGAAGCTGTTAAGGCTCAAAATTTGCGAGAAGTATATCGCCTTATTGTGACATCAGAGGTAGATATCATTAATACCACCTTTGATGTTGTGGTTGGTGTAGATTTATATCACCATGTCTTTGATGCACAAGAATCAAAATTTGATAACGAGAAAGCGAAAAAGAAAAACTATGATCCTGCCATTTGTCAAAGAATCATTGATGCCAACGATCCGGGGATGTGTCTTCAAGGCTGTTCACTATTGCATCTGGCATGCCATTTTGACAATCCTGTGATGCTTGAACTTCTGATACAATTTGGTGCTGACATAAATTTGCGTGATTTCCATGGGAGAACTGCTTTGCACCATTGTATCTCCACAAGGAATAATCCATTTGCAAAGCTCCTTCTTAGAAGGTAAAAAACTTTCAATAATTCCTATTTCCTAAATTGAACAGTTAATTAGCATATAATCAATATAGCTTCATTTCACTGGTAGATTTTAAACATAATATTTGGATTTGTGTACCATCCAGAGGTGCTCGTCCATCAATAAAAGATGGTGGGGGACTAAGTGCGCTGGAAAGGGCAATGGAGATGGGAGCAATTACTGACGAGGAGCTATTTATTTTGCTTGCTGAATGCTAGGGAGACTGACACATAATGCCTAAATGTGTTGTTCTTGTGCTCTTAAATAAGAAAGCTTTCCATTCGTTGTTTTCATTAATTTATATATTGGTTACACATAATATTATTCCTCAATTTGAATTAGTTATTTGGATAAAAAACTTATGTTTTTATTGTCAAGATCATGTTACTGGATTGTGTTGTCACCTTTTTCAATGATTATAGAGGATATATGAAGAAAACTTTTTAGATGATCTATGAAAAATTTCAGCGTCTTATGTCTGGATGATCTTTTGAAAATAGTAACTTATTATAATTCACAGGATAGAGAAAGTTAAGAATGTTAAATTGACAGAAGTTTATGTTAATTGTTATGGAAGCTAAAATGTTGATAAATATGAGTAGGATATTTGAAACATTTCGTATGGCTCTGTTAGAGATTTTTTTAATTCAAAATGACTTATATTTATTCATCATTGCTTAGGGCTCAGGTAGATGTGAGTATGACTTTGGATGTGCACATTCATGCAGGTTGTATTTTGCTGTTGTCTAAGGTTATTAATAAACATTCATGTTGTATGAATTTTTATACCTATATTATGAAATTACGATTATGTGTTAATGTGAAAATCCGTACAACAATGAGAAGTACGTAAGATTGGGTATTATGCAAAAAGATGATAATGACGATTGGAATTAGTCTAGTGATTTCATATCCACTATATGAGGTGATCTGTGAATGAAGATATAATGTTTTCAACATTGTTTGGCCTGTTGTTCTGGAGTTTACGTCCAAAGTTATGTTTGTTAATAATAGGATTTACCCTAACGGGAAGTATACTCAACAGTGAAAGATTCAGTGCTAGAGGTTATAGAAATTCAAGTCGGAGAAGGAAATCTCATATTTCAAAATTTTTCTCTTTTTAAATTATTTTGATGAATACAGTTATTGAAAAGGAAAAGTAAATCTCTTATGTCAATTATTTCCCTTTTTATGTGTTTTTCTAATCTTTTCAATCGCATCTTTATTTGTTTTCATTTCAATTCGATGATTTTTTTGTTAGTAATTTTTATAGTACTATGATTGTCGAATACCCAACCATTGGTTTTGACTCCTACCAAAACAGGGAAAAAAAAATATGATAGATTTGAATAGGGGTGTGTAAATTATCCATCTAGAATTGAAATCACTTTATATCTTGCCGTTGACTCCTACCCAAAACAAGAAAAAATATGATAGGTTTCAATAGGGGTGAGCAAATTATCCGTTTACAACTTTAGTCACCGTGTATCTAGTCATCAATTTCAATTTCTACACAAATCGGAAAAAATAGAGGAGGTTTTGAGTAGCCTAATAAGAGAACTAGGATTTCCCAAGTTTGGTTCTAATTCTTTGCTGTAGGGAATTGGTATCAAACTGGAATCAAGCCAACCCAAATGTTCAAATAAGGGTTTAGTTTAGGTAACCAAACAAAGTAATTAATTTTTTTTTAACAACATTATAACATCAAATAATGTCATTTTGTGAAATTAATCACTTAATTAATTGTTTTCAGTTTATATAAGAAACTAAAGGAATAAATTAAAAATAGGGTTTGGGTAGGAATTCGAAAGCTACACAACTGACAATCCCAGTCCAAGGTGGGAAACGGCCTTAGTTGGTTTTAAATTTGGTTCCTGTTTATTGGAATTGGGATTGGTTGGTTTTTGTTTCATTTGTTGTTCCTTAATTTATTGCAGGGTATCCTGAGGCTCACTCCTAGGTTCTGAGTAGTGAAGAAATAGGGGAGACAGCAAGTTTTGAGTTGGTTGTTGTTTGTAGTTAGATTTGAAACCAAAATCGACCCAAAACTGATGCAAATCTTCAAGTAAGGGTACAGAATCAAGATACCCAAAACTCATTTTTACAATATTACAAACATAAAAGGCATCATTTTGTGAAATTCATTATTTTATTAATTTTTTTGGTTTATACAAAGAACTAAAGTAAATAAAATTTTAATTAAAAGAATAGGTTCTAAGTAGGAATCGAAAACTATCGAAATTTGACAATCTCGATTTTAGGTAGGAATCAACCAGAGGTGGTTTTGGTTGTAGATTTTTAATTATAGGAACTTATTGGTTTCGATTCTTTAATTCTTTGAAGAGTATTTGGAGGCTCCCCCTTAAAGTCCTAGTAAAATATGGGAACCAACAGGTTCTAAGTCTAGTTTTGGTTTTTTGTTGTAATTGGAACTAGAGATGATCTAGAACTAATTTGAATCTTCTAATAAGGTTATTGGATCAAATATTTGACTTTATATATATATATATATATATATATATATATATATATATATATATATATATATATATATATATATATTTATTTATTATTATTATTATTATTATTTTGACAATACCACAAACACAAGATAACGTCGTTATGTGAAATTAGCGACTTAAATATTTCTCTTTATGTTTATTCAAAGAATTAAAGTATAAGAAAGACTTTCAATTTAAACAACAACTATGAACTTTAATAAGATAAATATTAATAAAGTTTGTTACAATTTAGGTTAAATAAATTAATTTTCTAATAAAGCTATTAATTATGTATTAAATTATACTAACTTAAAAGATAAAAAAATTAAATTATATTGAACAAAATTAGATTTTATATATTTAAAATAAGTAAATTTAAATTATGCAATGTATATGATTAATAAATTAAAATGTGATTTAATCTTTTTTCCTAAGGTATATTGAAAAATTGTTATAGTTTAGTCTCCATATAATGTTTAAAATGATTCAAACTACTTGTGACATTAAATAAGTTGTACAGTATCAATTCGATTCACTTTAATCCAGTTTAATTGATTCAAATCACTCATAAGTTTAATTTTAGGCAAAGAGAATATAGTTCTTCTTATTTTTTTAAATGGTATCAAAAAAGTCTTAAACTATTCCAACAAGGAAACTGTTTAATCATAGCCGCAAAGAATTATGACAACCACAAGCAAGGTTGGAAAAGCTCCCCATTATCAATTAAGCAATTCAAATAGATCAGGAGATCAACTGGTCACAAATTTGTTTAAGGGAACCAACTATTTACGCGGAGAAGTGCTGTTATGAATGCATCATATCTACGCACAACATGGTCTTCATTGATGGTAGGCTTCCTAAACCAACAGAAGGCGATCCAGATGAGGAAGATTGGATAATTTGTAATTTCATGGTAATGTCTTGGATACTTAATTCCTTGAATGAAGAATTACATGACAGGGTCATATATCATGATACAGCTCAAGCAATATGGACAGAACTAGAAGAAAGATTTTTTCAAAGTAGTGGTCCGAGGATTCAAGAAATTAAGAGAGAATTGAGCAACACCCAACAAGGAGACATGAACGTCTCTACATATTATGCAAAGATGAAGAATTTATGAGAGCAATTAGACACTTTTTCTGAGCCTCACAAGGTTGAATGTAAGGGGTGCACATATGGTGTAACTATAAAAGAAAAGGAGGAAGAAAGGCTCCATCAATTTCCTTTAGGATTAAATGAGACATATGGCATTGTTAGATCCAACCTTCTTTGCAAAGACCTTCCACCAAGTCTTTCAAATGCCTATTCGCTCCTACAATCTGAAGAAGCTAGTATCGGAAGACCTTATGAAGCAATAGCTTTTAAGGCACTCAGTGACAGTCACAACCAAGCAAAAAGGTTGAACATGTAAAAAAGAATTGTTTTGAGTTGGTGGGATATCCACCTAATTGGCAAGGAAAGAAGAAAGGAAAGCATGCATCCAATGCAGCCGCAGTAGAAGAGAATGAGCCAATTCACATGACCCTTTCACAAGAACAATACAATCAACTTTTGGTTTTGTTAGCAAAAGAAAATCATGCAGAGGCTACTGTAAACTTCATCGGTAACTCTAAAACTAAATGGATTCTTGATAGTGGTGCATCCGATCATATAGCTTGTGATACATCATTATCAAAATCTCATACAAAACTAGTTTTTCCTATTAAAGTAACTTTGTCAAGTGGACATAAACTTAAAGTACAGTCAGTTGGGAATACATATATAACCAAAGCAACAACTCTAAAAGATGCTTTATGTTTACCAAATTTTAATTACAATTTAATTTCTGTTAGTAAACTGACAAAACATTTGAATGGCTTGGTTTTATTTCTACCTAATAAGTGTGTGATACAGGACCTTGCGACCAGTAAAATTGTAGGAGAAGGAATGCTCAAGGAAGGTCTTATCATCTAAATAAGGAGTCTCAAGTTAGTGCTGTAAAAACTACTCAAAAAGCTGAAACTTTTCCACTGAAGATTAGGACATATTTCTTTTTCAAAAATGCAATCTTTTTTTGATATTTTTGTTTCAAATAAAAAATTAGGGCCTTGTGACATGTCACTAGGCCAAACAATGTCAAATCAAGTTTCCAATTAATAATAACCAAGTTAAAGAAATTTTTGAACTTATTCATATTGATATATAGGGTCCAGACAATACAAAAACACATGATGGTTATTCTTATTTTTAATGCTTGTTGATGATTATTCAAGGGCAACATGGGTGTATCTCATGAATAACAGAGCTGAAGCACCAACATTGTTTAGACATTTTGTGAAAATGATCTGAACGCAATTTGAGAGACAAGTGAAATTCATTAGATCAGATAATGATGCAAAACTAGTTTCAAGTAATTTTAGAGAATTGGTCCTTAGTGAAGGAATAATACATCAAATATCATGTTCGTACACTCTACAATAAAATAGGGTAGTTGAAAGAAAATACAAATACCTCCTTAAGGTCGCACGAGTCTTGAGGTTTCAATCCAACATACCACTTTGCTATTAGGGTGAGTGTATCCTAACTACTGCTTACCTAATAAATTTGATGCCCACACCACTTCAGAACAAAGTGACTCACAAAGCATTTTTTGCTCTCTTTTCAAATATAGTCTAAACATTATTCCTAACAATACTGTTGTGGTAGGAAATTGTTTAAAACCAACAAATTTTGAGGAAGCTTCTCAAGATCCAAATTGGCGAGGGGAGCTTAAAGCATTATGCGATAATAAAACTTAGAGCCTTGTTGAATTGCCAAAGGGAAAAAGAGCCATTGGCTCAAAGTGGGCTTACAAAATAAAGTACAATTTAGATGGAAGCATTGAACAATACAAGGCTAGATTGGTAGCCAAATGATATTCTCAAATTAAAGGGCTTGATTACAATGAAACTTTTGCCCCTGTTGCCAAGTTTGCCACAATCAAATGTTTAATTGTAGTTGTATCAATAAAGGAATGACCACCAATCAATGTGAATAAACATTCTAAATGGGATTTAAATGAGGAAGTATACATGAAGGCACCGTAAGGTTTACGCACCCAAAATACCAAATTGGTCTGCAAGCTTCATAAGTCCTTATATGGCCTCAAGCAAGCTTCATGGCAATAGTTTGGTAAACTTTTTGAAGTCTTACTTGCATATAGTTTTAAACAAAGTGACTTAGACAATTCTTTATTCACTTTTCATTAGGACAATATAAAATCAATCGTTTTAGTGTATGTTGATAATTTAATTTCATTGGAAATAATGATAAAAGATGTGCACAATTTAAGAAATATCTCCAAAATTGTTTTCAAATCAAATATTTAGGATATTTGCATTTTTTTTATGGCCTTGAAGTTCATAGGAATGAACATAGAGTTTTTCTTAGTTAACACAAATACACAAACAATATCATTGCTGAAGCAAACATTGAAAGTTCAAGGAAAGTTAAAACTCCTATTCAGCAACATCATGGACTCTTAGTAGGTGATGGTGAGCTCTTAACAAGTGCAAGAGAATATAGAAGGTTGATTGGAAGGTTGTTGTATCTAACACTAACAAGACCAGACTTGGCTCATACAGTCAATTTATTAAGCCAATTCCTTCAGACTCCAAGAAAACCACATATGGAAATGGCACAACGAGTTGTTCGATATTTTGGTAGTGTTCCCAACCATGGGAATTTTTTATCCCAAAGACAGTAAAATTATCCTCAAAACTTTTAGTGATGCAGATTGGGGGACATGCCCTACAACTAGAAAATCAATGATTTGGTTCATCACATTCCTAGGTGATGCTCCCATCATAAGGCGTTCAAAGAAACAACCAACCATTGCACTCTCTTCAACAGAAGCAGAATATCACACCATGGCCAAAACAACCAAAGAAATAATTTGGTTAACATTTATCTTCAAAGATATGTTCATAGATGTTCTTAAGCCAATCACCTTATTTTGCAATAAGAAGTCAGTGATGCACATCGCTATTAATCCTGTTTTTCATGATCAAACCAAGTATATTGAAATTGATTGTCACTTTATTCACAAGAAATATGAAGAAAAACTGCTCAAATTCAGGTTCATCCCTTCACATCATCAACTTACAGTCATTTTCATTAAGGACTTACTTACGCTCATTTTCAATCCATACTCAAAATTATTGGTCTTGGGCATGACACATGTCAGATTAAGGAGGTAGTCCTTCAAAAGAGATTTCCAGTTTTACACACTTGGTAAACTGACATATGATTTAGTTTTAGCTTGAAGGAGGCTATTGAAAGAATTAGATATCATGATTCTTTTCTGAAATTATTCCTTGCAATCCAAAATATTTGCAACAGCTAGTTTACAATCCAAAAGATTTGCAACAACTAGCTTATAATCCAAAAGATATTTATTTCTCCTTATCTGCCATATTTTTTTTTTTTTTGTAATGAGTATAGTTTGTATTTTTATATTCTTGTATATATGGTGTACCATTCTTATAGAAATAGACATATATATATATATATATATATATATATATATATATATATATATATATATATATCATTCTTCTCATATTTTTTACACAAACAAATTCAATAATTATTATTTATTGAAAATGATAGACCTAAACTAAGCTAACTTAGACAAAAAAGACCAATTAAGCTCGGTTTAGTTTAGTTTGAATTTGTTCAGTCGATTTGTTTCAATAGTATGTTTGATGATGATGTTGATAGCATTGATGATGAAGATTTGCTAATACAAGATTATTTATGAGATTTTTCTTAATCTTTCATATGATGTATGTTTAAAAGCTTGGACATGTTTTGATACAGTTTCTATTTTCAAATGATTATACAACTTCAGGACAGGTTTTGATAAACATATTAATTGAGATTTAATTTCTTTGATGTTTGTATCATGTTTTTTTCCCTAGCATCCACAACCATAAGTTTGGATTTGCTTGGGAATGTCTATCAATTTAAGATAGATATCGATTTGTAAGTACATAATTTTTTTTCAATATTAAAAAAATTAATGTAGTTTTTTGTTATATTAATATGGTTACTAGTACGTACATTGGAGCTCAGTTCAATTATTTTAAAAAGTTTTAGGGAATACTATGATAAAAGTTTAGTATGGTGCAGAGGAGTATAAATGTAAGTTTTAGGGGAATAAATGAAAAATTTTAGGTTATAAGTGTAAGATTTTAAAATTTAGAGGTTTATGATATTATATATCTCACCTAAGTTTGCAAGTTTAGGCAAACTCTCTTACTCAATGAATTGAAAAACAACAAACTTGAGTCATGAGAACTCATGAGTGACATAGCTCATTTGTAGCCCTAATCCCAACAATTTGAAGTTTAAGATTAAGGTGTTGATGAACCAAAAATGGATAAGGGTCTTGCTTATATTTCCAAATTGAAGAAAGCCATGTTTTTAGTAGACATTTAAAAATAGTCCTTCAATAATTTTCTCATCATAAAAATCATTAACATTTTCAAAAATTTAATTTGTTAACTTAAAAATGATTCTTGCTAGTAATAGTATTTAGTTACTCTTGAAATGAGAATTGAACATCTTAAGCATTTTTAAGATATAAAAATGGTCAATATGTCAAATTTATTGCCACCTAGGAATGTAAAACTCCATCCTAAGGGTTGTGTATGTATATTGAGAGTGGGTAATTAATGTAAGAGCAATATTATGGACACTTAGATACGGCAATGGGTCGAGCCAACTTTGGCTCAACCCTTTGGACTTATGGACGGAGTCGGAGTTTAAGCCCATATAGTAATAAGTCTTCGAATTAGGTCGACCCATAGATTTTTGAAGGTCTAGCCTATTTAAACAATTTTTTTTAAATTAATTAAAATTATTAAACACAAATTATTTTTTAATTATTAAAACTACAAACAATACTCTGAACATTTTATTTATAATCCTTCACTTATGGTGGAGGAATACCTTGGTTACATAATGAAAAATATTATAAGTTTATAATATAGTACAAATAAATTAATTTACATATTGTATAAATTATAAACATAAATAAAATATATATACCATACCATTTAACTACTCATCTTCAACAACCAAATCTTTGAATTCTTCAAAGATATTTTCTGCCACATGATTATGTATTTTAAAATTAGTTTTGACCCAATCTTTCATACACATTATCGTCTCGACCATGTTTGGGTATAAATTGGATCTCCTACCATCCAACACGCATCCGTTTGCATTAAAAGAGGATTATGATGCTACAGTTGACACAGACAATGTTAGTAGATCTCGGGCCATGGCAACAAATACAAGAAAAGTTTTTGCTTTGTCTTTGCACTATGTCAAAACATCTAGTTTTTCAGCATTATATCTTTGAATAATTTTCGGATAATGGTCAATATTGATATAACTATAACTATAAAATTAACCATAATTTGTACTTTGATTGGCAAGTTATTTACCTTTGCGCAAAAAAGACCATATGCATGACTTTTTTTTGTGTGAACTACTAGAGCTTACCTTTGGTACAAAACTTTGTCCAGTCCTTCTATATTTTTGTTCATAAATATTGTACATATCAAATAAAAAATCTTGAACATATTCAATAGAATTAACATTGGTATTAATTGACAAATTTTCATTAATAACATCAAATAAATTTTGTAGTCATTAGTTTTTGTCCTAAAATATAAAATAGTAGCTGCAAAATAAAGTAAAGAATTTCACTCCAATATTTTTAAAATTTTTTTTCTATTTACCTAAATATATTTTGAAAAGTATGATGAGACTCATGAAACATATATTCTTTAAAAATATCACTTATTTTTACTATATTATATATTATTGAACAAGTTATTAGATAATATACACCTGACAATGGTATGTGACTGTCTTCAATGGCTCTAACATGTTCATTAGAGTTATAGTTATCTCTCAATTTTGATTTGTCAAAAAAAAAAAGGATTCACCGAATCTTTTGGTTTGGTATTAAAGTACCGTGTTATAAAAACTTCATACCCTTTGCATGCTTTCAATATAAAGTATGTTGAATTCCACTTAGTTTTAGTATCTGCTTTTATTTTTTTTTTCTTTTTAACCCTATTGATTTATATAATTGATTATGTGTTTGTACCCATGATGGAGACAAAGAAATATATGCAATGATATGTCTAATTACTTGTATATGTTTTTTAGTCAAACTCAAACCTTTTTGAACTATTACATTAATAACATGACATGTGTACTTAATATAAAATAATTTTTCATTAAATGGAGGAGATAAATGATTTATATATATATATAAAACTTTATCATTATTTTTGACATTATCAAAAGTAATTGAAAAAATAAAATTAATAATTTTTTATTCCTCAAAATATTTGTTAATGCATGATAAATTGTAATGTAATAATTTTTTTGCATAACTGTCAATTAGAATTAATATAATAGGCAGTTGCACAAAGATACATTATATCTTGATTTGTAGCAGTACATAAATTAGAAATTATTGAAATAACACTATTATAATTACTTAATTCTCCAATAACTTTTAATTTTATTAATTCATAATTTCTTAGAATATCTACCCTAAAAGTTGACCTAGAATTTTTCTAAATGCCGGTTAAATACTATTTTGCATTATCCATTTTAAAATTTCATTTCTGCATAACTAAAAGGTTAATCAGAAGCAACTACATATTTGGTTATGTAGTCCCGCATCTTTATTTGATCATATGTGAAAGTTGACATTTCTCTCATATGTCCGGAACTGCTTGAACATCCTGCTGAAGTGGCATCAAGACCAATGGATCGTGATCGGGTGAATGCAATTTGTTTTTGTCCTCTTAGCTCATATGAATTTTTTTACAGTAATTAATAACGTGTCAGCGAAGATGTCCTATGCCACTTGTATTTGCACATGTCAAACAAGAATCACAATGTTTACATACTGCTCGATGAATTAATTTTTCTTCTATCGTTTTCTCTATTCTATCGAAGTGCTTCCACACCATTTACGTTTATTTTCTTTTTCTCTCTATCGAATAATGCGAATTTATACCTGTACCACTTTTACCTATTAGTGCTCTATTTATTCCACTTTGTGCACATCAATAATATCATCAATGTTATATTTAAATAGATTAAATTCATTTGATATTGAATATATTTGTAATATTTTGTAATGATAAAATTGAAATGAAAATAAAATTTTAAACAAAAAAATTATTATTTATGAATTTAGATATTTTCTGAAAAAAACTTGATGAGAGAAAATAAGATTGAGAATATAATAAAAAATTGAGATTGAAAAAAATTGAAAGTGAAGAATAATTGAATTGGTTTATATAGAGAAAATAAATAAATAAAAAATTAACAAAATTAAATCAACAGTAGCCGTTGAAGGCTTTTGTTTGGTAGAAGGGAAGAAGCCCTTGGCTTCTACCATCTGTGCCATCTGCTTGTGGCAGAAGACTCAGTTACTCCTGCCACAAGCAACTAAGTTTCTCTACAAAAGGAATTTTTTTTCAATTTTTATTTTTTTAAATAATGACAACCGGCCAGCACATGCGCTAGGCCTAATATGCTATAGTATCAAATCGAGTTTTTTTTGTCAAACTTCAAACTTCAAATCGGTATAGAACAAGAAGCAAAAGACTAGACAAGCCACAGGTATTGCTTTTTTCTTTCTTTCTTTTTTATTCTTTAAATTCAAAATCTTTTTTTATTCATTGAGAAAAACATTAAATCACTCTTAGCCATTCTATTTTCATTTCAAAACAGCTGCTCATGACTGAGGACACCAGGTGTTCACCTTTGAAGATCTTATATACAGAATTATCCCTTATAACGAACACAACCTCTAGTACTATATTTTTTCCCTATACTTTTCAAATGATGGGTAGGAATTGATTGACCAATCATAGTTCTGGTATACAACATTTATGGGACCCCCATCGCTCAACAGGTGAGTCAAGAGACCAGCCCTGGTTGCATCCAGATATTTGACTACCCACTTGAGGATTCCTTTGTCCTGTGCAAAATCCGAACTGAACCTGTGCCACAAGCACAACAATTATATGTAATTAAATTGATGATGAAAGATCTGCCCATGGATAATGTTGAAGCAAATCTTTGTAACTCATCTTTGATGAGCCAATTAGATACCCAAATGTATCATCGTGTCATTAATAACATTCAATCACATGATAACATATCATTTGGATACTTAATTAAGTATTTAAAACTGATTTTATAGAACATTGTTCTTATATAAAAGATAAAATATATGTGTGTGTATGTATGTATGTATATATGTATGTGTCTCACTCACCACTTCGTAATCCGAGTGAGATAAACCGTCCTCTTATCCAAATTCACTTCCATTCCACCCCTTTGAAAGAATTCTCTTGTGGCAAATCTTAGTTCAGCTTCAACTCCCTGGGATGTGAAAAACCTCACAGTGGGACTTGATTTTGTTCCATTGCATAGTCCAAAGTGGATTAAAGGATTCAGTTTCTCAGGAGCGAGCTGGCCATTTAATTCATTAATAATAATAAAAAAAATCAATATATCTTCAGATTTCATGAACTGCATTCAGATTTCATAAAATTAACTTACCTCTAGGCGCTTGTCTCCAGAGGCAAAGGGCTTCACTAAGGAGTAGGTATCCCTCCGATTGATTCTGAGGATTCCATTCTTTATTGTACCCAAGGAATAGGGATACCCTCCAACTACATATTGGAAATCAGAGAAGAAGGTTTTCCTTTCAATTACTCCCTCTGGGTGACCTATCCTAATTATAGCATGGATTACCATGGCATTGTACAAGTTCAAGAAGAAGGCTAATGTCTCATCTGCTGAAAGTGTAAATAGGTTCACCCTTTGAAGATCTTGAGCTAAATTAACATATCTGCACTCATAGCAATAAAAAAATCAATGTTTGAAGGTTATATAACAGTAAAAAAATTATATAAGAAAAGAAGGCTGTAATACCTTCGAAATTCCTCACTTTTGCTGATGGCAACATAATCAACATGGCATCTATCATCAGAGGCGTAAGACTCAAGTATGGCAGACATTATCTTGTTTAGTCTTTGTGCAACAAAACTGGCAGTCTTAGGCTCAAAATCATTTGTGCATCCTCTAAAATTATAGCATTTTGGAATATAGGGTTCATGCTCTAGGAAACGATAGAAATGGTTTCCATCTTCAAAATCTTTTTCTCTGCATCAAATTAAGTATAACATAAGCATGACCAAACATAACTGCCCATTAATTTTTTTTTTTTTGGGGGGTAAATATGCTGTTGATTGATCTGCACGTTTCTTACCCGAAAACATGATGGATAAAATGCTTCTTGCTCAGTTGCTTTCCAATCTCAATACCCTGCATTTTTTTAAATGTTTCAAGTAACAAGAGTCGTTGTGATATAAGAACTAACAACTATAAAAAGGAAATTTGTCATTTCTTGATTCACAAGCTTAATTGAATTTTATCACTTGTGCAATTCCTTCTCTAGATGCAAAATTCATTTATAATTTTTAAAAGTAATAAAAATCTAAAAATGGTAAATATAAATGTACCAATAAAATTACGTGCATTTAAAATATGTATGATATTAATATAACATGTAACTATATTATTTAATGATTTTGAATTAAAAAATAAAATAATAACCAATCACAGATAACTCACATCATTATTGATACCTAATTTTAAACGTAACATTACTCTTGTCAGATATTTATTAATCATGGAAAATAAACAAAAATGACCTTTTTTGAAGGGCTCTTTGATAGTTTCATCCAGACTGATAACTACTATTTTCGAATGACAGTAACATCCTCAAATTTCAGACCGTTTTAGTAATTTGAACAATAAATTTTCTAAAACTGGATAGAAACAATGCATCATAAGATAATAAAACTATGCATACATATTTTATATACACAAATATATATACACTTGATATATATTACATGTAATTAGGTGATTTTTGAATTAAGAATAAAATAGCACTCAATCACATAATGACACGTATAAATATAAATCTATTTATATACTCAAAATAGATATATATAGTATTACTTATCACAAAAATATTTTTTAAACTCCTAAAGCAGATATGAGTGAATTAATAAATCAATAAATATATTTATACTGCATTTATAAGTATCACTAATTTACTTAAGTGACATATTAATCAATTACATAATGGTCCTTTACTAAATATTTAATTAAATATTTCAAACTAAATGCACAACTTTTAATAAATAAACATGCGCACGTGAGTTTTTTAGCTCAATTTTCTTATGGGCCCACATCTCTGTTAACTAGAGTAGGAAGCCAGTTATTCACTCTAAAACTTTGGGACCTTCCCCATGCCAGTTCCTATAGCTACCATCTTCTTAACTGCATTCCCACGCGATGATAATGGGACGCTGAAAACACGAGTTTTGCCTTTTTCTAGCAAATTGATTCTCATCATAATAAATACGTTATTTTAAATTAAAATTTCAATTTTCCAGAAAAATCAAATATTAATTTAATCTATAATGTTCATGTACCATGGTCACCAGCCTCATTACTATATAATAATAACAAATAAAATAAATAAATATAATAAATACATTACCATAATAATAATAATTAATTAATGATATGATTGTTTATTAAAGTAATTAATTAATAATTACGCTTTTAGAATTAGGAAGTAGTTAACTAGTAGCGGGCGTTATCATACATCCCGCGTGCTCGCCATCATTAACTTTGCGAATGTAAACGCTAATTTTTCGGTTTTTTTTATTTTTTACCCATAAAAATCATCAAAAAGGAATATTTCTTAAAATCCAATTTAATTATAAAAAAAAAATGGTCTTAAAAATATTTAAAACGTACCTTGCTCCTGCTGCAATCCAGGTGGTGGAGCAACACCTCCACCATCTCGCTTCCAGCAAAGCAGTTCTTGACAATCTTCATCTTCATCAGACGGTCCTGAATTGGCAACTTTTGTCTTAACACTCTGATAATATCGAGCAAATCATCCATGGATTCATCATCATGATCATCATCAAAACCATAGACGGGTGGTGCAGGTGCATCACTGGAACATTTCTTCCCTAGCATTTCCCTAAAACGCTGGTCAAAATTCCCACTGTTCCTCAGAGAATTCAAAGCCACCAAGCCTCCAAACAGCTTATCGTTGCAGAATATCTGCGGCACCTGAGAAGATCCTGTTCTTTGAATCAACTCTTTTTCTCGTTTTGGATAGACGTCGATGTTAATTTCAACGAATTTCAATCTTTTTTGTCTAAAAAAAGTCCGAACAGCTGTGCTATCTCTGCAGTTGGATCTTGAAAAGAAGCTTATGCGGCCTTTTATATCATGGCCGTTTATATTTATATTGTCATCTTCATCTTCGTTCTTAAGCTTTACTATAACTTTGAGTCCAGAGAGGTTGAACTGAGTTACCTCGTCGGATTTGTTCGTTGCAGTTTCTGACCATGCGTCTTCATCGATGTTTTCTTTGATAGAAGAGATTTTTCTGGCGATTGCAGCAGAGAAGTTGTTGCTTCGTTCACGGATAAATTTACCGATTGTAGGCAAGTGCATGATTGAATTCTCTGTAACTTGAGGAGCAGGAGGCGATTCTGGTGAAAGGCCAGGAGGAGGTTCAGGCTTTGGAAGGTGTGAATGAGGTTGGATGATCCCCACTGAATCACTTTTACTTTGAATTGAATTTTCAACGGCCTCTTCATTTGAATTTGAAATATTATCTGGAGAAGGATTGTGGGTATTTTCTGAGATTCCATTGGAAATCTCAGCTGATTCCATCTTCATTTGTCGAAGGGGATGGAACAGAGTAAAAGAATTTAATGAGAGATTAACAAAATTAACAAAAACTATAAAGTGGAAGCGATGGATTCGGAGAGGTTTTATGGAGGAAAATATGTGGAAAGCTATAACAAGAAGAGGTCAAAGGCGTGAAGACAATAATAAATAATTGGAAAAACAAGATAAATCTTTCCCTTGAACCGGCGACCAAGCACTTAAGCCGGCTCTTTGATAATATCTGCGGCCCCACTTTCCGCGTACCTACCTATGGAAACTATATATTCTTTTGCAAATACTATTCCACCCTTTCAAATCTGCCGTTAAATTGGCAGTTATAGACTAGGGTTTGTGGGTTTAAGGTAATTTGATTTTTGACTTAGTTCGCCGTTGATTGAGGCTAAGTTAGTTGATACAGTCTAGCGTGGGATTGAGTCAGAAGTGTTAAAAAGCTAGTAGCTTGCTTAGGTGAATAGTGAGCTTCCACGTGGCGTCTTTTGTCATCCTATCACGGTCACCGAAACGCAAATAAAGTGACAATTACCCTTTGATGTTTATACAAAAGAATGATTTTATAAGTCCAATGTCCGAAGTCCAAACATTATAATATAAAAAAACATTTTCATCCAATTATACTTTCATAATAATATTTTTTTTTTTTTCAATTAAAAAAATATCCTGTAGAGATGTCTGTTGTTAGGAGATTCATTCAAACTAGAAGATGCGTATAGACTTGCAATCACTGGAAAGATTTGCTCAAGTCACTAGTCAGGAAGGGCCTGGTCAGATACGAAATCAAAAGTCATAGCAAAATTAAAAAAAAAGGATAGAAATCGTTATTCTTTAGAACTGGGTCTTTCCCTTAGTCGGACCCCTTCTGGGGATTTACATGACCTCTTCCACGATCAACATACAGAGGATTTTTAGGGCTGTATTTTTATATAATAAATAGTATTATATGTATAATTTTGTATTTAAATAATGACATATTATTATATAATTAGATAATTTTAAATTAAAAATAAAATAATATTTTTGAGTTTAGGCGTGCATATGAATTTTTTTAAAGCTGATTCTTGTTTGCAATTTTGGATGGACATGTCAATTGGGTTTATTGAATTGGATTTGATTTGTTCAAAGCTCGGATTCAAAAAAATATTTTGAGCTTGAACTTCTGGCATGTACACTCAGGCATCAAAATTTTCATTCAAACCCGATTCATTAAACCGAATTAGGCTTCAGATCTATTTCAAACCTATTTTGGGCATATTCTTGTAATTTTTAAAAGCTTTAAAATGAGTGGTTTGTGGAATGTAAACAGTAACCTCCCCTCATTGGAGTTGAATTTGCAGTCGAGAGAACCATTTAAAAGTGTTTGATGTAGGTGTTTTCAGGTCACCGAAAACCGGTGAGGGTAGCAAAATATAACATAAAAGTTTCAAACAGCCAAAACACCTAATTGAATTATATTTTAGGATTAGTTATTCACGAATTATGACATAACAATCATGGAGGGTTACAAAGAGAACAATTCATGCATTAGTTAGCTCCTCCAATTTTTACGTAGCAAGTGAACCTCTCTCCAACATAGAATGATGTGATGTCTTAGTAGTCATATAAAACAAGAAGAAAGGGAGACTAAAAACACTCACAAGAGGTTGTTAGAGTTTTGTGAATGAGGAAAGTGTTGGGAGGAACAAACGTTTCTACGTGTATTTTGACAAAAGATACGAAATTATGAAATCGCGTTCTTATTTATAAAACGTCATAAATAATTCTTCATGTTATCCTTGATCCATATCTCATACGATCTATAATTTATCTGGATCCTCAAGCATGAATATGAATAAAATTTTATCTTAATCTAACTCACCATAAACAATCATTTATGGTTAAAAAAAAATCAAACTGTGTTGATTGATTCAATCCTATTGGATCAACATAATCCATTCCTAATTTTGCTTCAACTCAAACACTTCAAGATTTTTGCCAAATTTCGTTTAAACTAAATTTATAAATTCGAACAAATAATATAAACAATAAAATTACATGTCTGTGTATTTAATCGGTATTAAAATGATGTGTTAGATTAACAAATTTTAAATTAGAAATAATATAACATTTAATCATATAATAACACATCATATAAATATTTAATTAGATACTCAAAACTGATTATACATAACATGATTTTATTAAAAAAATATTTGAACAAAAATTGTAGTAGAGATGTTTGTCAATGGGAAATTCATTCAAACTGGGAGATGCGTGCAAACTTGCATCACTTGAAAGACTTGCTGAAGGGGTTTGACGGTTTTCCTGGTGTACCCCTTCAATACTTAGTCAGACACGAAATCAAAAGTCATAGCAAAGTGGTCTGACTCTTGACGGGACTTAAACAGCCTTTTGCCTATGAACATGTTGAGGATTTTTAGGACTCTATCTTGTAATGATATTGGTGGGATAGTGTTGCTTAGGATGACAATTAGTGGCCAGTTGTTGGTTGATTGTGTTTTGAATGTTGTATAAAAGTAGGACTATCAAATGGGTTGAGTAAGCGCGAAGATAGATCATTCAATCAAAAAAAAAAAAAATAAGTCATTCAAATTGAACAAAGTTTGAACCTGGATGGGGTTTGGGCAAAATTTTTCTCCAAAATTATTTTTTTGTTTGGGCCTAAACATGGATTATTTAAGCTTGAAGCCCAAACAAGCCCGATATTAGTTTTAATGGTGACTATATTGGTTATAAATTTGTTTTCCTCTATCATTCAAACACATCCTTTGTATAAGAAAAACCCATTCAGTTAAAATTGTTCAACTTAAACTGTCAACATACATCACTCCCTTAGGCCTTAAAGCTACAAACCCTTAAATTCAACTCCTTTTTTCTTGGAGTTGTTTTCTTGTTTCTTTTTTTAATTTTTTTATAATCGAGAATCATGTCCAACTTTGTTAGATAGGTAAACCTTGAGTCAAAGTGATTGACTTACAACTACTATACCGTGTAATTCAGAGTTTCATTTTGTTTTAGTATCTCACTATTTAATCTTAAATTGATCAGTCTATATTTTTCACATGAGAGAGTATTATATTAATCAAACTCTGGTCTTTCATGAGATTTTTTCACTCAACTACTCAAGCTAACCCTAAAGTCTTTTTATTAATTTTATTTTGTTGATGCAGGTTTAGGAGGCTAGTGCATTTTGTGTTAAAAATCAAGGTTCTTTAATTTTTGTGTGAAGTGTGTTATTTGGTGCAGGGTGAATTTTGTTTGCATTTTGTGAGAGTGAAATTGAGGGTTTTGTTTACTTTCCTGAAGTTGGGATCTTGGTTTTGATGCTCTTTGTTTAGTGATTGGTGTTTGTATAGTGATTGGTTTTCTAGGTTCAGCTATTTAAGTAGGTTCTGTCTAATGAAGGTAATAAAAGGAGAAGTTGATTTCCTTTTGGCTTAAAGTGGATTAGTGATGTTGCTCTGTATGCAAGGTTTGATGTTTTAAGAGCTTGATTTCTGACGTGAGCAACATTATCCTATTTTGGTAGTTTGTATGGCAAATTTTAAGCCAATCCAGCCAATGCTTGTTTTGTAAAGTTAAGTGTCTCCTAGTCCAGTTGTTAAGCTACCCAAGGTTTGTATTGTTTGCAGTTCTGGGTTTGATGTCTCTAATATTTCTCTTAAATTATGCCGATGAAACTATGGAAATGTTGAAGAAATTTTTTACATATTTACTTCGGCCTGGTTTGGCCTAAAATTCGGTTCAAAGCCTGAGCTTATAAAAATTTAGACCCAAACTTAAACGTGTCAGACTGGAATGAACAGACTTAATTGACAGGCCTTTGGAGAAGTTGCCGTCCAAGAAATAAGAGGTGGAAATTATCAAGGAGGGGGGCCCAAACTTCCAATCTGGGCTGTTCTCATTGTTTCATCAGTCATGATCCTTCATTAAGGATTTCCCTAACCCATAAATCTTGTGATTATTGGCCAGCGTCGTTTTATTTGATCTCTAAAATTAGCTGCCAAGTTTTTAATTTTAAACCTTATTTTATATCTCAATTGATCTCTCCTGTTATATCTCAATTGTTGGTGATTATGTCTCATCTTTTTTTTTTTTTGGGTTGTTATTGTGTTCACTCTATCTTTACCGATGATGACCTCTTTTCTACCCAAGTTCAATTTGATTGTTTCTTCCTCTTCAAATATAGAAAATTCATTTTCAACTACTTTTCCTTCTCATTTTTACTACTCTTACTTCTCTTCCAAGAGATTGAAGCTAAGATTCATCTGCTCTTGGTTCTAAATTTCGTTGTTGGATATTAACGTCTCATGTACAATAAACACAATATAATGGGTGATATATAAATATAATATATTAGAGTTTAACACAAATCAATTAGTTTTGTATATATAAATTTCGATCTCTACACTTATAAAACTAATATATTTATAATATAGTATCAGGACATATGTCAAATGATAAGTCTAATACCCTAAAATATTCTTAAATACAAATGACAACGCACTTGTTTAAAAAGGGACTCAACCAAACATACTTGTTCAAAAATGGACTCAATCAAGCGACGAGTCTAACAGTTTATAATAGAGACTAAAATCTCATATCTAATAAATACAATATAAATTAGTGTTATATAAGTGTATTAGACATTAACATAAGATAATTGATTTTGTGTAATATGAGTTTCAATCTCTATACTTATAGACTCAGTATATTTATGATACAATTGAGCATTGTATGTAGGGCTGGACTCGAGCCGAGCTGACTCGAGCTGAGCTAGCTCGAGCTCGGCTCGATCGAGCCCGAAACGAGCTGGGCTTGGCTCGGCTCGATCGAGCTCGAGCTAGCTCGGGTTGACTTAATAGATTTTTTTAAAAAAATTTTTATACAAAACGACGTCGTTTTGATCAATATATATTAAAAACGATGTCGTTTTGATAATAAAAAACGAGCTGAGCCGAACCGAACCGAACTCCAGCCGAGCCGAGTCGAACTCGAGCTGAGCCGAGTTGAGCTCGAGCCGAACTCAAACCGCCCATAAATGAACCGAGCCGAGCTCGGCTCGGCTCGAATCCGACTCTAATTGTATGTGAGCTCATCCCAATTTGAATAGGAATGACTGCTTCTAAAGGAGACTAACAATGGAGTGTTACATTCGATGAGCGTGAATGCAAATTCAAGGACGTACCCTTCAAATACTTACTCTAATTCAGTACGCAGCAAAATCAATATCAACGATGATTTGGGATAAATTGAACTTCATATTACTGGAAAAGTCCCCGTGCCAGCTTTCCAGCACATTTTACAATATTGGATTTGAAGTTTTTAGGAGAAAGTTATGGTTGAATCTTTCCAATTGATTCAGATACTGAAGCTCTACAGGAATGGAAGCCTTTAATATACATTCTCCGTCCTTTTAGTTTTCTAACAAATCCAGCAACTTTTACAACTCTGTAAGAATTCTGAACGTAATGAGAACAAAATCGCCAACCATCTCCATTTCACAAGATCTACAGCCAAGCGTCTAGAAGTGAAAGCACTCCCCATCATTTGAGAAACCGTTTTGTTTAAAAAGACTTTGATGTTAAAATGGACATTCCAGAATTTGAAGGAAGAATGCAACCTGATGAGTTCATTGATTGGCTTAACACTGTAGATCAAGTTTTTCAACTGCAAAGATATAAGGTGAAACTGGCGGCTATCAAGTTGAAAAAGCTTGCTTCTTTATGGTGGGAGAATTTGAAGAAAAAATGAAACATGGAAGGATAAAGTAGAATGGTATTGTAACATGGGAAAAGATGAAAAAGAAACTTAAAATAAAATATCTCGATAGCTTCCTCTTCACTTAAAAGTTTCACAAATTTAAGTAAAAAGAGTCATCCATAGAGGTGTGGTGCAACTACAACCCTACTGATCTTACACTTATGTTTAAAGTTGAAAATCAACAAAAAGAAGCTGTTTGTTGGACGAGATAGTGTTTCTAATTAGGGCAATACATCTAATTTAAGATCCAACTCCAGTGGGAAAATCAATTCAAAAATAGAGGAAGATAATGTTGGGATCACAAGTGTACGGAAGAGATTTTGAATCTCATATTGAAAGGTATGAACTTTATGTATAGAGTTTACATGATCTTTGACTCTCCAATTTCAATACTTAGTTTTTAGATATGAATCAGTTAAGGTTCATATCATTTTGTATTTGAGTCATTATCATATCTCTTAGTTACAGTTATAATTGTATGATATAAATGATGATACCGGTATCAGAGTGGAGGTAACTCTTTTGGAGTGTGATTATTTCAAAGTTAATAAAAGTAAATTCTGGAGAAGATAATTGGCTAGGAAAGATATAAATATTTTTTCATAGTTAAAAATAACACTTAATAGATGAAGGAGAAAATAGTTTTTTTTTTTTTTAATTTAATGGGTGAGAAAGGGTCATTTTATCAAACCTTGGGTGGGAAAGAATTATTTGGTCTTAAATTTATTATCCACTAACTTAAAGTGGGGTTGGGGGTTTAAATGGTGATGTAGTTCACGGTTTAGGCAATCCATGAAATAAACGTTCGGATCGGAGAACTGCATATTACAAAGGCGGCCCGGCGTTGTCTTTAACGGTCATTAATAGGCCACACTTTGACTTGCTTTATTGCTTCTCGGTTTCTTACCCGCAGTAGTCGGTAACCCAAAGGCACCATTTTGATCCTCTTCTTTTACAACCAAGCCGTGTTGAAGTCAAACCCACCATTTTGTTTTGGTTTTGTTTTCCTATCCGTCTTTCTTTTTCATTCCCGAGAGCCAAACCTATCTTTTTCTTTGCTTTTTCATTATGCTTCCTACTGACTCTTGATTTTACATTACAAGCACGTAACTCTTTTTGGCTATCATGGGGTCTCAGGATTTGTGTTTTATCATCTTTCTTGTTGGGTTCTACTTGCAAGCTCAAGCTCAGACAGAGAATCAAAACTTGACATGCAATCCAAGTGATTTGGCAGCATTGCGAGGGTTCTTCAACAGTTTGGATTCAAGGATTGATGGTTTGGACACCGATTCAACTGATTGCTGTAACTGGGTAGGCATCACTTGCAATTCTTCATCTTCACTTGGGTTAAATGATACTGCAGGTTCTAGTAGAGTAACCATGTTGGCTCTTGATAAAAGAAGATTAACTGGCAGTTTATCTGATTCTGTAGGTAATCTTGATCAACTTAGAATCCTCAATCTCTCACACAATTTCCTCAAGTCTTCACTTCCTCCCTCTTTGTTCAATTTGCCAAATTTACAAGTACTGGACTTGAACTCCAATGATTTGTATGGCCCATTTCCTGAAACCATCAATTTTCCTTCACAACTTGGATTCCTCAATCTGTCTCACAATTTCCTCAAAGGCTCTCTTCCTCTGTCTTTGTTCCATTTGCCATATTTACAGGTCTTAGACTTGAACTCTAATGAGTTTTATGGCCCGCTTCCTCTTACCATCAATCTACCTTCGCTTCATCTTCTTGACATTTCTTCCAACTCCTTAAACACTTCAGTTCCTACTCATATTTGCTACAATTCTTCCGAAATTCGTGTTCTTCGTTTATCAGTGAACTATTTCTCTGGTCATCTATCACCGGGATTAGGAAATTGTGTCTCTTTGGAGGAACTATGTCTTGGCATGAATAACCTGAGTGGTGTTATAGCTGAGGACATATTTCACCTTCAAAACTTGAGTTCATTGAGTCTGCAAGACAACAGATTTTCTGGACAGCTTAGTTCTTCCATTTCTAATCTTTCTAGTATTAAGCGTTTAGATATATCAGCTAATGAGTTTTCAGGTATGATCCCAGATGTGTTTGTTACATTAAGTAAGTTTCAATATCTTGTTGCTCATTCCAATAAATTCAGTGGTAGGATACCTATTTCATTGTCAAATTCACCAACTCTTCATTTGCTCAACTTGAGGAATAACTCTTTGGCAGGTTCCTTAGATCTTAATTGTTCAGCTATGACTAGTTTGACATCTCTTGATTTAGGTACTAATAGGTTTACTGGTTCTCTCCCTAGTAATCTTCCCTTTTGTAGGCAATTGAAAAGCATCAATCTTGCCAGGAACAATTTAAGTGGTCAAATTCCAGAAAGCTTTGGGAATTTTCAAAGCCTCTCTTATCTGTCTCTCACAAATGCTGGCATCGTTAATCTTTCTTCTGCTCTCCAAATCTTGCAGCACTGCAGCAACCTAACTGCTTTAGTTCTCACCAGGAACTTTCCTGATGAAGAATTGCCTGCTGATCCAGGACTTCAGTTTCAGAACTTAAAAGCTCTTGTTATTGCAAATTGTAGACTTAGGGGTTTGATACCCCAATGGTTGAGTGGCTGCACCAAGTTGCAGTTGTTGGATTTATCTTGGAATCAGTTGAGTGGAAGAATTCCAGACTGGTTTGGCAGTTTTAATGATCTCTTTTACTTGGACTTATCAAACAACACCTTCATCGGGGAGATTCCAAAAAGCATAACTGGATTACCAAGCCTCATCAGTAGGAATATTTCATTGGAGGAGCCTTCCCCAGATATACCTTTTTTTCTGAAAAGAAATGACAGTGTAAGAGGTTTTCAATATAATCAAATTTTAAGCTTTCCTCCAACTATTTACCTTAGCCACAATGCCCTTAATGGATCAATCTGGCCAGAGTTTGGGAACCTGAAAAAACTCAATGTCTTGAATTTAAAAGCTAATGATTTATCTGGACCAATCCCGAGTGAATTATCTGGCATGACAAGCTTGGAGAGTCTAGATTTGTCCCATAATAATCTAACAGGGACCATACCATCTTCTTTGGTGGAACTCAGCTTTTTGTCCAAGTTTAGTGTTGCCTTTAATCAACTCTATGGGAAGATCCCTTCTGGAGGTCAATTTGCAACTTTTCCAAATTCAAGCTTTGAAGGAAATAATAATCTCTGTGGCGAGCATCTACTCCCGTGTGCGAACAGTGATAAAGATATCAATCAAGTTCCTGTTGGATCTCCAGAAAAATCAAAAAGGAGCAAAGCTATTATTATAGGAATGGTTGTTGGGGTCATATTTGGGACAGCTTTTCTTCTTGTCCTCATGACCATGATACTATTGTGGGCACGTAGGCAGGGAGAGGTTGATCCTGAGACACAGGAGGCTGACGCTAATGATAAAGATCCAGAAGAACTCAGTTCAAGGTCATTAGTTTTGTTTCAGAACAAGGAGAATAATAAAGAGCTCTCTATTGATGATCTTTTAAAATCTACTAACAATTTCGACCAAGCAAATATTATAGGCTGCGGGGGTTTTGGTCTTGTTTACAGAGCCACTCTCCCTGATGGTGGGAAGGTTGCGGTCAAACGGCTCTCTGGTGACTCTGGTCAGATGGACAGGGAATTCCGTGCTGAAGTTGAAACCCTTTCAAGAGCTCAACATCCAAATCTTGTTCATCTTCAAGGATACTGCATCTACAACAGTGACAGGCTGTTGATATATTCTTACATGGAAAATGGGAGCTTAGATTATTGGTTACATGAGAAACTTGATGGACCATCCTTACTTGATTGGGATACGAGGCTTCAAATTGCACAAGGGGCAGCAAGGGGGCTTACTTATTTGCACCAATCATGTGAACCTCATATCCTTCACCGAGACATAAAGTCCAGTAATATTCTTCTGGATGAGAATTTTGTTGCCCACTTAGCTGATTTTGGTCTTGCTAGGCTCATACTCCCCTATGATACTCATGTGACTACAGATCTTGTTGGTACATTAGGCTACATCCCTCCTGAGTATGGCCAAGCCTCTGTTGCTACTTATAAAGGTGATGTGTACAGCTTTGGGGTTGTGCTTTTAGAACTTCTTACTGGGAAAAGACCAATGGATATGTGTAAACCACGAGGATGCAGGAATTTGATTTCTTGGGTAATACAGATGAAGGAAGAAAACAGGGAAAGTGAGGTGTTGGATCCTTTCATTTATGACAAGAAGCATGATAAGGAATTGTTGAGGGTTCTGGACATTGCATGTTTGTGCTTAAGTGAATCTCCTAAACTGCGGCCTACAATGCAGCAGCTAGTTTCTTGGCTCGACAACATCATCTAGTTCTCTGGTTCTTCCATTTGCTGCTGTGTTTATTGATGTTTTTCAATATAAAAAGTCATCCAGTTGTAAATATGTGTTCACACACTTGGATTCACTGAGTTGCTGCCTTTAACAACTTTAAGGAGAGATAGGGATCTGACAGAAGAAACTAAACAACTGATCCTGGACATTGTAAGTCATAACATTCAGCAGAAAGTGATGGTTCTCAAGCATTTATGAAATTACATTTTTAATATTTTTTTGTATGATGATCGTTTGTAGTTTATATCAAATGAAAAGCATATCCGAAAGTTTCTATCTATATTTTAGTGCATGCCATTTTAGATGATGAGAAACTGAAATGATTTTGTTTTAGTTGATGTGGTTTGGCCCATTTTTTGCACTTTAGAGATCCGGGGTCAGAAAAGGATCCAGAAGTTGTTTTTGACTGGGTTAATCACTTCATTTCTTGATTCTCAGAAGTTTCTCATAACTCAAGCTTGCCAGTTTCTTTTCCAAACTATAATTATAGTGAAACAAATAAAACAAAGATCACTAGGAGCAACTACTAACTCTGTAGCAAATACTGCTATATGCATTTTTAGGCATAAAAATACTTTCAAAAACTCAAGTGACTAGACTTGAAACTGGTGCCTTAAGAATTCTATTTCATGATGATTTTTTAGCACATTTGTTTACATTCTTTTTTCTATGATTTAACAGATTGGAAAATTTGGAAGCTCATTTTGCAGCATACTTGAAGAATCAACTATGCCCATGTGAAGACTTTTGTATTATAAGATTAGGAATTGTTGAAGTTGAATTTATAAGTCTCACAATATATATATATATTTGTCAATGGTTGTGTTTTAAGACTTTCTTCTGTTCAAGCTTCATGTGGCAGTTATAGCCAATTAAATAAACAAGATGCAATTGTATAATTTGACCATGTAATTCATAAATCAATTTTGTCTTGCTTTGCATTGAATGATATCATACCATAGACTTGAAAAACAAAACCAATTTGTCTCTATTTATAAAAGTATTTTCTTAATGGATATTTAAAAGTGACGGGTCAAATCAGACAAACCAAAAGTGGTGCCAGTCCTTTGAATTTTCTCCTTTTCCTACCCACTTATTAATAATCAAAGCAATATCAACCTCAATACTTAAAACATTTTAAACCAATAACATTAAATGTCAAAGGCATATTTCACAATGTTGAATTGAAGACACGAAATGTAACAACTAGTAAAAGTAATATCATATTCATAGAACAAGGGAAGTTCCATTCAAATGTATGACTTCTAGAACACATGGTTGAATTTTACAAAAGATAGGTTATTTCTCAATAAATAGGAAAATTTGTATGCATTTTGCTGACTGTAAATAGGTATCGAAATGGGTAGTTCATAAGTCCCTGTTAACCATAATGAAGAAAATATCTCATAATATGAAAATTTGTTGATTAAACATTTATTATGCATCATAGTACAACATCTTAATGGGCGTTTAGGTGGTGAATCCACTATCAATCAGAAGATAATAGTGGATATTCCACCATTACCAACCCACAATTCTGAAAAAAAACAGAAGCTTTTCCAATATAATAGTTAATTGGTCAAATTTGATGTAGAATAATAAATGTTTTAATGTAAAATATGGCCTTCTATTCAACATCCACAAAATCAAAATCTTACAAACAATGGACATACCATACACCACATATTATAATAATCAGCAAGATTTTTGAAAATAAAATACATATTATCATATAGGAAAAACAAGTATTAAAATCAGGCATTGGATTCCACATCATCTTCTATCTCACGCACAGCTTGAAGAGGACCACTACCAACCATGAAACCACTGGCTGAGAGATTACTGAAAGTCTCATTTCCAATTAAACATACCTGAGGCTCAATCTGGTTCAACCGGTTCCACTCTTCCTCAGATAGACACCAACTGAAGATGTCTATGTTTTTCCTTATCCGATCAGCCTTTAGGCTACATGGTAGCACACTTGTGCCTCTCTGCAGTCCCCACCGTAGAATAACCTACAAGTAATGCCTCAACTTTAATTACCAGAAGTTATGAAGGGAAATGTCAACCACATACATTCAAGTTTAAATCTAGTTTTCCCCCACACATTTGAAAACATTAAATTACCATAACCCTCTGGAACATACTGTATATGAAGCATTTGAAAACTTATTATTCAACGGGAATGAATGTTGAGAAATCAGTCTTCATCTCTATAACCCAAAGAGTAAAAATATACATGCATGTAAATGAGAACTGTACTGACATGACTAATCTTGGTCATCCTTTCGGTGAATCTATAAACAAAGTGTACAATATTACTGATTTGGGCTTTACCAAAATAGTGAACAATTGCTCCTTCCCATATACAGACTCTTTAATGCTTTATTTCCAGTCTGTGAATCTTTAATTTCAATGTGAATATTTAGTGCTCAAGTCTGTTGAAAGGATAGTGGATAACATATAGGCATTTATGAAAATCTTGGACACTCTTCAAGATGAGTATAGATGAGCATTTTTCATATTTATATTCTGGGTAAAATATCCTTGGAACCCCTGAGGTTCCATAGTAACTTTGATCCCCTGCAGTAATAAAACTATCTCAACACCTTCCACTGTAAGTGATTCTGATGGATACCTGAGCAACCAATTACTATATTAATTAAACTATCAAAATACAAGCAATGTTTATGTTGGAATTATTCTGAAATTATTAGTAACAGTAACCAAATGGACACTGGCAGCAGAGATGCCGGTTTCCCCCTAGGCCGAAGCCCCCTACCCCCTAATTCCCTTGACTTTTTCCTTGATAATTACTGCCAGCTTCTCTCTCTTATTTATAAGTGCAGCAACCCCTTCAAATTGAGTTATCCTCCCCCTTTTTAGCTACAACCTTACTCAAATATTCCCTTATTCTATCTACTCCATTATCCTGCCAATCTTCCAATTTGAACACATTATCTGTTATGCTTATCCAATCACTTCACCATATCTGTTATGTTTATCCAGCCCTTCTTCCTTTGATACACCTTGATAATGGGTGGCCTATCAAATTCTAAGGGTTCTATGATATTTGTCCATAAGTTTCTAAAGCCACAAGAGTGATAAACCATATTGGTTGAAAGCGATATTTTTTGAACCACCCCAAACACCTAAGATCCAATATGGATGAGTAGAGGATGATATGAAGAATCCTACATTGTCTGGTTAAGTAGGATCATTGGCCTATATGAATGTATGCCTATTCTAATCTCATAAGGCCTTTTAGGTGAATGCAAAGGCAAAACCTGAGGGCTAGGCCTAAAGTGGTAATATCAGTACTATAGGGGTTATAAAAATTTCCTCCTCAAGGTTTCAGTAAAACACACCTAAGGGTTCAAGATAATAATAAATTCATCCAAACAGTTGATTATATTAACCCATAAAGATATGATACCCTCTATCTAACATATATATATATATATATATATATATAAAATTTTTCAAATGTTTATTTTAAATATATAAAAATTGAAAAAAACTGAAACATTGTCTCAAAAACAATTTATTATTCTTTATATTAATACACTTCAATTCCCATTTTATTTTATTTTATTTTTAATGTGGAATTTAATTGGGTAAAGGGTCTTGTGGTGAAGTAATCAATTTTTTGCATTTGTCACCGACCAAGATGGGTTTGTTTGTTACTTTATTGAAACAATGAGGAGAAATTGTTATATCCCCAATACTACATAGCAAATAATCATTACAATTGGTACTTAGAACTAAACCTGCCTTGTAACATAGCCCAAAGAGACAAATGTTGGGCAACAATCACAAATGAGGAGTTACTCCTAAAGGGAGTAGATTGTAGAGTCCAAGATCTAAAGACTCTTTGAGACATAAAGCTAGACTCTAAGAAGTGGTGAGAGAAGGGTTAGGTTTAAAACGGATAATATCATATGTGGAAAATCAGAAAGATTCATGAAAATTAGGAAGATTCAGCCATCAATGATAATATTTTTAGGAAACTAAATATGCATAGTTGTATGTAGTTATTAGCTTCTTATAATGTTATTTTTCCTCCTTACAGTTTTTTGTATTTTTGTATAAAAGGACAACGAGATATACATTTTTATATAAGAGACTAATAAAAATAAGTCTTCTCTTTAGTTTATATGGTATTAGAGCCTCCCTAAACCCATTTACCTAAAGTCTAGTCCTTTCACCATGTATGAAATCTCACCGAACTCCAATATCCCCACCCCAAATTTGTACCCACACAAAAGCATCGACACTTAATCCAATTCTATCCAAATTATCACTATCCAGTTGAATAGTGATAATTTTTTGCACTTCTCAATTGGTTCGGATGTATATACATGGATGAGGCAAAATAGGGTATTTGACTAGAGACACAAAGGCACCAAATGAGAAGGACAACATCAACCAAATGTGTTCAGATTTTGGAAATCAATTCCAGGTATATAAACTCATTCTTAAACTTGGTGAAATTTGGCAAAGGGGAGATAGAGTCACTTAGTATTTTAATTCGTTGAAACATTTGGGGCAAAATCTTAATTTGTTCAATGGCTATGAATGGAAGTCTCTCAATGAGTGTAACCACAACAAAAAGATGGTTGAAAATCACCGAGTATTTAAGTTCTTGGTTGGACTCAACATTGAGTTTGATGAAGTCATGGGGAGGATAACTGGTACTCTTCCCTCTCTTGCTGAAGTTTTTTCTAAAGTTAGGAGGCAAGAGAGTTGTAGGAGTGTTATAATCAGAAAAAAGGTAGGGAACTTGCAAACTGAGACCTTGGCATTAATTGTGGATGATGCAAATGTGAATAAATCAAGCTAACAAGAGAAGCCTCAAGTTTGGTGTGACCATTGCAACAAACCCTCTCATACACAGGCATTTGTTGGTTTATTAATGGGAAACCAACAAACTGGAAATAGAAAAAACAAATATGGTCACACTCAGCCCACTACCAATAAAGTTGAGACCAATCCATTCACTAAGGAGCAGATGGATTATCTTCTAAAGTTGTTAGATTTCAATTCCTCTTTTGATAGTATTCTTAGTGTGTCTATTGCCCAAATAGGTAATAATTCTATTGTTGTATCCTTCATGTTGAATTCTGCCCCTTGGATCATAGATTCAGGTGTATCTGACCATATGAGTAATTCTTCACATTCATATACTACTTACTATCCACATTCTAGTAATGCAACAATCAGAATTGTTGGCAGGAAAATAATCAATAAAAATCTCAGAAAACATTGATCTTAAATTTGTTCTTCTTGTGCCTAAACTTGCCTATAGTCTCTTATCTGTTTTGAGCAAAATAACCAAAAATTCTAACTGTTGTGTTGTAGTTTACAAATCTCTTTGTGAAATCCAGGACCAAAGCTTAGGGACAACAATTGTTAGCATTTAGAAAATAAACGGTCTCTATTACCTTGATGCCAACACCTTCAATAATAAAAAAGCTCACAGCTTGGGTAGTGTTAATTCTATTCTTGCTTATAATTTAATAATGTTTTGGCACCATAGACTAGGACAACCCAGTTTTCCATATCTTAAACACTTATTTCTAAGTTTGTTTTAAAATCTGAATGTTTCATCATTTCAATGTGAATGCCATTATTTGTCCAAAAGTCATCGTACTACTTATACTTCAAAACCAAAACATGCTTCAAAAATATTTTACTTAATTCATGGTGATGTTCGAGGACCCTCCAAATTCACCACTTTAACTGAAAAAAATGGTTTGTAACTTTTATTGATGACCATACACAATTATGTTGAATATAGTTGATGAGTGAAAAATCTGAAGTAAAAAATTTATTTAAAGAATTTGCAACATAATTGAAAATTAATTCTATACAAAAATTGGGATTCTTCATTCTGACAACGAGATGGAATATTTTAATAAAGGTTTGGAAAATTTTTTGAAAGAAAAATGTATCCAACATCAATCAACTTGTCAAGATACCCTTGGAAAAATGAAATTTCTGAACGAAAAAACAAGCATTTACTTGAATTTGTCTGTGTTACTATGTTTTCAACAAATGTTCCTAAATACTTACGGGGTGAGATTGTATTAACAACATCTTATTTGATTAATAGGATGCCCACTCGAATTTTAAAATACACAACACAATTAGAATGTTTAAAGTTCTTTTTTTTCCAGAATCTAAAATACAATCTGATTTACCACTTCAAGTATTTGGTTGCACAACTTATGTGCATATACCTAGTAAATTCATATCTAAACTACACCGTAGAATAGAAAAATGTGTATTTATAGAATATGCATTAAATAAAAACGGTACAAATGTTACAACCCTACAACAAAAAAATTGCATAACATGGATGTCATATTTATTGAAAATGAACCATTTTTAATTTATTCTCTTCAACGGGTAAAAGAAAAAGAGGAAGATAATTTTTGGAATGTAGTTTCTCTACCGGACACAATTCTTGAACAAACTTCAACAAATACAAATCTCTTTTTTGATAATAGAAAACAAAGCAATCCAAGTTCAACTTTGCCAAACATAATTGATTCACAATCCAAGGGAGAAACACTACAACAAAAAAATATTAATTTTGAGCTTCAAGTTTATACATACTAGGAGGAAATTCATTCAAACGAAAGAGATATCACACTAGAACAAAGCCAATATGAATCTTAAAGTGATAAGTTTGTGAATCTTTCAGGTAACTACTCTGTTCCAACTTCCATTCCTAATAAGCCTTCAGATTTTGATATTCCCATAACTCTTAGGAAAGGTGTTCGTTCTTGTACCAATCATCCCATTGCAAAAAATGTGTTTTACAAAAATTTTTCAACTAACCATAGGGCTTTTACTTCTAAAAGCTCTCACTTGGTTATTCTAATAAAAATACCAAGAAACATACAGTAAGCTCTAAATGATCACAATGGGAAATCAACAGTTTTGGAAGAGATGAATGCTCTAAGGAAAAATGGTACTTGGCAAATAATTGACTTGCCCAAAGACAATAAAACTGTGGGACACAAATGGGTATTTACAGTAGAGTGCAATGCAGATGGGAACATAGAAGGATACAAGGCCAAACTTGTGGTCAAGGGCTTTACACTGACTTATAGGATTGATTATCAAGAGACTTTTGCCCCTGTTGCAAAGTTAAATTCAATCCAAATCCTACTATCATTGGCAGCAAATTTCAACTGGTCTTTACATTAGTTGGACATTTAAATGCATTCTTGAGTAAAGACTTGGGGGAGGAAGTTTTTATAAGTTTACCTCCCAAATTTGAAGAGAAATTTGGCAATGGTAAGGTTTGCAAGTTAAAGAAGTCTTTATATGGTCTCAAATAGTCTCCTAGAGCATGGTTTGAATGCTTAGTAAAAAGGCATAGTTATTGTCAAAGTCAAGCGAATCATGCTATGCTTTACAAACATTCAAGCAAAGGAAAAATTGTTATTTTGATTGTTTATATGCATGATATAATCTTAACTGACAGCAATGAGGTTGAACTAGAAAAATTAAAAAAAAATCTTGTTGGTATCTTTGAAACCAAGGACTTAGGCAGACTAAAGTACTTCCTTGGGATGAGGTTTGCTAGATCTAAGGTATTTTTATATGTTAGCGAAAACACATCCTTGATTTACTTGGTAAGATAGGTTTACTAGGATGTAAAGCAGCTAAAACATCAATTGAAGCCAATCTCAAGTTACAGCCAGTCAAAGCTAAAGAAATAGTTGATAAGGAAAAATATCAGCGTCTTGTTGCAAGGCTAATTTACTTGTCACATAAATGTCCTGAAATTGCCTTCGTTGTGAGTATGGTGAGCCAGTTCATGCATTCACAAAGTTCTGGGTACTTTGGCATTGTGTATAAGATTTGAGGTAATTGAAAAGGACTCCTAGAAGAGGATCGCTATTCAAAAAACATGGACATCTATAGATTGATGCTCATTGGGCAGACATTATTACAAATAGGAGATCAACTTTAGGTTATTGTCCTTTTGTTGGAGAAAACCTTATTACTTGGCAAGCAACAAATACAATGTGTAGCAAGTAGTGTTAAAGCTGAGTTTAGATTAGTTGTCCATGGAATATGTGAGGGGATATCAATCAAAAAGTTATCGAAAAAAAAGGTATGTGGCTCTAATCCTATGAAAATGTATTGTGACAATAAAGTTGTCATATCCATTGCCTATAACCTAGTGCTTCACAACAGAACAAAGCATGTGGAAGTTGACAAACACTTCATCAAAGAAAAACTTGATAACAAGCTAATATGCATGCCCTATATCCCTACTAGCGATCAAATAGCTAATATGCTCAAAATGGGACTAAATAAAAGGTGATTTGACAAGTTGATAAGCAAGCTAGCCATAGAAGATATCTTTAGACTAGCTTGAGGGAAGTGTGGAAAATTAGGAAGATTCAACTATCAATGTGGAAAATTAAGAAAATCTGGAAGATTCAACTATCAATGATATTGAATCACTAGCTGATCAACTTTCTTATTCTGTTTCTAAATGTAACCTAGTCAACTCTTGAATTTTTAAGATATTGAATATGTATAGTTGTACATAATTATTAGTTTCTTATATTGTTATTTTCCCTCTTTTTAGTCTTTTGTATTTTTGTATAAAAGGACAATGATGTATACATTTATATATAAGAAACTAATAAAAATAAGCTTTCTCTTCAGTTTATATCATACTATATGCAACACATCATGACTATAGATATCGAAATTAAACCCACCTCAAGGTGTGGACCAAAGCCACATTGGGTTAAGATCTTACATGGGACTTGTAACTCCCATAGAGATTGTAACATCCAAGATGCAAGACTTTTTAAGGCACGGAGCCAAAGGCTATGAAGGATAAGATAGCTTAAAATTTTAAATTTTTACATTGCTTTTGTAAACATGATCAAATAGTATACAAACGATAAGGATTGGCCCAAAATGAATAGACAAACACGTGGTTGTGGTGTTATTTTGGGTAGGGGTGAAAACGAGTTATAAGATTTGTCAGCATAGTAAACATCGAGTTATGTGTTATGTCAGGTTATTATAGCCACATATGATACCAAAAAAAGTATAAGAGAATATTTCTATAGACTTTATAAAAGGCTTACCAAGACGGAAAATAAGAGACATAATTTTAATCATGGTGGACCGTTTAACGAGGTACAGTCATTTTATGAAACTTTAACATCTATACATGACAAAGAAGGTAGCCAATGTTTTTGGTAGGGAGGTAATTAAACTTCATGGCTATACTGGGTTGATCATCTCTGATCAAGACCAGATTTTAATGAGTTAACTTTGGGCCAAATTATTTTGCACCATAGGTACTACCCTCAAATTCAATAGTGCCTTCCACCAGCAAATAGACAAACAAACTAAAGCGGTTAACTAAGGATTTGAGACATACATGTGTTGCTTTTGTGCCTGGTAGTCCAAGGAATGGACATGTTGGGTTCCTTGGACTAAGTATTGGTATAACACCACGCTCCATTGTGCTATGAGCATGACACCTTTTTAAAGCATTATATAGGAGGGATCTTCCAAACCTAACACATTGGGGAAATTCTTGAATTTCACCTTGAGGACGATGTAAGACTGATTTTGAGAGGGGGGTATTGGTGAAACTCTAATTACCAAAGTTTACTCTCACAAGCCCAAGAGAGAGAGAAATGAGGAGCATCTAATGGGAAAGGCCACATAAAAAAGTGGTTTAAGAGTATTTTCTTCAACAACACTTGGATGAGCCACATGATTGGTTATGATTGATGCTTAGTTGGAACACCATTAGGGTGGGAATAAAAGAGAGTAGAAGAGAATGGAAGGGAATCAAGCAATTATCTAGAATTGTATGCCTGAGTTTTGTACTCAACATGGAGGAATAGCCTCTCAAAAGCTAGGATTACTTAACTTTTGTTAATTTGAATGATAACTGTAATGGTTAGTGGTGTAAAGACTGAATTTTAGTAATCCTTTTTCTATTTATTTCCTTAATTGTATCTATGTTCTATTCCATTATTAATTGCTTTACTACTTCTACTCCTCTACAAGTTATATTAGTTTTGAGTTGTTGGATTGGTTTAGTGTGTGTTAAACCCGTTCCTCTCTTGTTTTGCTGAGGTGTTGTAATCTAAAAGAGTGTTGAATATTGGTTGAGGAGAGTGTTGGAGGCTTTCTAATATTTTGTCTTGATGTTGTAGTAAGAAGTGATCTGCAGGAAATCAATTAGGTACCTAACACAATTCCAAACCAAATCCATTTTAATTAAACCCAAAACATGTTCACGTCTTACCCAAATACCAGTTATACCGCTAGCCCAACCCAGTTTACACAAAACTCAAATATGAAGGCAAGTGGTTCCCAAAGGGACCATAATGATAGCATTAGGATAATAATGGTAATAATGGAATTGAATTCCTAATTAAAGATTATAATAATAATCAAAGATTATGATAATTTTTGAATAAAAAAATATTATGATTGAATTAGTTCAAGGAAATCATGAATTTTAATATAGTTTAAAATTATGATAGATTTTAGAAAATGAAAGAATAAAAGGGGCAACAACATGAGAGAAAATTTGGTGAGAATATATGAGGGAGGTTTCTCCCATGGGAGGAAGGGCACATCTAATTGTTGGAGCAATATTTTGTTAAGTTCAATACATTGTTTTTCCTACTAAGTTGTTTTCACTTGTTGTGTGGGATTGATTAGTTTGTATGGGTTGCTATCAAATGTCCTATAAACAATAGTAATAAGTTTAATGAAGAGAAATCCCATAAAATAGTTTATTAATTAATTCGGGTACTTTTGCTTTCTTTTTTTGTGTGTGTGTCGAAGCCTAGCCACACAACCACATTCCTTTATATATGTATCTAAAAGGGAGAGAAATCAATATCATGCATTAATCCATTAGGATTAGACAAATAATAATAATAATAATTAATAATACATATTTAATTAGGATAGTATATATGATTTAATTAGGTTGATATATGTGATTTAACTAGGTTAAATATTTGATTTGGTTAGGATATTATATTTGATTTGATTTAGATGATACTTGGATTTGAGATTTAAAATATTGGCAAAATAAATATCAGTAGTTCGATTGAGCAAAGGAAAAGAAGATTATTGTTATTTGGTTTTGAGCAGCCTTTGGCTAATTAGAAGCAAGGACAACTCTAATTGACTTAGAAGGAGTTGATACCACTTGTTGTTAATATTATTTTCTTTCAATATTAATAATATTTGAATTAAGTCTCTAACAAATTGGTATCAGAGCATTGCGATTTTGAGGATGTGGAGGTTAGATATCATACAAAATGTGAATGGAAGATGGAGGAAGGTTCAATGAATAACAAAATTGAAAGCTCGAGCAATGATGGGGAACATAATTTATCTTCGTTGTTAAAGCAATGAGGAATTGAATCATGACTATAAACGCAAATCATGGAATGTCCTATTAGTGGATGAAGACGGATCAAATGATAATACCGTCTTGATCGTGCATGATGCACAATGAGAGAAGAAAGAAACTGATCCGATCAACATAGTAGATTTCGACAAAAAATCAATTAGCTTCTACAAACTTATTAAGCTAATGATTGACCAAGAAAGGGAATCGACATAATTTGATATTCAGTTGGTTGAATCCGATAACCAACAGTGGGAATCTACAAATTCAAAGATTCAATTGACGAATTTCGGCAAATTCCAACTATTAGAATCCATTTGTTCCCTTGGTAATCTGATTCAAGTGGTGATAGAGAACAAATGGGGCAATGAATAAAGAAAAAAACATGAAACAAAAGGAAAATAATGAGATGTTGATTAGGGCACACCAAGCTAGGATCGATGAAGATGATGCAGAGAAAAAATGAGGAATTACAGGGTTGATTTTTTATCACTAGTGGCAATTAAAATAATAGCAAAATAGGAGAGATATTTTCAAATTGAGTAGGAAGAAATGTAAAGATAAAAAAAAAAATTCAGGCTTGCTAGATAAAAAATAAAAAATAAATAAACATTTTCCACCTTGAAGACAAAGCGATTTTTAAATGGACGAATAATATTAGGATTAGACAAATAATAATAATAATTAATAATATATATTTAAAACCAATACTATGCATGTCCACTTTTAATACATAAATGAGTACACACTTATGTATATCATCATGTGATTGGGTGTCACTTTATTCTTAATTTAAAATCATCTAATCACATGATAACACACATTAAATGTATACACATTTATGTATTCAAAGTGAGTATGCATAATTTTATCGTATATCTAATTAGGACAGTATATTGATTTGATTAGGTTAATATGTATAATTTAATTATAATAAATATTTGATTTGATTAGGGAATTATATTTGATTTGATTTAAATAATATTTATATTTGAAATTTAAAATATTGGAAGAATAAATATGAGAGGTTAGATTAAGGAGAGGAAGTGAAGATCATTATTATTTGGATTTTTTGGTCAACATTAGGTTGATTGGGAGGAAGGACAGCTCTATGTACCTTGGGAAGAGTTGACAACTCTTGTTATAACACTATTTTCTTTCAATAACTAGGTCTCTAACATAATTATGAAAAGAACATTGAAGAAAATCAATTTATGTTGGAATTTTCAAGAAACACGTTCTGAAGAACAAAAATCTCATTTGCAGCAACTTGGCGGTCAGAGATAGTAAAATGATTAACAAAAAGAAAACTTTGAACTGTTAAATTTAAGGTTCAGTTGTTTTAATACAAGTCAATTATTCAGTGTGGCCAAGAACATGGCATGCAGTCAACGGCCCAATCACAAGATTCCTTATAGCAAAAGACAGAACGAGAAATTTGAGACAAGATCTCACCAACCCCATTTTATAACATCTCAGGTAATATTAGAATACAAATATTGAAGACACTACACATGGTTTTAACGAGGTTCAGTGATAAATGCTCCTCCAATCTGTAAAAGTGGGTTAACATAGGACATTGAAGGGGCACTGTCTTCTCCTATTTATGTTTATGTGAAAGATTTCTTAAGTATAAGCAGGTTGTTGGTTTAAGATACTGCACAAATAACCAAAAAACCATTGCTTCTGAAAAGAAAAAATTATTACAGGATTTTACATTATTAAGTTTGAATCGATTTAGTTTTTCTTATTGAAGTAGGTTTTGAAATCCTTAAGTGTAATAAATTTAAAATGTTTTTATTTAGGACTGGACCACCAGAAGTTGCAAAAGTGAACCAGAAGTTCATTGAAAACAGTAGCTATAGAGACTATACGACAAAAATTATCTCTACATTTGGATGGTGCATAATAAGAGGCTACTCCGAAATACAAAATTAAGAAAACCCCTTCCCAATTTATATTGATGAACAGAAATGAGTTCTCTTGGGAAAAAGGTGATTTTTGTAAAAAAAAAAGAACCAGTACTTTCTTGCCAAATTACTTAGAACAGAGAAAAGACTGCACTTTTGTAAGTCTTCACCATTTTACCCCAAGCATCAAAAGAGACTGGGATGCCCAGAAAATTCAGCTGGCTTGCACAAAATTTTCCCATAGAGAGGGTACAACACAAACTCCCATAAGACAAAAAATAAGAAAGCAAAACTGAAAAAGTGGAAAATATACTTCAATGAGACTGCTAAAGGTATTCTATTTAAAAGCTCCTGTGGTAAGTTCTCACAGGTACATGAAAGTTCTCTTCCCCTATTTAGCGTACCAATCATAGTACAACAAACATGGAACCCAATTCAACTCACTAGGAATCAAGTTATCTCACCAATAAAGAAGGATGCAAACCAAGCACCAAAGGTTAAATTTTTATTGAAAGACATATTGCTAACTAAAGAATTATTACCCATTTTAGGAAATACATTAGTAGGGTCTAAGGGATATTACCCAGTTGACTGGCTAGTGCATTGTTAGGTTAAATTTGATTTTTATTTAACAAGGATTTGAATTTCATAAGAGAAGTTGATGCAGATTTCTATTTCACAAAGGTCTTGATCAAATTACAAAGACACCTTTTGTTTTGTTGTTGGAGAATGTAACTAATTATATATAAGGGTGAATTTGGATTGAGCCAAGCTCGAGCTTGGGTGAGGAGTCGAGCTCAAACTCAACAAATTTTCAAAAAAATGATGTTGAGCTTGATATGGTAGCCCAAGCTCAACTGAAATAAATTAACTTGTGAAAAATATTTTTCTTAATAGATTTATGTTTTTTAATAAAAGAATACATTGGAGGGAAGTCAAACAACTCATTTCACCCATTCAACTAAGCTCAATCCAATTCCAAAATTTTTTATATTGGAGAGAGACACTTACAACTCATTTCACCTACTATAAATAAGTTCATCCCAATTCAAAAAATCTCATATTAGGAAGGGAAACTTTAACAATTCACCACACTCATTATAAATAAACTTATGTTTTTACTTTCTCAAGACAATATAACTTACTTCCAATATTTTCTTTTATTAGAGAAAATAAATTTAAAAAATAATTTTTATAAGTTAATTTTTTTGAGTTGAGCTCAAGTCAACCCTCCCATGGCTTGCACTCAAGCTATGGATGCTTATTACGAGCTCAAGCCAACTCAACTCGAATCTTGCCCTAATTACATACATATAATGATAAATTCATTCCCCCCCTATGTTTCACAAAATTCTTCTTTTTCTCTTCTAATATGTTCTTCTCTAAAATTAACTTACCTCTAATTTCTTTTCATTTCTTCTCTTTCATCTCTATATCCTTGCTTTATTTCTCTGCCCTTTCCTCTTTATTCCTTACACTAATACAGTTCGGATGGAAGTGGAACTTACAAAGGGACTTGATCAACTGAATAAGGCTCTCTTTTTGAGATAAGCTTAATTCTTATTATGAATTAGGGGATCCATTATGATGGTGATTCATTTTTATCCAGTAACCCAATCCAATTAACCATGCTCATAAGTTTCATTTTGTAAGGGCATCTTCCCCCCTGCTTTTTTTACTAATGTTCTCCAACAAGGACATTTTTTTTAGTAGAAATTTGTAACTAATGATTTTAGGTATTATTACACATACTACAAAAACATGCCTATTTCATACTCTCTTTAGGTTTAAAAGATTGTTTTGCGAGTTCCAAACAAGACTATGTTTCATTCAACTACTCTATCCTTCCAAATTTGATGGAGTGCAATCCTTCTTCTCCAGATAAGCCACCATATTCTCAAATTTTGGCAAAGAAATAATAATTAATTGCCTACACTATATCAAAACGCAAACAAGGGAATTACTGAAAGGTAATCAAATGATATCTAGAACAATCAATAAGATATAAGAGTAAAATTACCTGTTCAGGAGTTTTTTTGTGTCTATCTGCTATCTCTGCAACAGCTGATAATTTCAGCATAGGTCCATGTACTGATCTTGACCTTCTAAATGATATGCGTGGGGTTTCAGGTTCGTCTTCCCCACCTGATCCACTATCTGATGGTCCAGGACTTGAAGTAGGCACTCCTAAAGGTGTATGAGCAGATACGTGGATACCTTTTGATTGACAGAATTTTACTAGTTCATCTTGTCTCCAAAAAGGATGCAACTCAACCTATAAAAAGCCCACCATAAATGAATTGACAACCTCTGAATTCAAAGGTTCCTTATGAATAAATCATAGTCGCTCATGAAAACACAAGATACTAAATAGACTGATAATTAATGACAGTAAAGGAAAAAAAAAAAGACATGAGGATAGCATCAGTATCACCAGCAAGCTAAAAGTTCAATTATTAAGCATTAAATAGTGATAATAATATAACTATTCACAAATTTAAATGTTATTACAAACAACTTCTAGAATAAAATGATATGATACTTAGAGTAGCAGATTCACGTTCCTTAGGAAGTTTGAAAGCTTAATCTCACATTTCTATAGTTTATTAAACCGCAACCTCTGCATAACTATTATGAGATATACAAGTCAGAAAAACAAAACTAGGAGATCTGATGCACATTACAAATATCCATCAGAAGTAAATTAACAATGCCATCCTTTTACAATAACTGTGATAAACAAAAGGCATATTCTAATGGCTGGCCTATGTCCCATCACACCCTATCACAAACAGGAGTTGCACCACATGATTATGTTGCAATAATATAGAATTCTACCAATAAAAATTCTTACTATTATCAACATATGAAAGATTATGTAATGAGCACTAGGTCACAGCTGGTAGGACAAAAATTAGTGAATATGGAGATCGTCATAGAGACTCATATACTTATGTTAAAACTCTAGATTTGTCTGCTGTCAAATCTTTTTTGTCTCATTGCTAATCTCTGTTCTTCTCTTTCTCTCTAATAATTTTCTTCTGGTTTTTGTATATATCAGTAATCACTTAGTTCCTCCAGCCCCAACAGTAGAGAATTCAGATTTAAGAGACTAAATTATCAGGTATATGAAGATTGTCATAGAGATTCAGACACTTATGTTAAAACTTTAGATTTGTCTGCTGTCAAATCCTTTTTGTCTCATTGCATATCTCTGTTCTTCTCTCTCTCTAATAATTTTCTTCTGGTTTGTGAATATGTAGTGATCACTTAGTTCATCCAGACCCAACAGTAGAGAATTCAGATTTACAAGACTAAATTATCAGTTATAGCAAACTAAAATGGGAGTTGTACCTATCTATAAAGGAAAAAGTAAGCTTCAGTTATAAGATTCAGAAGCAAGAGGTGTAGAATTTCAATAATGGTTTTCAGACAATACAATACAGATCTTCTTTAGATCCAGAAAAAGGACTTAATAAAGAATGCTTGGAAGCCCACTGCTAGATCAACACATAAATAAAGTTGAAGTTCGTTCTGCTGGTAAAGGTTAAGGAAGCCATGACATAAAACTTATCAACCTAACCTGTATATGCCCATGGGGCCAGGGAACTCAAACGTTCAAGATATTGATAATAACTGGGTTTGTGAAATTTTCATGCTAAAGCTAAATATCATCAAGTTTTTCAGACATTACCTTGCCAACACTTACATAAACTGAGTCATCTCATATTATAAAACTCACTACACATGCTAAGCTAGGCCACAACTGAACATAAAATGTTTAAACAGTTTTATATCATAATTGCAAAAGAAGAGAAATGGAACTGACCTGATTGACTGCGGGTACAATTTTTGCAAATTTGAGCAACTCTTTGATCTGCTGGACACTGAAATTGCTGACACCGATAGCTCTAACCAGACCAATATCAACCAAACCCTCCATTGCTTTCCAAGCTTTTTTCAAGCGATTTAAGAACTGTCTATACTCACTTCCTTTCCCAGACTTTGAAGGGGGATCTGTAGCATCTCCAAAAGCTGAGGTCTCAGGCCAGTGCATCAAATAAAGATCTAAATAAGAAACTCCAAGATTCCTAAGAGAAACTCTAACATAATTTTCAATCTTATTGAGTGAATTCATAGTACAATATAACGTAGATGTCAAGAACACATCTTCTCTCTTGAGTGAAAGAGAGCCTTTAAAAACTTCATCAAGTGCTTCTCCAACTTCAATCTCGTTACCATAAAGATGAGCACAATCAATGTGACGATAACCCACTAACAAAGCTGTTTTGACCGCTTCAACACAAAGCTCTCCTCCACTTTGCCATGTCCCCAGCCCAATAGCTGGAATTTTGGCTCCCGTGTTCAACACAAAGTGACTTCCAACTTTTCCTTTCATTTCCTTCCCTTAATTGCAGATTTGACAAAATCCCAGTGATCAATTTATAAAGCCTAGATCAGTACATGGTCTTTACCTCAAATTTGAATTTATGCGTGTCATTTTTACTGAAGAAGCCCAACAACAGTTGAATATTTGATCATTCTTATTTCTACAAGCAATTCTCCACACGGAACACCAACTTTTAATTATTCTAGAACGGTAGAGCGACTAATTCCCACCCAAGGTTTACCACGTTGACCCTTTCCACCCTCTAACTTTAAAACGCAACTTTTCACCTTTCATGATTAGCCAATTTTGGCTTTCAATGTAAATTTAACATGAACTCTTTATAATTGCCAATGCCCCAAACTTTTCCTTTTCTCCTTCTGCAACAGTCTCATCTTTAGCGTCCTTTAGCCAACAGCAACTCACCACCCACACCCTGCCAGTACCATCGTTACGGCCACTAGCACCCATAACATGAAAAATGTTATAATATCATTTTACCACATCTTAGAAGATGTCTTAAAAAGTCTAATCCATAACCCTAATAGGCTTGTCAATTAGGCCAGACAAACCCAAGTCATAATTATTTGGCCTGAAAAAAATCTGTTTTGGATCAAACAGATTTCAAGCCCCAGACAGGTTTGAATAAAAAAATTATTCATTAAATTATTAAGTTCGGACTTAAACAAAAGTTGTTCAAGTATGAGACCCGATAAAACTTAACAAGTATAATTTTTATTAATTTATATCAATATCATATTTAGACAAGAATAATTAATTAAAATATGCAAACGAGTTGCTGTTTATACATTTTTAGGTCAACATTTAGTCATTTTGTCTTTATAAGCAAACGATAAATTCAGTACCAATTTTACCCCAAAGATAAAAAAACAAAACAAAGTAACTAAACCAAAATGGGAAATTTGAAAGCCAAAATCGAAAATTGAAAATCACAAACCATCGGCGAATACCCTTGTAGTAGTGTCAGGCAAGCAATAACACTTCTGACAAACAATAAAATTTCAAGTAGTGACAATACAACAATAATGGCTTCAGAGATAAGTTAGCATTTGTTATTTTGTTGATTTGGGTTTATACCTAATTTTGCCAAACGGTTGGAAAAACCCATTGTGGGTATTATTTGTTGAGTGTTATTCGATTGATTGAAATAGGATTACACAATGTGCGTCGATTGTGGTGGTTCCCGCGATGGTTAGGGTTTTTAGATTCAAACCCTAAATCAACTATTTTTTATATTTGAATGTTATTAATGGTAATTGTTGGTAACTAGAGTTGTAGTTTAGCCGTTAATAGTGTGGCATAGATGTCTGAAAATGTAGTCATCGACAGAACAAAAACTGGGCTAAAATCGTGCAAATTTGTAGAAAGCATGCAATATCACGCAAATCGTGCAATATCATAGAAACTAAGCAACTTCCCGCAAAGTGCGCAAACCATTTTCTCGTAAATTGCACAATATCCTGCATCATGGTATTATGCAATGTCCCGTAACCACGCACATGGCACAAACAGTGCAATGTACTACAAATCACCCAATATCGCGCAACATGGATATTATGCAATGTCATGTAAGTCGCACAAACCTGTACTTTACAAAATGTCATGTGTGCTTGCAATTGTAAATTTTAATTACTTTAATTTTTTAATGAACAGAAATTTACTTTTTAAATTCGTTTTTGCATAAATTTCCAATTAATGAATAGGTAAAGGAGAGGCGATTTCATGATGCTCACGATTTTAGAGTTATGATCAATTTTCATAGTCATAAAGACATAGTAAAACATATAAGGCAAAAACTAAATTCAACCCAAAAAATATTGTTCAGGCAAACATGTTTTGGACACTTTTTAAATCGTGAAGTACATGGATATAGTTCGACCTTATTACATAGTGTACTCTTTCAACAAGTGAATAAAGGTGAGTTGGGAGAGGTGTTTTGGTTTAGATTAAATATGGTCAATTATAGATTTACTCCAATTAAGTTTGTTATGATGATTAGACTGAGGTTTAGTAGGGAGACAGATATAATTGAATATATAACAACAGACTCATTAAATTTTAGAGAAAAGTACTTCCCAAGTGCCAAATCTGTGAGTCATGGTGCTCTTAATAAAACTTTAATGTTTGAGTCATAGGGAAAAATAATGAGGATGCGGTCAAAATAGTCGTATTGTATTTGATATATTATGGATTATTGGGAGCAAATAATCGAAAAGTGATATCAGGACATCTATTGTAGTTAGTTGATGATTGGAACGTGTTCAATAGATTTCTATGGGAGACTATGGTTTGAAAGTTGATAGCAAAATCAATGAGTCAGACAGTGGAAAAAAGGTATGAAGATGTTATGAATGATCATCAAGCATATAATTCAGATATCTCAGTGCAAGGTTATGCATTAATAGGATATACAGTAACATTTTAAGTAACCTTAGAAATAAATATTAGGTTAAATTTGAGTTATATTGCTTTTACATTTTATGTTTGATTATATACTTTAGAGGTTTTGTGACTTGCAAGTCCAAAGATAGAATTCCCTGGATGTCGGAATGGAAGTCACTTGAGCAGCCAAGGTGGGATCTTGTTAACAACACATTCGAGGCTTCTTAAGTACATTAATTTATATTAAATATAAAAAGCCAATAAATTTGTTATAACTTACAAATTGTCACATTCACCAGGATGTTGTCACTCCTGTGTCAATTCCATTTGTCGAGGAGAGGCAATCAGTATGGTACATACAAGTATTAGAATACACGAGGTATGTAGATGAATTTGATAATGACCATAGCCTTATTCAATTTGTCGATGCAATCCAATCTCCTTATCATGCATGCCAAAACACACTTGTACACAATTCAGTCATGTTTAGATGGATTACCCCACTGATTGCCAGGTTTGAGCATTAGTCCACACATCGCTCGTCAATATCTCGTTAACAGATTACTAAAGAATCCCTTGATGTCACCTATATTGGACCCACATTGACTACTACAAGTGTCCAATTTGAGCAAATGTTATATGGATTCATGGATACAGTAGAGCAATGTTTTAGATAATTTGAAGAGTGACAGACATCGATTGAAACAAAAGTTACAGAAATGCAACGTTTGTGTTTATGACACCCTTACAGATGAGGTTAATGCCAAAAATAAATAACTATGGTTAATATTGAAAATGCAATAATGATAATGATAATAATTTTTCATGATAACATAGTATGAGTCGACTGAAGTCATTATTAAGATGACCCATGATGATGATATTTGTCCACGTCATGATGATACAGGCCCATGTCTAGATGCAGTCACACGTGAGGATGCATATGAGGTCGTCTTTAAGTGTGCCTCTGATGTGACACCAATACAGCCTCAGTCAACTACTCGAAGGACATTGCAAGACAGGATTATCAAGAAAGGGCGATCACTACTCAACTCGTTTACTGACCCAATGAGATAACATCAGCCATAAGAAGAACACCAATGAACATCCACCGATTTTGGGTAGTGGTATGGCAAAGCTAATTGTAACAACACAACATTAACTTATTTGTATGGCTCCTACAAGAAGCTTGACTAATAGGGTGAGCTTTGCATAGAAAGCAAGTGGTTATTGGATGAGGTGATTGAGTTATCAACACTTACTATATTTATGCATTATCATTATTATTAACAACGTAATTGTAATATATGTTTTTGTTGTATTTTCAACGTATTGATAATTACTTAGTAATGTTGTGTCATTCGTACCCAAATGTTAGTTGGACATGTGTTTATACGTCCTTCAATGGCTAGCTACCACATTTTACAAGATCGCGATGTGACTAGCAAAGAAAACTTTGAATGGCCCAAACTGTTTACTATATCCCATTGAAGAGATAAATCAGTAAGTGACAGATCAAGCAAAAGATATAAGATACATCTTATGGATGAAAGTTAACAAAGTAGGACATATTTTCAACATGATACAAATGCTAACCCATTGACAATTACGATTATTTTATATTAACTTTTGGTTATCTTTTTTATAGGTATACATTCTTATCAATTATGATTATCAACATTGCGTATGCAGTGAAATTGATCTTAAAGCATGGGCCCTGATTGTATACGACTCTTCAGTTAATTTTATAAGTTCTATGGATAGGTTCATTAAGATAATGGTATTATGTTAGCACCTCACATCTATTATTAATGCCACTAGCTATTAGGAGGTTAGGGGTGATAACCCTAACATGGAGCCATTTATGCTTGCGCGATGCACCGATGTTCCCCAGTAAGGCATGACATTAGGGGATTGTGGAATCTTCACACTTATAGTGATAAAGTATTTAACCATCAGTCGCCTATTTCACTATGCAGACAAACACATTGTTCGTTTGCGTAGGATGATAACATCTAAAATTTTCTCTCACAGACACAATGATTGACATATTTATACTAGGTTTATATCCATTGTTTTTGCTTCATGGTCAATGTATATTTATTTTTTTGTTTATTATGTTATCATGTTATTTTATGATGGAACAAAGTTTGGGTGAATTAAATATATATATTGGAGTGTATTTTTTGATACAATGGAAATATGAATAAGATATACAATGGATAATGGAAATAATATAGGGGAGACCATGCGAAATTTTTTTGAAAATGTCAACCTTTAAATGTTTAACAAGCAAAATACAATCAAATAACCATTTAATGTTCAACTAGTTTAAAATACAAAAAATAAAAAATAACCAACACAATATAACAGTTTTTTAGATATATGGTTGATAGCAAATTCGACCATCCCCACACATGTTTGACACCTACAACAACACAAAATAAAATACAATTGTAAAAAATGTTATTTCAAATTTTATGTATAATAAACAAATTGATACATGAATGACTATGTAATACCAGCATGTGATATCCCTCGTCTTCTATTTGTCTCGAGTAAAGATATCCTTCGTCTTCTATTCGTCTCGAGTAAAGGATTCATATCTGTATTTCGAGCATATCTGTAACACCCCAAAACTAACATAAGCATAAAATACAATTTAGAAATTTTTTAACCAAATAATATCCTGATAGTCTTCTTTTCTCTTTCCTTCCAACCTCAAAACATTATAACAAAAAATAGTTTTCCTTAATAGAAAACATATACTCATTTAGATACAAAATTTTTTTTTTCAGTCTCCTCAATTGACCCTTTTTTACTCTTTATTCCTCAGTTACTAAACAGTCACTCACACTCTATATGAAAATCTAATTTGCAAAAAGTTAATGACGAGGAGGCGAGCCGTCAACTTGATAAGCAGAAACTAAACAAAAATATGTATGCAAAACCATTTAATTCAAATACTGACAAAAATGGTCAAACAAAATCAGATATTGAAGCATATAAAACAATGTATAAATATCAAAATATATCTGAACTTTTCATATATCAATCTCAAGTCAAAAATATCATATATAAATCTTGAGTAAAAAATATCATATATTAATCTCGAGTAAAGAAATAGCATATATCAATCTCAAGTCAAAAATATCATAGATAAATTTTAAGTTAAAATATCATATATCAATCTCGAGGAAAGAAATAGCATATATCAATCTCAAGTCAAAATATTTTTCAAACTCATGTCACATAGTGTCACCTATACTCCTGGTGACTTGACCTGAAATTTCATAATCAGATATCACCTGTAATCCTGGTGACCCGACCAAAAATTTAAAATCAGATGTCACCTGTAACCCCGATGATCTGACCAAAATTCAGAAGTGTACATAGTAGAACAGATAATCCAGTTAGAGCAAACTTATAGTTTCAGAGTTCAGAGCAGATATTCAAAGATTACAGACAATGAGCCAAAACCACATACATACAAAGTTTCATATCATAAATGCACCATAAGTAATTTTATTTTGATTACTAATAAAATAAATTTGTAAATCAATGTCTAAGTAAATAAAATTTGGGTAAAACAAAAACATGAATAGAAATATTTTATAACTCACAAAAGTCATTTCATATAAACAAAATGAAATATTTATATTATATAACTTTCAAAAACACTTGTACCCAAATCAAATATCTATAGAATTTACGAAAATATTTATATAAATTCTTTTAGTTCAAAAAAAAACGTTTACGAAAATGTATTATAATCTACAAAAACCTTTATATACACATAAACAACATATTCATACAACTTACAAAAATATTTATATAAATCTTTTGGTTTAAAAGAAATGTTTACAAAAATATATTTTTTTCCTTGACGAAAACATTTATATATAAACAAAACAAAATGTTTATATAACTTACGAAAACATTTATATATATACAGAATGAATTATTCATATAACTTATGAAAATAGTTATATATACAAAAACGAAATATTCATCTAACTTACGAATTTACATATAAACAAAACAAACTAGTCATATAAGTCACGAAAACATTTATACATACAGAACAGGAAATATTTGTATAACTTACAAAAACATTTATATATAAACAAAATGAAATATTTATATAAGTTACGAAAACATTTGTATAAATGTTTGGGTTTAATAAAAAAACATGTATAAAACATTATATAGGTTACGAAAACCAAAATTTGCAAATTTAACTATCATTTCCAACCATATAACATTTATATGTATACAAAAAAAAAAAAAGTTTCTACTTATCTGGATTAAGAGCAAAAACCCACACAACCTATTATATGATCCAAGCTACCATATACAACCTATTTGGATCCTAGCCAAAACCAATGAATTCAAATTGTAATAATACTCTTAGTAATATCCCTAAATCTTGTTGGAAATCCTCAATTCCAAAACTAATTTCATAGGTTCTAAGAGTGTCTAAGATGAATAATCCTAGACCTAACTAACAAAGGTCTACACTTTACAACTTTTGTTCCATGAATTTTATAAATTTCTACACAAATGAAAACATTACAAAACTTTGCAAAGACAAATAAGACGTATAAATGGTTTACAAAAAATTATTTAGCTTTAAGAAATATAATAAAACTTCTCAAAAATTACTTCCTTCCACAGCTTAAGAACACAAACAACAGTTTTTCATGTTTGACAGTTCAAGCTTCTAGCAATTTTATAAAATTCTATATAACTCAAAACATATTGACGTTTTCATCAAAAAAATATGAACCTGAAAATATTTAAGAAGCCATATAAAACGAAATTTTTATCACAAATCATTAACACTGCAAAAAATATTCCAGATTGGATATATACTTTTGTAATAATTTTAATAGATGGCATATAATTTATAAAATTTTGAAAACTTCCAGAATTAAACTATACATGCTAATTTATTTATAAAAAAAATTAAGTCAAAAATAATTCAGAAAACTCTAAAAATTAAATTATTTTCACAACTCACAGATTCTGCCATAGAAATTTCAAGTTTAACACTCAATCTTATAACAATTTTCATAAATCATATTTAATTAGTAAAATTACGAAAATTTCCATAATAGAACTAGACATATTCATTTATATATAAAAAAAAATTCAAATTAAAAATATTTAAGAAAACTATAAAAATACTAAATTCTTTTATAGATTACAAACTCTATAAAAATTTCCAGGTTTAACACCTAGCTAATTTTATGCCATTTTTATAACTTATGAAATCAAATAAAATTCATAAAATGGTTAATAATACTTTGTAGCATTCTAAACGAAATTTTCAAAAATTTTAAAATACTTTTAAACTAGCAATTTAAATTCACAAAGTTAGTATATAAGTAAACTATTAAAAATTCCAGATTTTTCATAAAATTGAGTTGACATGTAAATTAATATAGAATAAAATATACGAAAAATTATTACTAATCAAATAAATACATTGAAGGGTAACATAAATATTATCAATGATAATATATATTTTCTTTTGTTTATTTTACAAACTAATATACTACTATCGTGGAACAAATAATGTACAATGCAAAGTAGGACATATTTTACTTTACAATAGCACAATTGAATTGAAATTCTAAAAAAAACCTTAATCCTCAAATCATAAGACATTTATATACTCAAATAAATAAAAATGCTGAGACATACCTTAATACAAGAAATTATATCAATAACACTGCTTTACTATTTTAGTCTCCTTCTCAACTATTCTTCTCTTTCAAAAACCAATACCCAAAATCTTCCTTTTTTTCTTTGAAAGAAAATATCATCTCACTCCATTTTTTTTTTAAATTAAAGCTTTAAAATAAAACCACATTTATCTTTAATTTAATGACAAATAAAAATATCGCCTCTCTTTATGGCAAATTTGACTCTTATCTTGCTTTTAACCAATAAATATTTTTAAAATTTAAACTTACCTTATCCCCTAAAAATTTAAATCTTTTCCTATAATAACATCTATCCTATTTAAATAATATTTTACAACGTCCATGCTCATGACACCAACTATAAACTGGTTGGCGTGCTTCCTCCCCTTGCAAGGGACTCTTGTTATGTTTTGATGGTCAATCTAAACATTGATGTTGCATTGAGGGTGCAAGGACCATGGGAAGTTCCTTTGAATGTTCCCATTCATAAGGATCTCCTAATGGTTCAACACTTTCTGTGTATACCTTATTCTAATACTTGATTGAATAGTACTTATTCACCCATTGATAATAGTCAAAAAGGTTCTAGAACCTAGCCACCACTGCAAATGGGGTCCAAGTCATCGTTTTTTTCCTTTTCCCCTATACAAAATGTCAAACGATAAATCTAGTTATTTTCATTCTTGCCCATAACAATAGTGCACCCTAATATCATCCTTCTAAAAATGATTCATCAATACAAATAATAAGATGACAGTACTCCCAAAATGCTCTAATAGAGTACCTTAAAGTCATAAAGAGAAAATGGAGCCGATTATCAACATTAGTGTCAATATGTGTAACAATATTAAGGGTTCTTCGTTTTAAGTTGTAACCATATATCAGTAATTGTCTGAACGACTCCTTAGGGGAACCTTTAATCTCATTTAATATCTAATTCTTAGCACGTCAAGCTTGAGTATAGGAGATAACAATTTTTACCTAAATGCAACGTCCATTATGATGTCTTTCAGCTTAATAAACACGTTCAGCTGTCGTAAACACATACTGCAATATTTTTCAAGAGCTTGTTTGTCTATTTGTCTATGGTAAAACATTATGACATCCCAATGGCAAGTGTGTCATGACATCTCAGAGGCAAGTGTGAATTTTCAATTTTCACAACACAAAAATGTTAGTGTTTTGTAATTTTACCCTTGTGCTTTCCATTTACATTGAGCATATGCACATTTGATATCTCATATTTGTTTGTTTAAACTTATCACTTTGAACTAATAACCCATTTCCAAGACATCCTTGTACATCATATCTATCAACATTTGTTTACATGTAAATTGATCATTCACTTTGAATCTCTCATCTCATGGTGGAGCTTAATGTAATGCAATACCCTAGTTTTTCACATCCCTATAAGGCTCTAGACTACTAAAAAATGGATTTGGAACTTATACATTAATAAAAATGGGTCAATCATGCATTGTTGGAGTGTTATGAAATGAACTTCCCCCAACTAAATCACTTAGACCAACCCCTGCTTCATCACCACCCCTACTATCACCATCATCATTACCAATATCATCACACTCGTCATCACCACCATCATCATTACCATTACCAACATCACCCCCATCATTGCCAACATCATCACCCCAATCATCACAATTATCATATTCTTCTTTATTCGATTGAAAATTATCTATTAGAATATCGTCCATCTCATTACATCTCTCCGATGTAGCCCACAAAGGTTCTTGTTGTCTTGTTATTTCATCATGTACCCTAACCCTATGTAATACCCTCAGGTATGTTTCAGGGGTAATTACATCTTTTGACCATGTTTGGAGATATTTCTAATTGTATGTGTGTGTATATATATATATATATATATATATATATATATATATATATATATATATATATATATATATATATATATATATATATATATATAAACACACACACACACATATATATAATAATATATTGAAAAAGTATGTAAATATATATGTTTGGAGAGAAAAGTCAATAAAGGAAACCTTCACCTTTTGCTTTTTCCATCATTCTCTCGTCTCTTCCAGAAGAAGGCAGTCTTCTTCCTTTCTTTGCTGCATTTTCTAAGAACAATGAGTGATTTTGGGAGGGTTTTGGAAGATAAATAAGGAAGGAAAATAAGAGGAAGCACTTTGGGAGCCTTGGTAACCAAAATATCTCTCCTTTTTCCCTTTACCTATGTATATATATATTGGATGCATGTTATATGAATATGTTAGTATGTTTTGGTGTTGATTTAAGGTGATTTTGGTGATAAAGAAAGCAAAACAAAGAGAATGGAGCCAACTTACAAAGATTGGTTTGAAACAAGGTAAGGGGTATCATCATTGATATGTTGCATGTTTTAGGCTTTTGGTTCCTTAGATATATGTTATAAATGATGATTTTGAAGTTGAGAAATGTTGTTTTGCCATTTGAGATGTCTATGTGTGGGATTTTGTTCATGGCAGAAAGTTGCATAAAATTTACAGTTTTGCCATTGATTTCGTCCCTAGTTTTGGCTGTCTTACCTGATGAATTATGAGTTCTATTATATCTTGTTGGAACGATATTTGAATCCTCTTTCCAATTATATATAGCTTGTATGAATTAGAGATCATTTGGACTGTTAAATATTGTATGAACCAAAAGGACTGCTTTACCAAATAAACAGGGGAAAGTTTTTGCCACTAATTTCATCTCACGTTTTGACTGTCGTATCTAATGAATTATGAGTGCTATTATAGCTTGCTGGAAAGCGCTATAAATTATCTTTTCAATGATATATAGCTTGTATAAATTGGGGATTATTTGGATTGTTAAATATTGTATGAACCACAAGGGCTGCTTTACCAAATAAATAGAGGAGTCCGTTTTTTTACCACTGAATTCATTTCACGTTTTGATTGTCTTATCTCATGAATTATGAGTGCTATTATAGCTTGTTGGAAAGCTCTTTGAATCTTCTTTTCAATGATATATAGCTTGTATGAATTAGAAACTGTTTGGACTATGAAATTGTATGGAACAGAAGGTTGCCCTGTCAAATGAACATGGCTGTGAACAGTATTTCACAGTTTTGGAAAGGAAAAGAAAGAAAAGAAAGGAAAGGAAAGGAAAGGAAAGAAAGGAGAGAAAAAGAAAAAAAAACAAGAAAAGGAATTTGGGGCTCAAGATTCAGGGGTCGTCCCAAGAATATGGTCTGGTGAATTATGAATAGATTTAGATGGAAGCAAGATTAGGAAGATATAAAACATGCATGCATGTTATGAACTATGAGAGGGCACTTTACACTATACCGCCCGTAGTAGGGCACGTCTGCAGTAGGACACGTCCGTAGTAGGACATAGACCCCCAGTAGAGTTTGCTCGCAGTAGAGCTCAATTCAGATTCAGAAATGGTGTAGTGAAAGAAAGAAAGATAGCTCGAGCTTAGAAAAATGTCAAATCCCTATAGTTAGCTTCCAGAAGTATCAAATAGACATCATATGAGACAAAGTATGACCCAAATAGTAAAGAATGAACTAGATTATCCCATCGATTTCTTATAGGGGTTGTGAGTGAGGTTGAGTCCCGAGAGTGAGTTAGAACAAGAAAGGAGATAGTTTACTTAATTCTTTCCCCTTACTAAGTGTTCTTAACACTCACTTCCTTTTCTTTCATGATTGCAAGTATAGGTGATCGAGGTAGCTGTGAAGTAGGGTTATGTCAGCGTAGGTAGATCTAAGGCTGGATTCGAATCGAGCCGAGCTCGGCTCGCAGCCAGCTCGGGCTCGACTCGGCTTTTTAATGGCCGACTCGAGTTCGACTCGAGCTTGACTCGAGCCGAATTTGGCTCGGCTCGAGTTCGGCTCGTTTTCAGCTCGGCTCGGTAACGGCTCGGCTCGGCTCGTTTTGTATATATATATGGATCAAAACCACGTCGTTTTGTATAAAAAATTTTAAAAAAAATATACCGAGCCAACCCAAGCCAGCTCGGGCTCGGCTCGAGCTTGATCGAGCCGAGCTGAGCCCGGCTCGACTCGAATCCAGCCCTAGGTAGATCCGGCTAGAGTAGGTTATCTCTGGTTTATATTACATGCATACAGTCGCATGTTTTTGTTGCTTTTGGACTTTTTTGGGATGATTGTATAATTGTATATGATTACTCTATGTTTTCAAATGTTTTTAGATGAGTTTTTCATATGAGTATATACATCTTTTGTTCACTTCCAGATTTTCAGTTTTCTTAGAATACTTTCTAAATACTTTTAGTGATGCGTTCATTTTAAAATATTTTTAAAAGAAAAAAAATGGAAGCTCCGGATATTAATTCGTAACATTTCTTCTTCGGTGGATAGTACTTCTAGGGAGGGATGTTACACCTTAACACCATCACCTTTGGGCATACTTTCCGGTTGTGTCTCACTATATATGCTATCCAAAGAGTTAACCTTATCATCCATGGCTGCAAATGATTGAACCTCTACTTGTGGTTCAATTTGTTGTTGTTGCATGTTGGTTCTAACTTCTGTAGGCCTTGTAAATATTATAAGAAATAACAAATCTCTTTTATGTGAACTAGATAACCTCATCATAATCCGAATATCAAAGTTATCCTTTAACAAATATGGTAAATCATTGAAGGTGGTCGAGTTTTGCATATAAATTTTTACAATATTAGAACTTCGGTCAATGCACAAACGATAACACATTGCTTCTACAAATCCATTGTAATTTATTTTTCTATTAATTAATACAAATGCCTAAACCCCACCAATGTATTTCAAACTGTTATCACTTCCATTAACCCAATATCCACCACATCTATTTTCCTAGACACACAAAATTTTAATTAACTCAAAAATAGAATAGACAAAAACAGAAATAAAAACTTAAAAGAAAAGACAGAAATAGAAATGCAAAACCATGCAAACTCAAACTACGCTCATACAAACCCTACAAACTCTGCAAACCCCACAATCCCAAACCAGCCAAACCTACAATTTACTAGAAAAAACAATTGTTTCAATTTTCCTTAGATCTGGGCACCAAAGCTTGTACACTTTTACAAATACAACAAATATTGAATGTACAAATAATGTAAGTGTTTAACTAAAAAACTCAACCTCTTTCACAAATCATCATTAAAACTTTTGACTTTTTATTCCCAAAAAAGTTTTTCAATTTACAATTTTTTGAATAAAAGTTTTAATTTATATAAAATAAGTTTACTTGGTATATAATGATGATGAATGACAAAGAAAACAATTGGAATGTGTTGTCGTCGAAGTATTGAGAAAAGAAGGAATAGTAAAAATAAGATGAAAATGGTGAAAAAAAAATTAGTTAAGTGAAGTGAAAAGGGGTATTATTAGAACAAAAATATGGGTTTACTTAAAAAAGTAAAAGGTACAAAAGTTGACCTAAAAAAGTATAAACGACAACTATTTGCCTATATTAATTAATTTCTCTTTAAATAGTGTTTGTTAATTTGTTTTATATTTGAAATGAAATAAATTTAAATGTTTGTAACTTAAACTAAAATTTTTAATTTTAAGATGAACTTTTATATATTTTAGAGTTTAATTATCTGAAATTAATGTTTTTATTTTTGTTTACATGGAGATTAGATATAAATTATAGTGATTGTTTGATTATTTTTTATTAAGTGGGTGATGTTTTGAAAATTGTATGGATTTTTTTTATAATTTATTAAATTTCTATGGACAGACCCAAAAGACATTCGTAGTCTGATTTAATTTAATAAAATAGGTCTGAATAAAATTCTAAGATCCAAATGAATAGACCACAAGCCCAAATTCAAAATTTTTTTCAGACTTAGACTTGAACAAATCAGCCCTGGTTGAATAGACCCAGTCAGTAGGCTCACATGAAATGTCATAATACCCCTAATTACAAAACAAGGAATAAGAACATTTTTGCCCAGTCTGCATGAATTTGCCTGCAGAGTTCATCATGCCTTCTCAAGTTTTCTTCTAAGTTTACTAATTTCGTCACAATTCCCCATTAAAAATGATGTCAATCATTCAAACAAATTTTAAAAAAGAGCAAATATTCATCTTTTTGCCTTAGTTCAATTAATTTTCTTGCTTGATATCAATGGTTTTTATTGACTGTTCAAAATGAAAGTTAAATCAGGGAAGTTAGCATTTTGTAAAATGTTGAAAGATTAAGGATAAGGACATCTCATAATCTTCACTTTTGTTATTTATTCCTGGCCAAAAGACTTATTCCCACCCAAGGTTTGCTGTAATCTCAAACCTCACCTGTAAAGTTTCAAAAACTTAAATATTTATCATTTTATTAAAATTCTCTATTGCTGCTAACCGTAAAAAAAAAATTTTAACAAAAAAAATAGATATTTGAGATGAGATAACCCAAAACTATATAAATCTCATACTAATTGTCTTGGGATTCTAACATACCATCACGTTACATAGCTTTGGCACCTATACAAGTTAATTGTGCACTAGCTCCTTATTACCCCTAGACAAACACTATAATGTCGACATCACCACCCACGCAAACACTATAATGTCGACATCACCACCCATGCAAACACTATAACGTCGATGTCATCACCTGCACTGCATAATTGCAATTGGGAGTTGTGAGGATTACTCTGATACCAAATTATATGAACTTTATGATAACTATATTTTCAAAGCTAACTATTAAGATGAGAGAACTCAAGACCATGTAAACTCATACTAGTTATCTATACTTTCTAATGCGGGACGTAAGTCTCATACTTTACACTTAAGATCCTAAACATTGGGTGAGAATAAGTCTCTTGGCCTTTATTTCTTACTACCACTTTTCACAAATTAGTATTAAGATAAAAATATCGCCATCCTAATTTGGCAAACAATTTTTAATTTTCTTAACCATAAAATTAACAAAATTTCAATATTATATTATTGATCACCAACTACAAATATATAACTAGTGTTGGGTTTGGGTCAAACCAAGTTCGAACATCTCTTAGCTCGAATTTGATTAGAATGGAAAATGGTCTGGCTCAAGTTCATCGAGCCAAAATTAAATCCAATTTGAATTCAATTAGGATGAAAAATGACTCAGTTTGGTTGAGTTTGAGTTTGACTCGATTTTATAGTTCGAATCAATTATTCAAATCATAGCTTGATTCAACTCAAATAAATAGTTTGAATTGACGATTCGAATGTATGGCTCAGATTCATGGATCGAGTTCATGGTTTATTGACAAAATAACATTGTTTTACTCAAATAATATTTAAAATTTTTTACTCAAGCCATGAATTCTAATTGAACCAAATCACGAATTCAAACTGCCAATTTGAACTACTAAAATTGAACCAAATTGAACTATTGATTTGAGTTTTAAATTCAAATCAAATTTGAGCCGAACGGAACCAAACACCCCTTAACTCAAATTCAGTTCAAATTAAAAAAACGAGTCTACTCTTCCAACTCAAGTTCAATTCAAATTCGAACCACACAAATTTATGCCAAGCTAAATCAAATTGAATTAACTTTCGAAACCGAACCAGCTGAGATCACATCTAACCTTTATCATAGCAACAACTCTTCTTAAAAATTCACAATAACCGTATTATTGTTTTGCCCTTTTAAAAGAGGCCAGTGGCATCTAGGATTGAGAGAGTTTAAGATTTGTGCATTTCAAAAGGATGTTTTGTAAGAAAAAGTTTGATATAAGATTGCACAAGTTTTGAATACATGATTAAGTACTCAAATGATATGTTATTATATGATTGCGTATTATATTATCTTCAATTCAAAATTACTTAATCATATGATAATACATCATATATGTATTTAAAACTTGTTATGTTATTTTTAATTCAAAATTATTTTATCATATGATAACACATTATATATGTATTTAAAACTGCACATATAATTTTATTATTAATATAAAGAGACTAATAGATATCAGTCATCTCATGGAAGTTGAAATAACTATAAAGAGACTAGTAGATATCAGTCATCTCATGGAAGTTGAAATAACCATAAACCTAACATTCAAAATGGTGAACCAGAATGGTAGACCATCAACTAACAAGTCAGTCAGTCAGTCAACCTTCTCAACTAAACTTATTATCTTAAGTCCATCTTTGTTTCCAATCACACTACAGCCACGGTTTCGCCTAGAGCTTTTGTTTATCTTCCTCAATGTTAATACAAGCAGACTCCCAAGAAGATTTTGACAACCAGTGAAGACCCAGCCACCTGCTATTCATATTTTAAAGGGTAAGCTCCTCAGATCCATCAAATTTCTTCCTAGAATTTGCTTGCCGGTATGCATATTTAGTTTTACATATTCACAATTTTTCTACAGATATTTTATCTAGCATGTGTTCAACTCAAATTCTGTCTGAATAATTCATTTCCACTGATCAAATCATACATTAAACTCCATTAAAAAGGAAAAAAGAGAAATAAATTTAACCATTTTTATATGATAGAATCTTTGGTATGTCTATCATTTTTAACAGTTACAATCAAGCCCCCACAGACCATTTAACATCAAATACAAGATGAGTGTATTTTACCTCTCCCCATAACACGCCTTTGCTCTCATCAGATCCAAAACTGAAACAAGCATCAATCCCTTTCTCTTTCAGGTAAATCTCAATTTCCAATCTCTTCAGCGTATAGGATGATATTGTGTAGTACCACGTTTTGGAGGCAACTTCCTCAGGATGAAAAGCACCAACGAAGAAGGTAAAATCTCCACTAACTGCACTCATGAACTAGGATCATCAGAAACCCATAAATACTACAAAAATATTCTTTAGTAAACTACAGCACATGACCAAAACCAAAAACTACAATACTTTACTAGATTCTCAACCATTACTTTGCAAGCCTTAGAACATGAAAACCCAATTTCAGGTTGTGACCTGAACCCGATACTTTTAAGTAACAAACAGGAACATAAATTGACTCATCAATATTTGGCAGTCAATAAAATTAAAGACTACCATCGTGTACCATTCTAAAAATAATTATATAAATGATGAAAAGTTAGCAGACCAAGATTGCTCAATGACCAGTAGATATGAACAGTTTTAAAATAATGTAGCTTCTAAACTAAATTTGATTATGTTCATGGGCATCATTGACATCTCCAATAGTATAACTGAAAGAACAAAAGGAAAACTTCCTGTTCTAAACTCGCACAACAACATATCTAAAGAGAAGCATGTTATTGACATTTTTATACCACATGTATACCAGAACTTACCAGGTAGTATATGAAGTTTAGGACAGGATGATCCAAAACATCAAGGTTTGAAGCTTCGTTAAATGCATTGAAGCACATCTGTAAAAGAAGAAAAGAAAAAAAAAATAGATTAGCTTGCATAAAACACACTAAAAACCAACAGAGTCTGCCATTCTATCACCTTCATATGTGCTTATACAGAATCTAAAAGCAGAAAAAATCGAATTAAACAGCCTGAACCAATCAGCACAAATTTCTTAGATGAAAAAGTTTCCGATTGCTGATATTTGCATTAAAGAGAAAATCACCATAAAGTTGCAATTAACCATCCTCGTGGCACTGTAATTTAATTTGTGAAAAAAGGAACAAACTCCCCAAATGTTAAACATTAACAAAGTAATGATCACATCAAAGAACTCACCATTACAAATCTAATAAGGAAACATGTGAAACATATGGTGGTCGCATAGCCAACCTGTCCAAGGTAGTCAGAAAAAATACTTAAAAAGAATAAATTAACATATGATGTAAAAGGATAGATAAGAAAAAACTGCCAGTTGAAAACATAAGATTACCTCTTGCAGCTTCTTGCGACGACCTTTTGATTCTAATGGGAATCGCTGCAACATTAAGAACAGCCTGTATCATGATAACACCAAATCATTACCCATCTCTTCAACATAACAGCAAGTTACATGCAAGTTGTATGCGACATCCATGGACGAATACTTGTTTCATTGGAACTAAATAATGATTTCATTAGAAGGCATTGGAATTAAGAGAAATGCATAAGAAATAAGGGTACGTTTGGTTAAAGGTTTTTAAGATTACTTTGGTAATCTATCTTTTATTCCCTTGTTTGGTTTGTCAGTAATAAAATATTACAATAATCTTCTATTACCAATGCTGACGTGACAGGTAATATAGGTGGTAATCTGATTACCACCTTCACCTTAGGTATTTAAAGATTACTGGGGTAATCTTGAGTTTATTATAGAAAAATTATTATTTATTAATTTTTTGAGATAAAAATAAATTTATTTTTAATTAATATGATAAATAATATAAAAAATATTTAAAAATAATTATATTCAAAGGCATTTAAGTAAAATATTTTACTAGTAATCTTTTATTACCTTTAACCAAACACAATAATTATTTATACCTATCAAATTTTATCAAACATAGTAATCATTTATACCCAGTAATCTTCTAAGTAATTTATCTTCAAGGTAATCTTTCTATTTTAATAATAAAACATTACCCAAATCAAACGCCCCCTAAGTAGTATGCAATATAATACCACATTGAACCTCGGTTAAAATGTTAAATTAACCACAGGTAACTCATTAAATCTCAATAATGAACACATACAACACCATGTTTGGTACCATATTGAAATTTTGGCAAAACCTTGATTTAAATGAGTTAGCATTGTATTAGTATTTTTCAATGATGGTAATTTGGTTTGGGCATCATAGGACTGCCATAGGACATTAGTACCATATGAAACCCAGTGTCTTAATGCAGACTCTGAGAGACAATAAAGACCTTTCTCTTTCTTTATTCCATTCATGCCAGGTTTTTTCTTGTCAGCTGAAAAAAGGAAGCATGGGCTACATGGTGTGTCAAGAAAAGCAACCTACTGAAAAGAGGCTTCTGAATTTCAGTATTGGGAAGGGAAGAAAACATGTAAATGATCAAGGATCGGATACACAACTCCTTCAGGGAAATGAAGCAACTAGCTGCATGGAAGTTTTTTAGCCTTGGCATAATGCTCAAGCACCTGGTAATTGTCAACAAAAGTTAAATATGAAAGACCGCAATTTGAGCATGAATCTATTCTTAACAGGACATTCAATTCTTTAACCTCCAAAGCTCATCAACACCAAATAGAAATTTGTTAGGATCAGTAATTTAGGTAATGAAAATCTGAAAATAACATGAAACAGGCTAGTTCCTAGACTTATAAAGAGGGGTAGGCAATGTTACCTGTATGTTAGTGTTTTAAATAGTTGACTAGCACCCAGCCCCATGACAAAAAACAAGGTCTAACTAGGGAGTAAGACAAAAAAAGTAAGATAAACAGACGATATGCCAATACTCAGCTAGTCAATTAGAGCAGTTGTAGGTTGAGATAAGAAAGCCTTTACAATTGCCAGAAATCCTAGGCCAACTAATGGCACAAAAACAGAGGATAAGTTGAGATTTGTAATAGCACAAGTACCTCAATTAAATATTTGTACATGCTATCTAAGTCAGTATATAGAATAAGTGCAAGGAATATAGAGATAGATAAACGAACTTATGCATCTTTCTCCATGAAACATACATATGATAATCTGCTTTCTTTCTTGTTTGAATCTTACTTCTTTTGTTTTTCTATTATTCTTATTTCAAATTTCATTTTTAATACAAAAAAGTATTCTTTTACTAAATTCCCAACAGATTCTTTAGAATCCCATCTGAAATTGCATAATCCATCAAAGGGAACGGTCATTCAATGTAGGGTAGAGAAGTATGTCATTTGACAGAAAGTACGTCATTTGATTTCATTATTAATAGATTTTTTCCAGCACTTATTTGACACAAAGTATGTCATTTGATTTTAAAAGTATATTTGTAGTTGATAAAAAATATTTTGTAAGAAGTTTGACTGTTCAATTATCAATTATAAAAGGATAATCAGCCAATACCCTTTTACCTCTATTTTCCCTTTTTTAACTATAAATAGCCATGTTGTTTATGTATAAGTTAATATTGACACAAAATTACCTATGAACCCAAATACTATTCTTGCCCTTGCCTATAAACTTAAGCTTTTAAGTATCCATTCAGTTGGACTTATCTACCAATTAAAACAGCTCTTTTTTGTGTGAAAAAGCAATGTTCAAGGTTTGTGTTGTTAGTTACCACTCAAAAAGAGCACATAGGTAAGTTAAGTACTCTGTTTTATACCTACAAGTAGAAGCTCAAAATTCTTACTTAGATTTTAAAATGTCAAAAGTAACCCCATATTATTTTAATCATTTCCTTTATCATTCCCAATATATCAAAACTCTTTTTGGTAACTTAAACTAGATAACTCTTTTACATTAATCTAACCAAACAACTAACTTTTTCATATAAGCTCTATTTGGAGTAGATTCACTTCAATAAGCTCTACTTTAAAAGTGCAACTTGAACATGCTTGACCAAATCCAAAATATCACCTAACATAATATTAGAGCAAGGTTAATCAATAAGTCTTATATTTAAAACCTAAACTATTAATAATAAGTAAATAGCTTGTTAGGGTCATAGTTGACTAAAGGTTATGATGAATTATGTGCTAAACACAAATAAGAGAATGTGCTGATCCCTTACTTTATAAGCTTAAGCATTTGATCAAGTTATTACTTAGCAATTAGTATCCATCATATTTTAACTGCTGTAGGAATGCATCCTTTCCTATTTGAACACATGAAGAACCATTCTATTTATTGCTATTTGCATCTTGTTTGCATAGGTGGACTTATTAAAATATGAGTGACTGGAAGGTAATTTGTGCACTAGAAGCATGGAGCAATAAACAGGACACGAATTTTTTTTACATACAGAAATAGATTACTGCTATTTATTTCAGAGAGAATAATTATGTCTAAATTGCGAATAGTTTGCAATCCAAAGATATGGGAATAAATCAAGCCCGCAGATATATTGATAATCATTCAGAATTTTATTTAAATAACAAAATTCATTCATCATAGACATTTAAGCCACCTGTGCATTTGTGTCATCCAAATATATAGCACATACAAATATTGCCGGTTTTATTACCTTCCACCATAGAGTAAGAACCCAAGAGCTGCAAACAAGGAGACTCCTGCAGATATATATAGAGATTGATGGGAAGTTCCTCAATGTAAAAATAAAAACAAGTTCATTGAATATAATTTGCAAAACTTTCTAATGAAGAATTTACCAGCAAAGAACATCTTAGATAGGATTATCACAACATGGATAGGCTTCCAGCATAAGATCAACCACAAAGCTATCTGAAAACAATGTGACCAAAGTAGAAGAATGTAAGCAACAAAACAAAAAGCATCCAGCTACATAAAATTTACTTCAAAAACAGCACCAAAAAAACACAACCCAATATTGAGATGACAGACATAACTGCCATTTGATATATAAAATTACAGCCGCACTTTATCAATAAGTGTAGTATATTACTCCAGATGTCAAGTATGGAAGACTTTCACAAAGGAGTACTTAATAACTTGGCACAATTTGGCGGGTCAGAAAGTTGCATCATAGACTATTTTAGATACCTTAATCTCATAATTAAAGCATTAAATTAATCTCATTAAGTAATTCACTAGCAAGGAAAACTATAACTAAGATCTGATATTTAATATTTATCATTGACATATGATATCCTTTCCACCAACTAAACTTGGAGAAAGGTTAGTAAAAAAACAATTAATAAACCACTAAGGCATGAGAAGCAACACTTGGGCATGATAAAAGAAGAAGAAAAATGCAACCCAGCAACATGACAGACTAATATCAAAGAGCTAAACACCTAAGGGAGCATTTGATTCGATTAATGTATCTTTTATTACTGACATTATTTTGTTTGGCTCATCAAACATTAAAAGATTCTAGTATTTTTTTATTATCCAGCTAACATTACTTGTAATATATGGGGTAATTTAATTATCACCACCACGTTGGACATAAAAAAATTATCGAGGTATTCTTTATTTTGTTATAATTTTACCCTTATTAAATATTTAGAACAAAAATATTATTATTTTTAATAAAAATTATAAGTAACCCTAACAATTATTAAGACAAAAATACTCTCTAATTCTAAATTAAAATTACCCTTCCACCACCACCCACCATTAAAATCATCCGGTGAAAAGCATTGAAATTCTCAGTGAAAGACATCAAAGTCACAAAAATGGCTAGGGCCAAAATATTTGAGTGAAAGACATCAAATCCTCAATGAAAAAAACATAAGCCACCATTGAGATTACAGATGAGATCAAATCCATCAATTTTGTTGGATTTGAAAGATGGTTCCTGTGTGATGATAAGCAACCAATTATGAGACAAGAAGTTGCCGATGTCAATCAAGATGAGAAGTTGTTGACGTCTCGAGATGAGAAAATGAGAAGCATCAGCCTCTCATTCAACTGTAACCTTTTATTTATTATAGTTTACCCCTGCCATTTCCATCTAACCCCCCACCCTTGATTTGCTACAACTTCCCCCCTATCTTCACAGCTTGATTTAGTTTAACATATTAAAGGCCTTAAGGAGAATAATATATCAATATTCTTTTATTACTACCAATCGAACACCAACATAAATTAGAACTTCACAATAGGCTGATAAAATAGTATATCAATATTAAAGGTATTTGATCAATTAGAACTTCTCGACGGGTCCCATCTCAATTGAGAAGTTCTAATTTATCAAATGTCAAACCAAAGTCTAAAGCCCAATCCATAGCCCAAAACTTATACATCAAAACTGAAAAATCCCTCGAGTCCTTGAATGACTTCCAACATCTTTGGGGCCATCAATAACACCAAGAGATGATGGTAGTGTATAAAAAGCTAAACTTTTCCACTTAATTGATTTCTACGTGATTCAAAGATCACAAGGATATAGATCAGCAAGTTAAATACTTCAGATTCTTCTAGCTTGGGATAAAGATATGATTAAAATATAAACTGTTCAGTTAGATTGTCTTTAAAAACTGTTCACAAATTCACTAATAGACCTGATTTTATAATTATTACTATTTAGAGATAGCAATTCACTTATCAAAACTTGCTTATTGATCACCTAAATAACTACTACAGTAATCTGCTAATATATAAATAAATTAACAAAATAAGATTATAATGTTTTTTCTCTTGAAATATGACTAGCTTCCACGAAGAAGGAATGCCAACTCAAATCTTCCGCGTTGCTGGGAATTGAAATAATGAACAAAAAGTTTCACCTGAACAGCATAAACTACTGCATTAATAGTACAGAAACTCAGCCTCAGTCCATCAGTAGATACTGCACGTGCCTGTTTAACATGCAAGACTAAGTTATTGTTTAAGCAACGTTTTCAAGGGAAACCAAAAGCATGGAAATTTAAAACAACTCTGATATCCAATCTAACCTGATAGTAAATCTCAGCCCAAAACAGAACCAAAAGGGTGTACGTCGTGAGGAAACCAAGACTTGGCATATCAAGCAGAATATGTTGAAGAATCTAAAAGAAACAATCAACATAGCTAGAATTGAGATAGAAGATGAACAACAGAACAGAGTACAAGAAACAACCAAGGTAAATACGAACATGGGGCTGTAACTTCTGCACATCCCGACGAAAAATAAATACTAAACATCGGACTGCAAAAAGAAAAAGAAAACACCATGGTTAATAAACACCATACTAATAATGAGTTTGACGTCCTTTCCTTTGGATTTTGTATAGGATAATTTACCCGAAGAAAAAAAGACTTTAATATATGTTTTTCTTTAAAACTACGTGCTTTAAAATAAAATTAAAATTAGAATACGAACGAACCTCCATTCACCAGAAAATTAAGAAAATGGAAGACCTTCTGCGTGGTCCAGCCGTACTCAGGGACTCTTAACTGTATTCGAATGAATTGAACCTAACCGCAATAGTAAATTAAAATAAAACTAATAATAAAAGGGAATATCCTAAAAATCATAATAAAACCCTAAAAACTTTAAATGGAGTTTAAATTTCATAGAATGTAAATTCACCAGAGCTGCGGCGGCGACTAAGCTGTAGATGGCGGCGAGGACATGGAAGATACGATCCTGCCATAACGGTGACTGATTAACATCCTGCCACCAATTGGAGGCGTCTTTAAGTGTATGAGCTACCACGGCCGGCGTGAAGTCCATCAACAATTTAAAACTTAATCTTCTATGCTTATCTATCTCAAACCAACTAACAAATTTCGTCTCTTTTTTTATCACAATTTGACGCAGATACGAGATTGGAGATGAATCAATTTTACTTACAATTTTTTTTTTTAAATATATGTATACGCTTTTCTCGAACCCACGGGCCCATATACGGTTATTTTAATGCCTTTGTGGGGGCGGCAATTTCACGCGCCTTGACGCTTTTGGCATTCCACGCGCTCTCCCATCTCCACGTTGCTTAATATTTCTTATGCGCTGTCACATCAGTGTTCCAAAAAGCCTTAATTTTATGATGGTAAAAACTTTTTCCCATGTAAGCTTCGGTAAAATCATAAATTTTCATCTACAAAATGAAAAACTGATAATCTTTTACGCAATTTTAACTTTAGTTTCAGATATTTGATAATTAAAAAAATTACCATTTCGCTCTGATTTAAAACTTATGCCTTAAAAAAGTGACTTATCCATCTTATTTTTATCCCCTCTCTTTGTATCTGCCTTTCTCTATGTAAGATTATCCATTGGATTAAATAATCTTAAAATCATTAATTAAAAAAAAAACGGTTTAAATTGAACAAATTTAAGACCTAAACTAGCTTACTGTAAAAATTCTTCTCAAAATTTTATTTTGAGTATCGGACTGTTTAAGCTTCAAACTTAAACAGTTTAAAAATCATTATATTTAGAAGGCCAAAAGACTTCATCTAAGAGACGAAGATGATGTGTCTTCGTCTCAATAAAGACTATTTCATCTTTGTCTCCGATTGAAGACGGTCGGAGAGGCTATCGACGCCGGAGGAAGAGGAACAAATCCTAGGGGAGTTTTTGTTACTTTTCAAACATTGAGTTAGGGGGAAAATATAAGTTGTTAAATATGGGGGAGATAAATGTTATAAAACTTTAATTTTTTGCTAAATAATGATTTTACCTCTAACGTTAATTGAAATTTTTAACGAAAATTTGATTATAGATGAATGTTTAAGTTTTTGAAAGTTAATGAATGGGAATTTGGGAATTCACTATACCTTAGGTAGAAATAAGTCTTTTGGCCTACTTAGAATAACAAAGTTGGTGCAAAACAACAGTTTACACCAAATTCTAGAATTGTATTACTCACTTATCCAAATAACTCCTTTAATTAAAAATTCAAATATTTGTTAACCCTAAATTCATTCCACATTTGCTTACACTCCCCCAATTCATTGGTTGACCACTCCCAATCACCCTTCTTCTCAATCATGTCAGTCACAGGACAATGTTGATCACTAATTCGTGTGTGAGTTAGCTTTTGTTATCCATTATACATTTATTTTGTGTAAGATATTTACGAGATTTTATATTACTAAATAAGAAAGAGAAAATATTTATTAACTTAGTTTGACACGCTGCTTTAAAGTTTACGTTCATAATTATGTTATTGATATTGAAAAAATATTCTTACAGAATTCTTGTATTGAATATAAAAAAATATTGTGTATCAAGATTTCTAACCAAGGTTGATGAATCTTAGATGCCCATATTATACCTTTATGTAGGTGGACAAAGATGTTAAGTTTTAAGTGAATATTGTATCCAAATATTCATAATTTAAATATGGTTATAGAGATTAATTTATGGGATATTAATTAAAATAGGCAGCCGCATTCCCGCCTAAACCTTTTTCGACAATAATTTTTACATTTTACCTTTTTAAGCAAACTATTGTTTTCATTCCAAAAATACCCTTCGTCTAATTTGTCACTTTACTGTAGCATTTTCCCGATTATCTGCTTACCTTTCACGAAAAACATTAAGATTAAACTACCGTAATATTTATAAATTAAAAAACAGATTAATATTTTATAAAATAATTTATTCTTATATATAAAAAATATTACGTTTTTCTCTAAATTATCTGTAATGAATAAAATTTATAAATTAAAAAATAGATTAATATTTTATAAAATAATTGATTGTTATATATAGAAAATGTTAAGTTTTTTTCTAAATTATCTGTAATGAATAAAATCTATAAATTGAAAAACATATTAATTTTTATAAAATAATTGATTCTTTTATATAGAAAATAATGCATATATCGAAAACGGTATGTTTTCCTTGAAACGGTGCGTTTTCTTGTGGAAAGGGGTGTGGGTGCAGGAATATGGAAACGGGTGCGGGAATTTCAAAAATGGTGCGTGGACGGTGTGGTAGCTTCTGAAAGGGTGCGGCAATTATGGAAAGGGTGCAACAATTTTTGAAAGGGTGCGAGAATTGCTGAAAGGGTGTAGCAGTTTCTGAAAGGGTGCGGGAATTACTGAAAGGGTGCACCAACCGTGAAGGGTGTGTGGAAATTGCGGAAAGGGTGCGACAGCTTCTGAAAGGGTACGGAAAGGGTGCGGCAGTTTCTGAAAGGGTGCGAAAAGGGTGCGGCAGTTTCTGACAGAGTGCGGCAATTGCGAAAAAGGTGCGACAACTTCTGAAAGGGTGCGGCAGCTTCTGAAAGGGTGCGGGATTTGCTGAAAGGGTGCGGCAAGCGTGGTGGGTGCGTGAAAGGGTGCGGCAATTTCTGAAAGGGTGTGGCATTTTCTGAAAAGGTGCGACAATTTTTGAAAGGGTGCAAAAATTTCTGAAAGGGTGTGGCATTTTATGAAAGGGTGCGGCATTTTCTGAAAGGGTGCGTGGATCTATGCGGCAACTCACTGCGTGGAATATATATTAATATATTATATATTAATATTATAATATTAATATTAATATTAATAATAAAAGGGTGCGGCATTTTCTAAAAGGGTGTGAGAATTTGGTAAGGGGTGCGGGTGCGTGCGAGCTGGTGTGCGCGCGCTGGTGCGTGCGGGTGCGGGAATGGGGGTGCGGGTAAGTGCATGCGCGGTGGTGCGGCGTGCGAGCGCGCGCTGGCGCTGCGTGCGTGTGTGCGCGCTGGTGCTGCGTGCGGGTGCGGGAACGGGGTGCGGGATTTTAGTATGGGGTGCGGGGGCGCCAGCCCGCGCGCGCGCGCCCGCACCCCCATTCCCGCACCCGCATGCAGCTCCAGCACGCGCACGCCCGCTCGCACGCACACGCACCCCTTACCAAAGTCCCGCACCCTTTCAAAAAATGCCGCACCCTTTTAATATTAATATTAATATTATAATGTTAATATTATAATATTATATTAATATTATATTATATATTAATATATTATATTATATTAATATATAATATTATATTATTATATAATATTATATATTAATATAATATAATATAATATGTATTAATATATAATATATTAATATATATTTTCCACGCAGTGAGTTGCCGCACAGTTCCACGCACCCTTTCCGCAATTGCGACACTTTTTCAAAGACTACAGCACCCACACCCCTTTCCACAAGAAAACGCACCATTTCAAAGAAAACATACCGTTTTCGATATATGCATTGTTTTCTATATAAAAGAATCAATTATTTTATAAAAATTAATATGTTTTTCAATTTATAGATTTTATTCATTACAGATAATTTAGAAAAAAACTTAACATTTTCGATATATAGCAATCAATTATTTTATAAAATATTAATCTATTTTTTAATTTATAAAATTTATTCATTACAGATAATTTAGAGAAAAACGTAATATTTTTTATATATAAGAATAAATTATTAATCTGTTTTTTAATTTATAAATATTACGGTAGTTTAATCTTAATGTTTTTCGTGAAAGGTAAGCAGATAATCGAGGAAATGCTACGGTAAAGTAAGAAATTAGACGAAGGGTATTTTTGGAATGAAAACAACGGTTTGCTTAAAAAGGTAAAATATAAAAATTGTTGCCGAAAAAGGTTTAGGCGGAAATGCGACTGTCTATTTTAATTAATATCCCTTAATTTATTCTAACTATGTAACCATATTAATTGCATTATGCTGATTTAAAATAAGATGATAGGTTTTTTTTCAAACATTAGATTGAACAGAGAAATAATCTTTTAACCAAAAATTTGTATACATATTTTGAGTATACAAAATAGATATACAGATAATTTGTTATTATGTGATGATGTAATTTTAATATGAGAATAAAGTAATACTCAATCGTATGATAATACAATATGTATATACCTATTTTTTATACTTAAAGTGTGTATATAAAGTATTGCTCATCTTAAATGTTGAGGTTTTCTAACTTTTATATGCATTCTGATTTGTTTGAAGGTAAATTATGTATCTAATCGTTATTCATATAACTTATTGTTAGATAATCATTTTTTGAGCATCAAAACCTATAAGTTTGGATAAAAAGAACTTTAACTTGTAACAATTATGTATGATATCTAGGCCAAAGGACTATTCCCCACATAAGTTTTAATGCGTTTTCAAAATCACACTCATAGAGTTTAGGGTTTAGGGTTTAGGGACAAAGAGAAAATCATCTTTGCTCGAAATAAAGACATTCTAATGAAGAGGATTTCATCTTCATTGGGGGAAATCGATTTCATTGGTGGTTGAGATTTGATAGGTAAAAAGAGATAAACCGTGAGGGAAATCCAACATGGTTGAAAATGGCAGACGACGGTTTGCAAACTTTAAAAGGGAAATGTTGATTTTTTAAACTTTAAGTGGAGGGAGGGAATTATAAGATTTTCAAATTGAGGAGGACAAATGTAATAAAACTTTAGTTTTTAAAACTTTTTTGTTAAATAATAGTTTTACCTCTTACTCTAGTTAAAATTTTAAATAAAAATTAGTTCATGAATAAGATTTTTTGTTTTTCAAACCTTGTAGGTGTAACTTTGAGAATATATCAAAAATTGGGTGGAAAATAGTCTTTCAACCATAATATATATGATAAATGTCATAAAATAATAACTTTTTAAAACATAGATTATTTTTGGAATAATACTATATATTCTTATTTTAAATACATAAATATATATATATATATATTTATATATATATTAATATATAATTAAATATTATTTTATCTTTAATTTAAAATTATTTAATTATATAATAATATATAAATATATTTATTTATTTACTCATAATAACTATTTATAATTTTATTTTCATTTTTATATTCCTACGAAGTAAATTAGATTTAGATGCGCTAGTGGCTGATCGTTGTCACACATTAAAGAATAAATCATTACACAATCACGTGTGGCAGGCGACCGGAGGAGTGTGAGGGCGCGCGTAGTGGAGTGGAGATAAACCGAAACTGATAGTAGATGAAGAAAAAGAAAGGGAAATTTTAAAAAATGGCCAAAATGCCCTCCCATTAAGTAAAAATACCCAAAATCACTATTTTCAAGCCAAAATGCCCAAAATCACTGTTCCAAAAAAAAAATGCCCATAACTTTTTTTAATACGAAAACTACCCTTCCCCTCATATTTATATAACTATCCCACTTACTATGGGGTTTTAATATAATTTTAGATAAAGATGAGAGGTTTTTAGATATTTTACATTATAAAGGCATTTTGATATTTATTTATTTATTTCAAACTTTTTCTAAAATGTCAAAATTACCCTTCTCTTCATTTATATAACTCCCCTCACTCATTATAGGGGTTAAAATAATTTTAGATAAATATGAGGGGTTTTTGGATATTTTACATTGTAAAGGCATTTTCATTTTTCAACTTTTAGAATTCGAATTTCAGTTCCGTTTTTTTCTAATTTCACCATTTTACGATATATCGATTCGTATTTTTCAGATTTCTGAAGGATTTTCCGTTTGTTGCCATTCTAGGGTTTTTCAACTTTGGCAATTTGAATTTCAGTTCCGTTTTTTCAGATTTCATCGTTTTACGAGATATCAACTCGTATTTTTCAGATTTCCGAAGGATTTTTCGTTTGTTGCCATTCTAGGGTTTTTCAACTTTTAGAATTCGAATTTCAGTTTCGTTTTTTTGGATTTCACCGTTTTACGAGATATTGACTCGTATTTTTTAGATTTCTGAAGGATTTTTCGATTGTTGTCATTCTAGGGTTTTTCAACTTTTAGAATTCGAATTTTAGTTCAGTTTTTTCGAATTTCACCGTTTGACGAGATATCCACTCGTATTTTTCAGATTTCTGAAGGATTTTCCGTTTGTTGCCATTCTAGGGTTTTTCAACTTTTAGAATTTGAATTTTAGTTTCGTTTTTTCAGATTTCACCGTTTGACGAGATATCGACTCGTATTTTTCAGATCTCTGAAGGATTTTTCGTTTGTTGCCATTCTAGGGTTTTTCAACTTTTAGAATTTGAATTTCAGTTTCATTTTTTCGGATTTCACCATTTTACGAGATATCGACTCGTATTTTTCAGATTTCTGAAGGATTTTTCGATTATTGTCATTCTAGGGTTTTTCAACTTTTACAATTCGAATTTTAATTCAGTTTTTTCAAATTTCACCGTTTGACGAGATATCGACTCGTATTTTTCAGATTTTCGAAGGATTTTCCGTTTGTTGCCATTCTATGGTTTTTCAACTTTTAGAATTTGAATTTCAGTTTCGTTTTTTTGGATTTCACCGTTTTACGAGATATCGACTCGTATTTTTCAGATTTTTGAAGGATTTTTCTATTGTTGCAATTCTAGGGTTTTTCAACTTTTAGAATTCGAATTTTAATTCAGTTTTTTCGAATTTCACCATTTGACGAGATATCGACTCGTATTTTTCAGATTTTCGAAGGATTTTCCGTTTGTTGCCATTCTAGGGTTTTTCAACTTTTAGAATTTGAATTTCAGTTCCGTTTTTTCGGATTTCACCGTTTTACGAGATATCGACTCGTATTTTTCAGATTTCTGAAGGATTTTTCGATTGTTACCATTCTAGGGTTTTTCAATTTTTACAATTCGAATTTCAATTTCATTTTTTTGAATTTCATCATTTTACAAGATATGGACTTGTATTTTCCAGATTTTCGAACGAGATCTTGACATGTTTATACTCAATTTTGTTTTTTATATGATTCTTCATTGTTGTACTTCAGGTTTATGTAACCGATATATTTTTATTATTGTTTTAAATGTGTAATTGTATTGTCATTTGATGTAATAAATTTAGTGTTACTTTATTTCAGTATTATTTTATTTTCTCTAATTGTTTCAATTGTGTAAATGTTTGAGTAATCATACGTTTTTATTGTTTTTTCATGATAAGATTATTTAAAAAATGAAATCAAATACGATACACATTCATATATAACCACAAATAAAGTATATCATACACATATGCACATACAATAAATATATACATCTAAACATAGGAATAACGCTAAATATATACATCAATATCCCGCAGAATTTGGTTTCGCGTAAACGAAGGAAGGACCCGAAACATGTCCTCTCAAATAGTCGTAGCTGTCGAGGGGTCAATGTAGAAGAAATCCAGGATAATGCAGTACGCTGTGCACGAGATATCGCATCTGCCCGGAAGTGTCTGGACTCGTCAGGAATGCGCAGCTCTGTGTCAACCCGTCTTCTTTTGCGAGAAATATCCTGTAACAATCACATAAAATTTGTTAGACATTCATAAAAATAAATATGTAAACAAATGTATTAGTGAAAAAAACATAAAAAGATGAGAAATACCAAATAATTAAAAAGGAAATGACAAAACTTAACAAATAAGAACTGAAATTCGAGTTCTATACGTTCAACTGTCGTAGAATGTTAACAATCTAAAACGTTATCATGAAATGACGAAAAATAGAAAAAACGAAACTGAAATTCAAATTGTGTAGGTTGAAATACCTTGAAGTGACGATAATCAGAAAATTGTTCGAAAATTTTGAAAATATGAATCTATACATCCTAAAATAGTGAAATTCGAAAAAACGAAAATGAAAAGCGAATTCTATACGTTAAAATACATAAAAGGCACGATAATCGAAAAATGGTTCAAAAATCTTGAAAATACGAATCGATATATCCTAAATTGGTAAAATTTGAAAAACGAAACTGGAAATCAAATTCTGTACGTTGAAACACCTTAAAGTGACCATACTCAGAAAATCATTCGGAAATCGTTAAAATACGAATCGATATATCCTAAAATGGTGAAATTCGAAAAAATGTAACTGAAATTTGAATTCTATACGCTGAAATACCTTAAAGTGACAATAATTGAAAAATCATTTGGAGATCATGAAAATACGATTCGATATATCCTGAAATGGTGAAATTCAAAAAAATGGAGTTGAAATTCGAATTCTATACGTTGAAATACCTTAAAGTTATGATAATCGAAAAATCGTTCAAAACTCATGAAAGTACGAATTCATATATCCTAAGATGATGAAATTCGAAAAAACGGAACTGAAATTCGAATTTTATACGTTGAAATACCTTAAAGTGACCATACTCGAAAAATCATTCGAAAATCGTCAAAATACGAATCGATATATCCTAAAATGGTGAAATTCAAAAAACGTAACTGAAATTCGAATTCTATACGCTGAAATACCTTAAAATGACGATAATTGAAAAATCGTTCGGAGATCATGAAAATACGATTCGATATATCCTGAAATGGTAAAATTCGAAAAAATAGAGCTAAAATTCGAACTCTATCAGTTGAAATACTTATGAATGTCGCTAACCGAAAAATCATTTGAAAAATTGAAAAAATCGATTTGATATATCTTATAAATGAAAATATCGAAATATTAAGTTGAAATAAGGTCGTTACATCGTAAATTGTGTCAAAAAGCACTAAAATTTGAAAACGGATATAAAATTCGAAAACTACACGATCGGAAACCGTGGATAAGAAAATTCGTAATTTAACCCCTCGTAAAAATTCTTTAATGATTTATTAGGTCCTAATCGGACTTAAATAAAGATTTTGTACACATAATTATTTTGCTTTTTCAGGAAACTGGCATGCAATTAATGTGGCATGCAATTAATGTTGAGCTGCTGAAAAAGAAAAAAAAAAGTCAAAAAGTATTTGCTTTTTCAGGAAACTGGCATGCAATTAATGTGGGTGCCTGGAAACAGAACAATATCCATAAAACCCCCTCTTTTGAAATGAGTCTTCCGGCTCCCCAAGGTTTTAAAATATCCACTTTACCCCCCAACTAGACTTGCAAAGGATGCTGCCGTGGGAAAATTCGTCCTGCCGTGGGAAATTCCGTTCCCACGGCAGACTGCCGATCCATTCGGCAGCCAATTTCGCTTCATTTTTGGTCGTTTCAACCTCCGATTTTTACATAAATCAACTCTACACATTGTATTACATAAAACCCCTCAATCAATTCAACAAAAACAACCAAAAATCCAAACATTTTAACCAATATTCAAAGCGTAAACCCTAAACTTTCAAACCCAAAATTCTCAATCAAATCTCAATTATATCAGCAATAAATTGATCCAAACAAGATTATGGGAGATATACTAACCTTCTTTGCCATTTACGGTTGCCGGAAAGCTTCAAAATCGACGGAAATGACCTTTGCCGTGGGATTGACGTGGGAGGAGGAAAACTTGTGGAATTTTCGTGGAAATGCACAGTAAAAACAGAACTTGCCGTGGGATTTTCGTGAAATTTTGGTGTGTTTATAAAGGGGGCAGTTTCGTAATTTGGCTTTTCCCATGACAACCTGCGAAATTTCAAAAAAACCTGACGTGGGCTAAGAATTTCCCCGACACCCCAATGTGTTAAAAAAGCCAGTTTACCCCCCCCCCCAAACCCATTGTCCATTCAACTGCCGTGGGAGAATTCGTCTTGCCGTGGGAAACTTCGTTCCCACGGCAGACTGCCGATCCTTTCGGCAGCCAATTTCGGCCAATTTTTGGTCGTTTCGACCTCCGATTTTTTCATAAATCAAATCTACATATTGTATAACATAATACCCCTCAATCAATTCAACAAAAACAACCAAAAATTGAAACATTTTAAGCATTATTCAAACCGTAAACCCTAAAATTTCAAACCCAAAAATCTCAATCAAATCTCAATAATATGAGCAATAACTTGATCCAAACAAGATTACGGGAGATGTGATAACATTATTTTCCATTTTCGGTTGTCGGAAAGCAAGAAAATCGACGGAAATGACGTTCACCGTGGGATTGCCGTGGGATGTGGAAAAAATTCGAATTTTCTTTGAATTGCACAGTGAAAATTTGCTGTGTTTATATATGGGGGCAGTTTCGTCATTTCACAAAATATGGGCATTTTTGCTTAAACCTGAATTTTTTGGGCAATTTCGCTTAGACCCCTTTAATTTTGCCTAGTTTTTAAAATTTCCCAAAAAGAAACAACTCAGCTTCACGTGCATCTGTACATGGAAGCCATGACACGTCGATGTGCCATCAGACATGGCAAATGGGCGGGCTAGGCCGGGCGGATCAAAATAGGTAGTTTGATTATATTTGCCCGTAATAAAACTATATAAACAAATATGGAATAAATTTATCTGATCCAAAATTTCATGAATACTGTTTTCCCGCAACCAAAAAAAGAAAAATTCAGTCAACCCACTATGCATATTTGGATTAAAAAAATTCAGTCAGCACAATATTTCACATATCCTGTATGGAGTATATATAACCAATTATAAGTGTCACACATAAACACGCCAACTTGACCAAAAACCCAAAATTTAGGTATGATCCAATATTATAGTGTAACACCCCAGGTCCAATAACCCGGCCCACTGTTAAGATATTGTCCACTTTGGACACACAGTCCATCATGGGTTTGCTTTTGGGCTTTGCAACCCAAAACGCGTCTTAACAGTTAAGGAGCTCACAGGCTATTGAACCAATCCAATTCTCCCACCACTAACCAATGTGGGATCCATAGACAGAGCACACACAGACTCAGCATCTCTCCCGTGCTTTGTCGATGTGGGATTCGCCTAAGGGTATCACATACACCCCCCCTTACGGGACTCAGCGGCCTCGCTGAGGTTTGCCCCACCATCGATCAAGAGGACACGCGGAGTTGCTCTGATACCATTTGTAACACCCCAGGTCCAATAACCCGGCCCACTGTTAAGATATTGTCCACTTTGGACACACAGTCCATCATGGGTTTGTTTTTGGGCTTTGCAACCCAAAATGTGTCTTAACAGTTAAGGAGCTCACAGGCTATTGAACCAATCCAATTCTCCCACCACTAACCAATGTGGGATCCATAGACAGAGCACACACAGACTCAGCATCTCTCCCGTGCTTTGTCGATGTGGGATTCGCCTAAGGGTATCACATATAGTATGTCAAATTTGATCTATAAGCCTTTTAGATTGAACTATAGACCTAGATATTAGACCATCGATCGATCTGATCTATCACTATTAAAAAATTTAAAAAATTAAATAATAATAATAAATGACAATTAGTTTCTACAGCAAGCAAAAGTCTTGTGGCAAAAGTTGTTTTACTTATTTTTTTTAATTTTTTATATAAACAATTCAAATCTTCTCCATTTTTCAATTTTATTTATAAATCTCTTAGTTTCGATTCTTTTATTATTTTTTCAATCTTATTTTCTCTCGTTAACTCTTTTTTAAAAATTGTTTGAATTTATAAATAATAATTCTCTTTGTTTATAATTTCGTTTTCATTTTAATTTTATTATTAAAAAATATTATAAATAAATCTAATATCAAATGAATTCATTCCATTTAGATAAATGATGTGATATATATATATATATATTTTTATTTTTATTTATACTTATATAATATGTAAATTAATTTATTTGTATTGTGTTATAATATTTTTATCATATACCTATGATATTCTTCCACCACAAGTGAGACCTTATAAATAAAATATTTGAGATATTGTTCTCGGTTTTAATAATTGAAAAATAATTTATTTTTAAATTTTTTGTTAAAAAATTGTTTATATATATATATATATATATATATGAGGTCAGACTATGAGCTTTAAAAATTCCATGGGTCCACCCCCAACCCCCGCGAAGGCTCATCACTATATAGATTTAAAGCCCAACCCAGACATGGGCCTAATGAGCCAACTAGGGCCAGCCCAGCCTATGGACATGTCTAGTCACATATGAACAATTTTTCAAGCCAAAAAACTTATTCTCACCCAAGGTTTGAAGTATTTTCAAACTCCCACCTATCAATTTTTTAAAATTCAAAATCCTACTTATAAGCCAAATTTTGTTATAACTTGCTATTAATATAAGATTAAAATCGTTATTTAACTAATAATATTAAAAAACTAAAATTTTGTCACATTTATCTCCTTTAATTTAAAAAAATAAACAATTTTTTTCTACTCAAAAGTTTGAAAAATTATTTTTTCCCTCTAGGATTTCATTCTTTCCTCTTCTTTCACCAACGAGCATTCTCTGCCCGACCTCTCATCTGCTGACAGCTCATTCTTGCCTCTAGGATGAAGACACGACCACAAAGGCAACAATTGAAAGTGGCGTCGTCAAAGATCCGTCACGCTTTGTTTAGATTTGTCACGCAACAGATCTCAACCACTGATATTACGCTTTGATTCAACGAAGATGCTTTTGGACAACGCTAAGATCCATCAAAGTCAAAGTGTCTCACACACTAAGATCTAAGATCTGGATTACAAGTTTCATGGCTAGAGAAGTGAAGAGACAGAGATGACAGTGGAAATGAGAGGTCACCAAAGATGGAGATGGTGGTGCGAGACGTGAAGAAAAGAATCTCTAGGTTTGGGGGGGGGGGGGGGGGAGAGAAATGTGATTTTTCAAAACTAGAAAACTTTAAGGGGGCATTTGGTTTGGGTAATGTTTGATTACTAAAATAGAAAGATTACTTTGAAGATAGATTACTTAGAAGATTACTGGGTATAAATGATTACTATGTTTGATAAAATTTGATAGGTATAAATAATTATTGTGTTTGGTTAAAGGTAATAAAAGATTACTAGTAAATTATTTTACTTAAATGCCCTTGAATATAATTATTTTTAAATATTTTTTATATTATTTGTCATATTAATTAAAAATAAATTTATTTTTATCTCAAAAAATTAATAAATAATAATTTTTCTATAATAAACTCAAGATTACCCCACTAATCTTTAAATACCTAAGGTGAAGGTGGTAATCAGATTACTAACTATATTACCTGCTACGTCAATATTGGTAATAGAAGATTACTGTAATATTTTATTACTGACAAACCAAACAAGAGAATAAAAGATAGATTACCAAGGTAATCTTAAAAACCTTTAACCAAACGCACCCTAAGGGAGAAAAATATAATAGATTATATATTTTTTAATATTATTATTAAAATGACAATTTTACTTTTATATCTAACTAAAAATTTTAACATAATTTGACTCATAGTTGACACTTTCATTTTTTAAAAGTTGACAGATGAAAATTTGAAATTATATCAAACCTTGGTTAGGAACATGTCTTTTGACTATTACATAAGGTGGATTTTCCCACCACATGGTAGACAAATTGGAAATTTGTGTAGGAATGCATTCAATGAAGAGAAGGAAGAGGTGGCTACATGTATAACATCTTAGACAATGAACCATAAATGTGGAATGATTTTATTGGTTGAAGGGTGATGTGATTTGGCTATATACACCCACCATTTCTATTGTATAGGTAGTAAAAAAATAGCAAGTAAATATTCTCCCACTTTGTGTTATGTTTCAGTTATCTTCGTTTCTCATTTTCTTCCTTTTATCTTTAGTTTCATGAAACTCTAAATTTCATTTTACCATTACGAGTGTAAACTATTCATTAAATTATAACATGTTATCGACATGATCCGCTTAGATATATCATTATAATCTTTCAATTATATTGTTATCCCAATTATTATAGATATTTTAACTTTTGGCTATTCTTCTATTTGATTTTTCATTTATAATGGTATCATATTTGTAACCCGAAGATTGCAAAATCATGAATCTGAACATGAAGTTCTAGTTTGTGGTATATGATTTGTAACATGAAGTTTAAAAAATTATGAATATGAACTTAAAGTCTTAAATATCATTAAAATATTTATGGTATATGAGTTATACCATGAAGTTTACAAAATTATGATAATATATATACATGGGCCTGAAGTCCGAAGTTTTATCCAAGTATTTATTATAACTATATTTCATTTGCAACCTAAAGTTTGCATAAGTTATGAAAAGAATGAAATAAAAGTTTAAAAATTATTCAAGTTTTACATACTATAATATTATGAATGTTAATCATAAAACCAGAAGTTTTGCAAATATAAGACAAATATAAACTTGAATTTCTAACCTAATTTTCCTTCATCATATCACTATTTTTTATTCTTTTATCAACCTACAATTGGTGAAAATGGCAAACCTCGTAAAACTTTACTATGTTGCCCTTCGGTTAGATGGAGAAAATTACATTGAATGGACCTTGGACACGGTTCTCCATTTAGAATCTATGAGCCTTAGAGAAACAATAAAAGAAAAAAATAAAACATCATAGCAGGACAAATCCAAAGCTATTATTTTTCTTTGTCACCACATCTACAAAGGGTTACAAGCAAAATACATAAATATTATAGACCCACTAGAATTATGGAGAAACCTGAAAAAAAGATTCGATCATCATAAGTCAATAACATTGTCAATGACCTAATATGAATGGACTCATTTATGCTTATAAGATTTTTAAATCTGTAAGTGAATATAACTTTGTCATATTTAGAATAGTCTCCCAAATGAGATTATGTGGGAAAAAAATTGAAGAAAATATGTTAGGAAAAAACTTTCTCTACATTTTATCCCTTAAATGTGCTCCTACAAGAGTAATATAAGGAAAGAAATTTAAAAAAAAAAATTTTGAATTGATATTCTGTTTGTTGGTGATTGAGCAAAACAGTGAATTGTTATTGAGAAATCATCAGATACACCTTATGGCATTGCGCCTTTCTCTGAAGTGAAAGCAACTACTAGTAGGGGTGAACAAAACCGGTTAACCGGTTTTACAAACCGAACCGAATTTTCGGTTTTATAAAAATCACGAACCGAAACCGAACCGTTTTATACATTAACCGATTTATAACCGAACCGAAATTATTGGATAACCGATCCGGATTTTCGGTTACCCAATTTTGAACCGAATTTTAACAATTAATATTTCAATTAAGTTTTTAATATAAATTGTTTTCTTTTCTAATTTTAGCTTTCACTAAACACTAAAGTTAAGTAAATTTTAAATGATTCCATATTTAATATAAATAAATACAAATATGATTCAATTGAGTATTAAATTAATTTACAAAATAAGTATAAATTAGAAAATTGAAGAAGTGTAGATCGGTAACATATTCTTTTCGCACTTTACGTCAATATCTTCAACCTGTAAATAATTAATGAATCAAGAAAATAAGTTAAAAAAAACTAGCATTAGAAAACTCTCTTACACCTAAATATAAATTCAATATCATTCATTTCACATACCAAGATGTTGAACATATAGTCAATAAATTTTTTAAACCATCACTATGTAACTAAATGAACAACACACAAAATAAAAAAATAAATAGAGAAATAAAAACTTGAGACTAAAGTATGAGATTGAATTGAATAACTCACCATGAAGATGACAAAATGGCATTGAGACTAGAGAGATTGTATCAATCATCCTCCAAATAAATAGTCGTAGTTTCCGTTGGCGAGGGTGAAAATTCTTCAAAAAATAAAAAACAAATAATACATAAGATATAAATAACTCATTTCATGATTATATCATTTAATATAAATATTTTTAAATCACAATCAATCATAATATTTACAACATGTATCATAAACAATTTACAAATTATATATGCATGTTTGTGAATAATTTTACTTTTTACCTGATTCAATGTTTGCTATCTCTTGCAAGCTTTCTTCAATTATAAATGGTTCACGTGATCCTCGGATCCAATCTTGTGCACAAATAAGAGCCTCTACCATCTTAGGAGTAAGAGAGCTACGAAACGGATCTAATACACGACCCCCAGTACTAAAAGCTGACTCAGATGCAACAGTTGAAACAGGCATAACCAAAACATCTCGTGCTACCAAAGAGAGAATTTGATATCTTGGTGAGTTCATTTTCCACCAATTCAAGATATCAAACTTCTTGTCTCTATCATCATCAATGTCTTCGGCTAGATATTTATCCAACTCAGATTTAGGTTGCATAGCTCGTTGTCCAACCCTTTCTTCATTATACATAACCATCATGAAATCTTCAGGATCAAGATTTACATCACCAATATCAACATTGCTCATACCTTGAGATTCCTTAGTTGATTGCATACCATGAGAAATATTAAGCAAACTGTATTCTTCATATAAAGCATACAAAGTCTCTTTTACTTTTGTTTTCAACTTATCAGCATCAACAACATCATAGGAATGATTAATAACCCAATTCACATACTCTAACTTGTACCTAGGATCCAATACCACTGCAATGAATAACATTAGGTTAATATTATCAATATTCCCCCAATATTTGTCATGTTTTCCCTTCATCTTTTTAGCCATTTGACATAATTTATGATCACTGCTTTTACACCATGTCAAAATCTTCAACCCAATGCCATATATTTCTCTCATATATGCATTTCCTGTAACATAAAGAGAACCAGACACACGTAGAGTTGCATCATAAAAAATTTTTAGAAAAGGCAACAAATAACGGGCATATTCCCAATCAGTAGGCGTAGGAACACCCTTATACTTATCCCCATTAAGCTCAGCTCGATACTTACTATCTTGAAGCTCTAACAAGTCAAATGCTCTCTGAAATTTTATAGCCACATCCAACATCAAATAAGTTGAGTTCCATCTTGTTTCAACATCAAGAGCCAACAAACCTTTACTTTCAATTTTTTCTTGTTCTACACAATCTTTAAACTTTTTCAATCTCATTGGAGAAGACCTTACATACCTTACGGCGGAACGAATTCTAAAAATAGAGTCATCCATATCTTTTAACCCTTCTTTTATAGTTAGACTCAATATATGCGCACAACATCTCATATGAAGATAGTCACCATTCAATACACTACTATTCCAACGTTCTAACCTTTGTTTAAGATAATTTATTCCCGTATCATTAGAGCTTGCATTATCAACAGTTATGGTGAGTATCTTAGAAATTTTCCATTGAAGCAAACAACTCTCAACTGCCTTGCCAATAGTTAAACCTTTATGACTCGAAATAGGACAAAAATTGAGAATTTTTTTATTTAGTTTCCAATCCTCATCAATAAAATGAGCTGTAAGACACATGTAATTGAGGTTCTGACAAGATGTCCATGTATCAGTGGTGAGACAAACTCTATGAGGGAACTTAACAAAGAAATTCTTCAACTTCTCTTTCTCCTCAACAAAAATTTTAAAACAATCTCTAGCCACAGTAATACGTGAGGGAACTTGAAATCTAGGTTGTGCCACACTCATCATTTCACGAAACCCTTCTCGCTCCACAAACCTAAAAGGTAACTCATCTCTAATGATCATTTTTGCTATAGCATGTCTTATTAAATCTTGATCAAACTTCCAAGAGTAAAGTGAAGGATATGTGGAAGTAGCCTCAACACCACTTGAGAGATCATGTGTGTGTTTTTGAAATATTAAAATCTTTTGTCTCTTTTCCTCCACATTCAAAGGATATTTTTTACATCTACTTAAATGATTGCGTAAAGAACTAGTACCACTTTTGCTAGGACATGCAAGGATAGCCCCACAATAATTACATGAAGCTGTAACATCATCTTTATTTTCACAATCATTTTTTGTAAAATGATCCCACATATCAGAAGCATTTTTCCTAGTTTTTATAGAACTTACATGTTTGAGGTCTTTAGTTGGTAATGGAGCTACAGAATTCCCACTGTTATCACCGATGGACGACATCTATAATAATAATAAATTATTATGTTAATAATAGGCATTAATAATCACTCAATCATCAAACATATGAACTGTGGGTTAAAGAAAAACTAGAACTAACAAATCACTCAATTATTATGTTAATAGGCATTAATAATCACTCAATCATTAACCCTAATCAATCATCAAATAACTAACAAATCTCATCCCAGTAGATAGAAAAGCTAACATAAAGCATTTAAAAAAAGTATGAACTGTGGGTTAAAGAAAAACAAAATAATCCAAATTCTGATGATATCACATTTGCAAAAAAGAAGCATATTTATATACATTCTGAGTTCATCAGTTTCGAAGAAATGTTCAGCTTTCATTAATTTAATCTTCATTTCTTCTGTCTAAGTTCACATGGTTCCCAGACAATCACTGTCTAAGTGGCATACAAAATCTTGATGACAAAATTATGTCCATGTTAACTATAAATTATTTTAAGCATGGTATTAATAATTATGGTATATTCGCTTTAAGTTTCTTCATAATCTTCATGATAACAAATCTCATGCTCAAATTATGAAACACGGAACACGGATTCGCAGTTCTAGTCAATGATATATATTCTTCATTATAGTTTTTAAGAAAGCCAGATACAATTTTTTGATTTGAAATCTATGCAACTTATCTCCTGAATTAATCTTTATTTCCTCTTACACAAATAATATAATACAGGACCATAGAATTTTTGAATATTCGCCGGCAATTATGGTATTAATAATTTTAAGCATGGTTTAGCCTATTATCTAGGAACCCTAATCAATCAATTTTCAGTCACTAACAAATCACAAACCCAGTAGATACTCTGAGTCATAAGCCAATCACTAACAATTGAATACTCACCTATAAGAGCTATGGATATAAATCTACATAAACATATAAGCAATAATCTAAGAAAACCAAACTTTCATGCTTTTAATAAGAATTTTACAATTGAATACTTACCTATAAGAGCTGTGGCGGTTTGTGGTGGGTTTCAATATGTTTTTGCAAGCCCAAAATCAATGGTAAAAATCTGCTGCAAGAATAGAGAGGAGAAAAAAATATGGCAGTGAAGATTGTTGCAATGCAAGCAAGAATGAAGAAGAGAGAATGAAAAAGAAGAGAAAAGGAGATGAGACGTGTTGAGCCTTGGTTGGTTGCTTCTTGGATAGCTCTGCAACTGCAACAATTCTGCACAGTAGCTGGCTGGCTAGGTGGCTGGAGATAGACAAAGAAGGAAAAATTACAGAAAAAGCCGGAAGCAAAGGAAAAGAAAATAACCTTTTTTCTGTAAATAAATCTTTGACTTTTTATGTTAATAAAAAAGGGTAAATTTCAATTTTTAGGATAAATTTTTTATTATTTTTTAAATTTGAAAATTGAACCGGTTATCGGTTAACCGATTTTTTAATTTGAGTAAACCGAAAACCGAATCGAATTTTTGGTTTTTGTAATATTTTGACCCGGTAACCGAACCGGTTTTATGGATAACCTATTTTTCGGTCTGAATACCGGTTCGGTTACTATTTCGGTTCGGTTATTGGAAATTTTTGAACACCCCTAACTACTAGTAATAGTTATCGTGGGCGCAGACGAGGACCTAGATAAAATAAATTTCGATTCGAAGGTGATCATAATAGAAAATCTTTTCACCATAAATGGATCCGAAATGAAGCAAAACAAGACAGAGGAAAAATAATCCAAAGTAAACCACAAAATCATGAAAGTAAATATTATAAATGTGGTGTCAAAGGCCATTGTTCGCGAATCTGTCGTACACCTAGACATCTGGTGGATTTATACCAAACATCTATAAAAAATACAGACAAGAAGATCAAATCAAATTATGTTGATAATTAAGATCTTGTCAATTTGGCGAACTTTGATATTTCAGAATTTCTTCAAGATTAATAAATTATGTGTATTATGTTGTACTATGTATTTTTTCCTTTCAAATTTTGTAATAACTAATGTACATTTTAAAAGGAAAGGAAATAAACTCTAAAATTGAAGCGTTAACTTCAAAAGCTAGTGATGGAAATGTGTTTGGTGGATAGTGCAACAATCCACACAATACTGAAAGAAAAGAAATTCTTTTTAACTTTATCACTAATTAAGGCTAAAGTAAATACTATATCAAGATCAATAAATCTGATTGAAGGTTCCAAAAGAGCCACAATTTTGTTGAAAAAATGAGACTAAATTAAACATCAATGATGCATTATATTTAAGTAGATCCAAAAGAAATCTGTTTAGTTTTAAAGACATAAGAAATAATAGTTATCACATTAAAATCATGAGTGATAATGATATAGAATTCATTTGTATAATCAGTAATGCTTTCGAAAGAAGGCTTATGCTAAAAAAATTGTTCGCTTTATCATCTGGATTATATTATACAATCATAAAAGTAATTGAAACTTACGTATTATTGAACTAGAAGTTCTTTGATCCAAAAGTATTTATTTTTTGGCATGATTGTGTAGGTCATTCAAGATCTACAATGATGCGTAAAATTGTTGAAAATTCACATAGACATACATTAAGTAATCACAAGATTTTATTATCCAATGAAAAATTTTACACTGCCTGTTTTTAAAGCAAATTAGCAATAAAACTATCTCCCTCCAAAATTGGGTTGAATCTCTATCATTCTTACAAATGATTCAAAGGACATATATGGACCCATTCATCCACCAAGTGGGTCATTTCATTATTTTATGATCGTAATTAATGCATTTGCATGATGGTCTCATATTTGTTTATTACCAATTCGAAATACTGTATTTGCTAAACTGTTAATACAAATTATCAAATTAAAGATATATTTCACAGATTATTCGATCAAGTCAATACGATTTGATAATGTTGGTGAATTTACATCCAAGACATTTGATGATTATTACATATTTATGGAGATTGATGTTGAACATCCAGTCTCGCATGTTTACACCGAGAATGGATTAGCTGAGTCTCTTATCAAACGACTTTAAGTAATTATATGTATTTTATTACTAAGAACTCAATTACTAACTTCTATATGAAAACATGTTATATTACATGCTGCAACGTTAATTTGCTTGCAACCTTTTTCTTATCATCAATATTCTCTTTTACCAACCTGATATATCTCATTTGAGAATATTTGACTGTGTCGTATATGTCCCTATTGCATCTCTTCAAAACACAAAAATAGGACTCCAACATTGTTTGAGAATATATGTTAGATATAATTTATCATCTATTATCAGATATTTGAAACCATTAATAAGTAATCTTTTTACTGCATGATTTACAGATTGTCACTTTAATAAGACAACATTTCTAGCTTTTGGAGAAAAAAATGCCTCCTGAAGTTAGACATGAACTTACTTGGTATGTACCTATCATGTCTCATATAGATCTTAGCACATCACAAAATGAAACTAAAGTGCAGAGGACAGTGCGTTTACAAATTATTGTAATAAAATGTTTGATGCATTTATAGATATAGAAAAAGTGACGAGATCATATGTACCAACTACCAACGCACTAGCAAGAATTAATGTGACTATTGAACAATTTATTCGAGCCGTGATTGATCAATCTACTACATGCCAGAAGCGTGGTAGACCTGTTAGACTGAAGAATATTGTCCCTTAAAAAAGAAACGTAAATAATCAAATAGATATCAATCATGATGATCCTAAAATGAAAGAAAAATCCACACTCTCTAATATTTATCCATAAAAAGGTTATAGTCCATGAAGAGACTCAAGCCCCTGAAGTAGCATAAACCTCTAAAGTGGTATAAAGTCTTGAAGAATATGAAAATGAGAATACCAAAATATCTTTAAATTATGTTTATACACAAGATATATGGAACCATGAAATAGTTACAACTGATGACATATTCTCATTTGTAGTTACTAAAATTATGAATGATGATGATTTTGAACCACGTACTGTAGCTAAGTGCAGACAAAAACATAATTGACCTAAATGAGAAGAAGCAATTCAAGTAAAATTTACTTATCTAGCAAAACATCAAGTGTTTAGGCCTGTAGTTCTAACACCTAAGAATATACAATCCATTAGATATAAATGAGTATTTGTGAGAAAAAGAAATGAGAAAAATGAGATTGCTAGATATAAAACCAAGCTTGTAGCCGAAAGTGTAATACCCTCAGGTATGTTTCAGGGGTATTTATGTCTTTTGATCCTGTTTTGGGATATTTTCAATTTTAAATATAGATATATATATTCACATGTATGTGTGTGTGTTTATATATATATATATATATATATATATATATATATATATATATATATATATATATATATATATATATTTATATAAATATATAGATATGCATAAAGAAATAAAAAAAAAGAGAAAAAGAAAGAAAATGAGATAAAGATTATATAAAGAGAAAAAAGAAAAGCAAGAAAAGCAAGAAAAGGAATTCGGGACTCAAGATTCAGGGGTCATCCCAAGAGTATGGTCTGGTAAGTTATGAATAGATTTAGATGGAAGCAAAATTAATAAGATATAAGACCCATATGCATGCTATGAACTATGAGGGAACACTTTACACTACACTGGCATGTCCGTAGTAGGACACGTCCGTAACAGGACATAGACCTACAATAAGGTCTGCTCGCAGTATAACTTAATTCAAATTAAAAAATGGTGTAGTGAGAGAAAAGAAGAGAGGTCAAACTTAGAAAAGTACCAAATCCCTATAGTCAGCTTCCAAAAAGTATCAAATAGACACCAGATGGGACAAAGTATGACCCAAATAGTAAAACATGAACTAAATTATCTCTTCGATTTCTTATGGGGGTTATGAGTGAGGTTAAGTCCCGAGAGTGAGTTAGAACAGAAAAATAAATAGTTTACTTAATTCTTTCCCCTTACTGAGTGTTCTTATCACTCATTTCCTTTTCTTTCATGATTGCAAGTACAGGTGATCGAGGTAGCTGCGAGGTAGGGTCAGGTCAGTGTAGGTAGATCCGATTAGAGCATGTTATCTCTGGTTTATATTACATGTATACAGTGGCATGTTCTTGTCGACTTTTGACCTTTTTGAGATGATTGTATAGTTGTATATGATTACTCCCTATTTTCGAACATTTTTAGATGAGTTTTCATATAGGTCTATACATCTTTTGTTCGCTTTCAGATTTTCATTTTTCTTGGAATACTTTCTAAACACTTTTAGTGATGCATTTATTTTAAAGTATTTAAAAAAACAAAGATACTCCGGATATTAATTCATAACATTTCTCCTTCGGTGGGTAGTATTTTTGGGAAGGGATGTTACAGTTGGTATCAGAGCGTGATTTTGGGAACCCAAAAGATGTTTTCTAAAACAAAATGGAGTAATCCAAAGTAACATAAAGATGGAATACCCTCCAGCCACGCTGACCACCCTCGTAGCCAATCACTGTAAGTTAAATTTTCACTTATATCTGTTGAGTTTTATAGGACTAATGTGTTCATTCTTAGGACCTATGAGTTGAACACTAGTAGATCCCTCTCAGAGGAGCCAAAGTAAAAGAGTAGTGCACATGATGTGTGAGAGATTTTCAAAGAGATGATGAGAGAGCATAAAGGTGCTCCTACACAGGGAAGTAAGACGGTGCATATGCCACCAACCCAGGGACATGATATGAGGGATGTTACTTCAGCATCTACAACAGCTCCAATAAGGACTCAGTTGCATCATATTTTCAACCTCCCTAGTATGCACCAACCTCAAAATTTTGATGGTGCAAATGACCCAATAGCAGTTGAAGAGTGGTTGGAATTAATAGAGAGTGCAATGACCTTGTTTGACATAACTTACCAAGAAAGAGTGAGATATGCCACCTATCTTTTCAAGTTAGGGGTAAGAATATGGTGGAACTTAGTCAGGGAGACGGTCAATGTCTCAAAGATGACATGCTCCGAGTTAAGGCGCTGATTTGAGGCAGAGTACAAGGGTGCCGATATTACTTGTGTTAGGGCCCAAGAGTTTATTAATTTAGTGCAGGGGATAGATTCTGTAAAAGAATATTCTACGAAGTTTAATTAATTGTCCTAGTATGCCCCTGAGATAGCTAGCATAGAAATACAACGTATGTAGAAGTTCGTGTACAGGCTAGATCCAGAGATAGCTCGAGATGTTATGACAGGGGCGCAACCACCCAAGACTTATACAGAGGCCCTCGATAGAGTTTTAAGGGCAGAGGTTTTTGTGAGGAGGAGGTTTGGTCAAATCACAGGGCAAAATGTTACACCCCCTACTGCCATGCCAGTTCCTTCGATGAGCAGTGGTTTAGCTTCAGCACAGAAATACCCTCCTCCAGACTGAGACATGAAGGGTAAACGACATCTCTAGTTCAGAGGAATGAAAAAGAACTGAAAGAATAGAAAGAGACAAAGAGGACCTGAGATACCAACTTGCCAGAAATGTGGGAAACAACATAAGGGAGAGTGTTTGACAAGCCAGATAGCTTGTTTTAGATGTCGTCAGCCTAGACATATTGCTTATTTTTATACAGCTGCCCCAGTAAGAGTAGAGTAGTAGCAACCTATCAGAGGGTCTACAACCAGAGTTTATATGCTCACTCAGGGCCCAACAGAGGCTAACCTATTAGCAGTCACGGGTCAGATTCTCTATCTTGATACTCCTATTTATGTTTCAGTTGATTGTGGGGCTACTCGTTGCAATAGTTTGCTTGAGAGGCTAAAAGTACAACCCATTAGAATAGCCTAGAGGATTATGATCGAGTTGCTTGATAAGGGGTCAATCATTAGTGAGATGATGCTACTAGGGCAGAGTGTTATGATTCGGGGTCGACAGTTACTGGTGGACCTGATTGTGTTTGAAATGTCAAATTTTGGCATGATTTTAGGGATGAACTTTTTGGAAAGATATAGAGTTGAGATTGATTATAAAAAAAAGAAAATGAGATTTAACCTGTACTCTGGAGATCAATTCGAGTTCGGTAAGGATCATATCCGGAGTTTGATGATCAGTATGATGAAAGCTAGTAAAATGTTGAAAAATAGGTGTACAAGATATTTGGCTCATGTAGTGAGCAAGGTTGAGTCAGACCTAACTATTGATAAGATGCCAGTGGTATGTGAGTTTCCAGATGTGTTTCTAAGTAAGCTGCTAGGAATAGCTCTCGAGCGAGAGGTTAAGTTTAGTATAGAGCTGGTATCGGGCATAACACCTATTTCAAGAGCACCCTATCGAATGACCCTTGTCGAGTTGCAAGAATTGAAAAAGCAACTTCGAGAGTTACTAGATCATGGTTTTATCAAACCGAGCCATTCTCCTTGAGGAGCTCCCATCCTATATGTGAAAAAGAAAGATGGGTCTATGAGGATATACATTGATTACAAAGAGCTAAATAAAGTCACAATTAAGAACAAATACCCGTTAACCAGGATTGATGATTTATTTGATTAGTTGAAGGGATCTATGACCTTCTCCAAGATAGATTTGAGATCTGGTTATCACCAAGTGAGAGTGGCAGATAAGGATATACCCAAGATAGCTTTCTGAACATGGTATAGATGCTTTAAGTTTGTAGTAATGCTGTTTGGATTGACAAATGCCCTTACAGTATTTATAGATTTGATGAACAGTGTATTCCACAACTGCCTGGATAAATTTATTGTGGTATTCATTAATGATATCTTAGTGTATTCTTGCGGTCGAAAGGAACATAAACAACACTTAAGGTTTACCCTCTAGAGATTGAGAGAGAACCAATTGTATGCCAAATTCTCGAAATGTGAATTTTGGCTAGATAGAGTTACCTTTTTGGGGCATGTAATTTCAATAGAGGGTATATCTGTGGATCCCAGTAAGATTAAGACTATAGTTGAGTGACAAAGACCAAAGACAATTAAGGAGGTTCGTAGTTTCTTGGGTTTGGCAGGGTATTACCGAAGGTTTGTGGAGGGATTTGCCAGATTAGCTAGACCTCTTACAACCCTCACAAAGAAAGCAATGTCATTTCAGTGGTCAGATGCTTGTGAGACAAGCTTCCAAGAATTAAAAAGAAGATTGACTATTGCTCCTGTGTTAGCATTTCTAGAGGAGAGAGTTGAGTATGATTTATACACTGATGCCTCACACGGTGGTTTAAGAGCAGTGTTGATGTAGCGAGACAATGTGATAGCATATGCCTAAAGACAATTGAAAGAATTCGAAACCCGATACCCCACTCATGATTTGGAGTTAGCAACAGTAATTTTTGCTTTGAAAATCTGGAGACACTATTTGTATGGGGTAAGATGTAATATTTATACTGACCATAAGAGCCTCAGATATTTTTCACTTAAAAAGAGTTAAATATAAGGCATAGGCGATGGCTCGAGTTAGTAAAAGACTATGACTATGATATTAAGTACCATCTAGACAAGGCCAATGTGGTTACAGATGCCCTCAGTAAAAATGTGATGATATCACAACTGACGGTCCAGAGAGAAATTCAAAGAGATATAGACCAAGTGCAACTTGAGCTTGTGATTAGAGCCCTCGCTAGATTAGAGATTCAACCCACTCTCATAGATGAGATTCAAGAGGCTCAAACAAGAGATGGCTCATGTCAACAGAAAATTTAGAAAGTGGAAGAGGGTCTCGAGACAGATTTTCAAGTATCGAATGAAATTCTCAAATTCAGAGATCGAGTATATATTCCTCAGATGACTGAATTGAGACAGAGAATTCTTACAGAGGCTTATAGTTCTCTTTACACTGTCCACCCTAGGGGTGTAAAGATGTATCAGGATTTAAAAAGACATTATTGGTGGTCAGGCATGAGAAGGGATATAGGTGAGTTTGTTACTAGATGTCTCACCTGTCAGCAAATTAAGGCCGAACACCATAAACCTTCAGGGTTGCTTCAGCCTCTGCCTATTCTAGAATGGAAATGAGAGCATATCTCCATGAACTTCATCAGTGGACTCTCTAGAGCTCAGAATGGATGTAATGTTATCTGGGTGATTATTGATAGATTAACCAAGTCAGCTCATTTCCTGCCCATCAAAGCTACTAATACCACAGATCAACTAGGGAAATTATATGTTAGGGAGATTATTAGATTATATGGGGTACCTAAGACCATAGTATCTAATCGTGATACGAGATTTGTATCAACTTTCTAAAAGAGTCTCCAAAGATCCTTGGGTACTAATTTGACATTTAGTACAACCTATCATCCTCAAACAGATGGTCAGACGGAGAAGGTTAATCAGATTTTGGAAAACATGTTGAGAGCTTGTTGCCTGGATTATAAAGCTACATAGGTAGAAATGTTGCCCTTAGTGGAGTTTGCTTACAATAATAGCTACCAGACGACTATTCAGATGACACCTTATGAGGCCTTATATGGTAGGAGGTATCGTTCTCCTCTTCACTAGGATGAGATAGGAGAGAGAGATGTGTTATTTAGATCCCTTGGGCTCGAATTGACAGGCCCAGAAAATGATTGATGATGTCCAACTGATCAGGTAGAGAATAAAACAGGCCCAGGATCGACAAAAAAGTTATGTAGACCATCGACACCGAGACTTGGAATTCAATGTAGGTGAATTTGTATTTGTAAAGGTTGCTCCATTCAAGCATTTGATGAGATTCGAAAAGAAGGGAAAACTAGCTCCCAGATTTATTGGTTCATATCAGACAATTAAGAGAGTTGGTAAAGTGGCTTACAGATTGGTCTTACCAGCGAATATGAACCGGATTCATAATGTATTTCATCTCTCATCGTTGAGAAAATGCCTTGGTGATCATTCTCAGGTCATGAATACAGATGATATTAAGTTATCAAATGACCTTAGTTATGAAGAAAAACCAATTTAGATAATTGACAGAAGAATTAAACAACTAAAGAACCGACAAATTCCTCTGGTAAAAGTCTTATGGAAAAACCAGAAGATAGAAGAGGCTACCTGGGAAATGGAGCAAACCATGAAGGAGAAGCATCTAGAGTTGTTTTTGTGAATTCCAAGGACGAAATTCTTGTGAGGGGGGAAGAGTTGTAATATCCTCAGGTATGTTTCAGGGGCATTTATGTCTTTTGACCCTGTTTTGGGATATTTTCAATTTTAAATATAGATATATATATTCACATGTATGTGTGTGTGTTTTTATATATATATCTATATAAATATGTAGATATGCATAAAGAAATAAAAAATAAAAAATAAGAGGAAAAGAAAGAAAAGGAGATAAAGATTATATAAAGAGAAAGGAGAAAAGACAAAAACAATAAAACTTCAAGTTTTTCTAGCATCTTCTTCTCTTGTAAAGCTCCAGCAGCTAGCCTCCTTCATGTAATTTTCTTTTGTTTTGTGAAGCCAAAGGAAGGAATTTAAGTGATTTTGGAAGATAAAATAAGAAGAAAAGAAAAGAAACAATTTGGAAGCTTTGGTAATCAAAAGATCTCTTCCTTTTCCCTTTACCTATGTTTATATATGTATTGGATGCATGTTATATGAATATGTTAGTGTGTTTGGTGTTGATTTAAGGTGAGTTTGGTGCTCAAAGAAGGAAGACAAAAAGGAGGGAGCTAATTTAACAAAGATTGGCTTGAAATAAGGTAAAAGGTATCATCCTTGATATCTTACATATTTTAGGCTTTTGGTTCCTTGGATATATGTTATAAATGATGATTTTGAAGTTGAGAAATGTTGTTTTGCCAATTGGGGTGTCTATGTGTGTGATTTTGTTGATGGCAGAAAGTTGCATAATATTTACAGTTTTACCATTGATTTCGTCCCACGTTTTGACTGTCTTATTAGATAAATTATGAGTGCTATTATAGCTTGTTGGAAAGCTCTTTGAATCCTTTTTCCAATGATATATAGCTTGTATGAATTAGAGATTATTTAGATAGTTAAATATTGTATGAACCAAGAGGACTGCTTTACCAAATAAACAGGGGAGAGTTTTTGCCACTGATTTCATCTCACGTTTTGACTATCTTATCTAATGATTTATGAGTGATATTATAGCTTTTTGGAAATCTCTTTGAATCCTCTTTCCAATGAAATATAGCTTGTATGAATTAGAGATCATGTGGATGGTTAAATATTGTATAAACCATGATGACTACTTTACCAAATAAACAGAGGAGTTAGTTTTTGCCACTAATTTCATCTCACGTTTTGACTGCCTTATTGAATGAATTATGAGTGCTATTATAGCTTGTTAGAAAGCTCTTTGAATCCTATTTTCAATGATATATAACTTGATAGGAGAATTAAGCAACTAAGGAATTGACAGATTCCTCTAGTAAATGTCTTATGGAGAAACCAAATGGTAGAGAAGGCCACCTGGGAAATGGAGCAGACCATGAAAGAGAAGTATCCAGAGTTGTTTTTGTGAATTCTGAGGATGAAATTCTTGTGAGGGGGGAAGAGTTGTAATATTCTCAGGTATATTTCAGGGGTATTTCTATCTTTTGACCCTGTTTTGAGATATTTCTCATTTTAAATATATATATATATATATATATATATATATATATATATATATATATATATATATATAAAGAAAAAACAAGGAAACTTCAAGATTTTCCATCTTCTCCCGTAAAAACTCCAGCAGCCAGCCCTTACCTACTTGTTTTCTTCATTTTTAGAAGGAAAGTGGATGATTTGAAGAGTTTGAAAGAAGAGTAAGGAAAGAAAAGAAGAATAAACACTTTTGGAGCTTGGTAACCAAAAGATCTCTTTCGTTTTCCCTCTTCCTATGTTTATATATATTGAATGCATGTTATATGAATATGTTAGTATGTTTTGGTGTTGATTTAAGGTGATTTTGGTGATAAAGGAAACAAGACAAGAAAGAGGAAGCCAACTTGCAAAGATTGACTTGAAACAAGGTAAGGGGTATCATCCTTGATATGTTGCATGTTTTAGGCTTTTGGTTCCTTGGGTCTATGTTATAAATGATGATTTTGAAGTTGAGAAATGTTGTTTTGCCATTTGGGATGTTTATGTGTGTGATTTTGTTCATGGCAGAAAGTTGCATAATATTTATAGTTTTGCCACTGACTTCGTCTCTCGTTTTGGCTACCTTAACTAATGAATTATGAGTGCTATTATATCTTGTTGGAAAGCTCTTTGAATCCTCTTTCCAATGATATATAGCTTGTATGAATTAGAGATCTTTTTAGACTATTAAATATTATATGAACCAAAAGGACTACTTTACCAAATAAACATGGGAGAGTTTTTGCCACTAATTTCATCCCACGTTTTGATTGTCTTAGCTAATGAATTATGAGTGCTATGATAGCTTGTTGGAAAGCTCTTTGAATCCTCTTTTCAATTATATATAGCTTGTATGAATTAGAAACTATTTGGACTATGAAATTGTATGAAACAGAAGGCTGCCCTGTCAAATGAACAGGGCTGTGAACAATATTTCATAGTTTTGGAAAGGAAAAGAAAGGAAAAGAAAGGAAAAGAAATAAATGAGAGAAAAAGAAAAGAAAAGAAAAGGCAAGAAAAGGAATTTGGGGCTCCAGATTCAGGGGTTGTCCCAAGAGTAATGTCTGGTGAGTTATGAATAAATTTAGATAGAAACAAAATTAGTAAAATATAAGACCTGCTTGCATGCTATAAACCATGAGGGCGTTTTTTACACTACATTGCCCACAGTAGGGCACGTTCGCAGTAGGACATAGACCCTCAGTAGAGTCTACTCGCAGTAGAGCATGCTCGCAGTAGAGTTCAATTCAGATTCAGAATTGGTATGGTATAGTGAAAGAAAGAAAGAGACCTCGAGCTTAAAAAAGTGTCAAATCCCTATAGTTAGCTTATAGAAAATATCAAATAGACACTAGATAGGAGAAAACATGACCCAAATAGTAAAGAATGAACTAGATTATCCCTTCTATTTCTTATGGAGGTTGTGAGTAAGGTTGAGTCCCAAGAGTGAGTTAGAACAAGAAAAGAGATAGTTTACTTAATTCTTTCCCCTTACTGATTATTCTTATCACTCACTTCCTTTTCTTTCCTGATTGTAGGTATAGGTGATCGAGGTAGCTACGAGGCAGGGTCAGGTCAGTGTAGGTAGATCCGATTAGAGCACGTTATCACTGGTTTATATTACATGCATACTGTGGCATGTTCTTGTCAACTTTTGACTTTTTGAGATTATGGTATAGTTGTATATGATTACTCCCTATTTTTAGATGAGTTTTCATATGAGTATATACATCTTTTGTTCGCTTCTAGATTTTCAGTTTTCTTGGAATACTTTCTAAACACTTTTAATGATGCGTTTATTTTAAAGTATTTTAAAAAGAAAATCTAGAAGCGAACAAAAGATGTATATACTCATATGAAAACTCATCTAAAAGCGTTCGAAAACAGGGAGTGATCATATACAACTATACAATCATCTCAAAAAGGTCAAAAGTCGACAAGAACATGCCACGTATGTATGTAATATAAACCAGAGATAACCTGCTCTAACCGGATCTACCTACGCTGACCTTGACCCTGTCTTGCAGCTACCTCGATCACTTGTACCTGCAATCATGAAAGAAAAGGAAATGAGTGATAAGAACACTCAGTAAGAGGAAAGAATTAAGTAAACTATTCCATTTTCTGTTCTAACTCACTCTCGGGACTCAACCTTACTCATAACCCCCATAAGAAATCGAAGGGATAATTTAGTTCATGTTTTACTATTTGGGTCATACTTTGTCCCATCTGGTGTCTATTTGATACTTTTTGGAAGTTGACTATAGGGATTTGATACTTTTCTAAGCTCGACCTCTCTTCTTTTCTCTTACTACACTATTTCTGAATCTAAATTGAGCTCTACTACAAGTAGACCTTACTGTGGGTCTATGTCCTACTACAGACGTGTCCTATTACGGACGTGCCCTACTGTGGGCGATGTAGTGTAAAGTGTCCTCTCATAGTTCATAGTATGCATGCGGGCCTTATATCTTACTAATTTTGCTTTCATCTAAATCTATTCATAACTCACTAGACTATACTCTTGGGACAACCCCTAAATCTTAAGCCCCGGATTCATTTTCTTTCTTTTCTTCTTCTTTTCTTTTTCTCTCTTTTCTTTCCTTTCCTTTCCTTTCTTTTCTTTCTTTTCCTTTCCAAAACTGTGAAATACTGTTCACAACCCTGTTCATTTGACAGGACAACCTTCTTTTTCATACAATTTTACAGTCCAAACGGTTTCTAACTCATACAAGATATATATCATTGAAAAGAGGATTCAAATAGCTTTCCAACAAGCTATAATAGCACTCATAATTCATTCAATAAGGCAGCCAAAACGTGAGATGAAATCAGTGGCAAAAACTACCTCCTTTGTTTATTTGGTAAAGCAGTCCTCTTGGTTCATACAATATTTAACAGTCCACATGATCTCTAATTCATACAATCTATAAACATTGGAAAGAGGATTCAAAGAGCTTTCTGACAAGCTATAATAGCACTCATAATTCATCCAATAAGGCAGTCAAAAGGTGGGACGAAATCAGTGGCAAAACTGTAAATATTATGCAACTTTCTGCCATCAACAAAATCACACACATAGACACGCCAATTGGCAAAACAACATTTCTCAACTTCAAAATCATCATTTATAATATAGATCCAAAGAACCAAAAGCCTAAAACATATAAGATATCAAAGATGATATCTCTTACCTTATTTCAAGCCAATATTTGCTAAATTGGCTCCCTCTTTTTTGTCTTCCTTCTTTGAGCACCAAACTCACCTTAAATCAACACCAAACACACTAACATATTCATATAACATGCATCCAATACATATATAAATATAGGTAAACGGAAAAGGAAAAGATCTTTTGATTACCAAAGCTTCCAAAGTGTTTCTTTTCTTTTCTTCTTATTTTATCTTCCAAAATCCCTTAAATTCCTTCCTTTGGCTTCACAAAACAAAAGAAAATAACATGAAAGAGGCTGGCTGCTGGAGCTTTACGGGAGAAGAAGATGTTAGAAAAACTTGAAGCTTTATTGTTTTTGTCTTTTCTCCTTTCTCTTTATATAATCTTTATCTCCTTTCTCTTTACATAATCTTTATCTCCTTTCTCTTTATATAATCTTTATCTCCTTTTCTTTCTTTTTCTCTTTTTTTTTTATTTTTTATTTCTTTATGCATATTTATATATTTATATAGATATATATATAAAAACACACACACATACATGTGAATATATATATCTATATTTAAAATTAAAAATATCCCAAAACAGGGTCAAAAGACATAAATGCCCCTGAAACATACTTGAGGGTATTACAGAAGGCTTTTCCTAACGGCCAAGTATAGACTTTGATGAAACATATGCACTTATGATGAATATAATCATATTTAAATTTTAATCAGTTTAACAGTCTCTGAAGGATTGGATATGCATATAATAAAGGTAGTTACTACTTATTTGTATGAAAACTTAGATACTGAAATTTATATGAAACGCTCTTAAGGATATAAATTGTTTGAAGCAAAAAGGGTCAACTTAAGAGGCATGTACTCAATTAAATTACAAAAATCATTATATGGATTAAAATGATTTGGACGAATATGGTACAATCGCCTCAGTGAATATTTTAAAAAAGAAGGCTATGTGAATGACCTTATATATCCATGTGTCTTTATTAAATGGTCAGAATCGAGATTTGTCATTATAGTAGTTTATGTTGATGATATGAATTTAATTGGACTTCTGAAGAACTTTAAAAAACTGTTGAATATCTGAAAAAAAAATTTGAGATGAAGGATTTGAGGGAAACAAAATGTTGTCTTGACCTCCAAATCAAACACAATTCAAATGGAATATTTATTCATTAATTAACGTATATTGAAAAATTATTAAAACGCTTTAATATGCGTAAAACTCATCTTTTGAGCACCCTAGTGATTGTTTAGTTTCTCGATTCGAAAAAAGATCTATTTCATTCTAAAAAAGAAGATGAAAAGATATTCGATCTTGAAATACCGTATCTTAATGTCATTGAAGTTTTATTATATTTGACCCAATACACTAGACCGAATATATCTTTCATAGTTAATTATTGATCTGATTTAGCTTTGCACCAACCTATTACCACTAGAACGGAATCAAATATGTACTTCGTTATCTATGTGGGACTAGAAATTTAGGATTATTCTATTATGTCAAATCTCTTAAAAATCCTAATTTGATTAGGTGTGCAGATACTGGTTATCTTTCTAACCCTTATAAGACCTGCTCACAAACAAGATATGTTTTCACTTATAATGACATAATAATATTATGATGCTCCACCAAACATACTTTGGTTACAATGTCTTCAAATCATTCAGAGATTTTAGCTCTCTATGAAGCTAACCGAGAATGCATATGGTTACTATTTGTCATCCATCATATTCGAAATACATGCAATATTCTTTCTACAACAGACACTTCTTCCATATTATATGAAGACAATGTGTTATGTATCATCCAAATTAGAGGTGGATACATTAAATGAAACAGAACTAAACATATTTCACCGAAGTTCTTTTACACTTATAAGCTCCGACAGAGTAGAAAGATTAATGTTAAACAAATAAGACCCAGTAAGAATCTTGTAGATTTGTTCACCAAGACATTACTGACATCAACATTTAAAAAGTTAGTACATAATATCGATATACAACGACTCAACAAGCAACCAAATTAATCTCACTTCAAAGAGGGGTGCATTCATTAGGGGGAGCAAATTTTGTTTTAGTTGATCACATTTTGGACAAAATGTATATTGTACTCTTTTTTCCTTCACTAGATTTTGTCCCAATGAATTTTCCTAGGAAAGTTTTTAATGAAACAATTTTAACACGTCCAACCCTACATTATAAGATATTAAATAATTATGTTTTTTTACTTTAGTTTTTATCCCACTGAGTTTTTTTTAGCAAAGTTAATGTAATTATATGTAAGTTATGAAAATCCAAAAGAAAGTATTACATAAGGTGGATTTTTCCAACACATGAAAGACAAATTGGAAATTTGTGTGGGAATGCATGCAATGAAGAGAAGGAATGGGTGACTACATGTATAATATCTTCGACAATGAATCTTGAATGTGGAATGATTTTATTGGTTGAAGGGGGATGATATTTCGCTATATAAATCCATCATTTCTATTGTATAGGTAGCAAAAAAAATAACAGGTAAATATTCTCACACTTTGTGTTCAGTTTCAGTTATCTTCATCTCTCCTTTTCTTCCTTCGTTTTGTCTTCAATTTCATGAAACTCTAAATTTCATTTTACTATTAGAAATATAAATTATTCATTAAATTATAACATTGACCAATTTTTAATGACCTCCACAATAACAAAATTTCAATTATGCCCCTTATGTGTATATATTATTATTTCAATTACCCTCTAATTTATGTAATCACTATTATCGCTTGACAACATTTCAATTAGTCTCTATTTGTACAAAATTTTAATGATCCTTCTTATACGTATCACACATATCTCTAATTCACGTGTGACAAAATTTTAGTTATTCTTACTATGTGTGATTTTCATACTTATTATTAACGCATGAAACAAATTCAATTACCCCCTATATATGCAAAATTTCAATTACCGCTACCATACACATTATACATAACTACAATTTGCATATGACAAAATTTCATCTTTTACTCCACTCTATCTCCATTCAATCATAATAATGTTCACACATTTCTTCGACAAAACAATCAATTCAATATATTTCACAAATAAACCCTAAAATTGAGTAGTTTTAAACTTATATTCATTACATCTACATTTTTAATATAAATATAAGTTAATCTCTACACCTTGAGGGGGCGTTGGTTTGGAAAATATTTTATTACTAAAATTAGAAAATTACCTTGAAAAATATTAAGTATAAATTATTATTATAGTTGATAAAATTTGATAAATATAAATAATTATTGTGTTTGACTAGAGGTAATAAAAAAATACTAATATATTATTTTACTTAAATAACTTTGAGTATAATTATTATAAAATATATTTTTTATGTTATTTGTTATATTAATTAAAAATGAAATTATTTTTGCCTTAAATTAATACAAAAGGATATACTCATAATAAAACAAAGTAATATAAGTAATAAAAAATAAATTACCAGAATAATCTTTAATTCCTTTAACCAAACGCCCTAAAAAAAAAAAAAAGATATAAATAATGTACCAACTTTTTCTTTCCCATTATGTATGTAAAAATTCTTTTGAATCATTTGGATGTACAATGAGATAAGTGATATGAGATTTGTGACGACAACTCTATATACCCAATGTAGGTGAGTTTTGAATTAGATCATACCGAGTCAAAGAGTAATTTCATCCAACTACAATCTATTAGCTATAAAGATATAATTATTGGGTTGGAAAATATTTTTGTATAACCTCTTAAAAATAATTATTATAATTAATTATTATTTTATCAATAACTTTTTAATTGTTGTAAATTAAGGGTGTAAATAAGCTAAACCACTCATGAGTTATTTATGATTTGATTCAAACTAAATTCGATTCTATTAAAACTGAGTTTAAACTTGATATTGATTGGTTCAATGATTTTGAAAGTTTGAGATTTGATTCAAATAAAATATTAATAAACCATAAAAATTTCTAAATATTATATTTATATTTCTAAAATTTTAATTTTTAATTTTAAATACGAGAGATTTATTAATAAATATATAAATGATATAATTTTAAATTTAAAAGAGTTTAAAATAATTTTAATCAATATTATGTGTATATTTTTTTAATACTAAAATGAGTACATATATAATATATCATCATACGATTAAATGTTATTTGATTTTTAATTCAAAAATTTTCAATTATTTAATAGTATACATCAAATATATACCCTTTTGTGAATTGAAAGTGATGACATATAATTTTATTAAATAATTTTTTAATAAAACTATGTATATAAAATAAATATACAAATAATATATTATTATATAATTAAATAATTTTAAATTAAAAAAAATAAACCATATGATAATATATTATATATATATTTAAAATATTATTTAATTTTTTAAATTAAACTCAAATTAAATTATAGTAAATTACTCATACTATACCCGGAGATCAAGACTCGAGCTCACTATTGGGCTCAGCTGGGCTCCACGGCACCCCCTCATCGTAAACTGTAACTTTTGAAATCAAAATTAAAAAAGGATACGATATAGGGGAGGGTTACGTTCATAGGAGCTGAAGCCAGTATCTAGCTAGTACTGTCAACTGAGCTGGGAGCGGAGAAAGAGATAGTAAGAGTTGCAAATTTCATTACATTTTGAATTGGACTTGGTGAGAGACGGAAATGTTTCTGTTCGGTTGAAATCGAAATGGATTACGAAAGAATCGAAAAGCCTCTGGTATTTTACCATTGCCATTGATTTGATCTACTACTTAGTCTTCATTTGTTTGGTTAATTTTCTAATTAAATACATTGTGAGTTTGATTTGTTGTGTACAGGGAGGCGGCGTTAATGGCGGTGGATTATCGCCTGGGAAATTGAGGAATATGCTCTTAGGAATGGGAGTGGACAAGAAAAGAAAAGAAGAGGAGAAAGAGATTGAATCTGATAATGATAACTGTAAAGATGTTGATGTGGTCAGTGTAGTTCCTGAGCCACAATGTTCCACGTTATCAAATTCTCAACAGAGACTACCGATTGCTCCTTTCTCTAAACCGGCGCCATCTAAATGGGATGATGCACAGAAGTGGATAGCCAGCCCTAATTGGCACAGGCCGAGAAATCAGGTCACTGGAGTGCGTAAGGGTGGAGTCAGCCGTCAGTCTTCCACTAAAGTTCTTGAAGGTCAAACGGATCAAACTCTACTTGAGGAGCCACATACAAAGCGGATTGATCTTCATCTTGATCAACCAAGAAATTTTGTTCCTTTTGAGGCCCATTCATATGCCAACCCTGTGCTTATGATTGAAAATTCTGTAGCACAATCAGCTGGTAAGGATTGTGCTAATTGCTTCACTATTTTCTTGCATTTTGACATTATCAGTTGTTTTTATGATCTGGTGATTTATATCATTGAATTCCATTTCCAAGGAGAATATGAGGATCTTCATAGATAAGCAGAGATCATGGGTAGAATCATTTTCCAGACTGTAAGATTTTGTGACTTGGGGGTAGATCTTAAGATAGTATGGTCTAGAAAATTCATTAACTTTTTGAACAAACCAATTTTAAATTAGATGCTTGCTGAAATGGTTACTAAGTTTGGTAATAGGTTGTCCTGTGCTATTATTTTCAAGATTGGGTGCACTGCTAGAAGATGGTCTAAATTTTCATACAAACTTAACAAATAAAAATTAACCTGAGAGATCATAAAAAACTGGATTTAGCAGTTCGTTGTGTTGTCACTCAAATTAAAACAATTTTGTGCATAATGATGATTATTTTTTCTGATCATAAACACGTTTTGCTTTATTGTAGTTAATCTTAGCCGTCATGATTCATCTGTAGCTATTCAGAGTGCAACTACATTTATTCCACCTCCTTCAACAGCTAGATCTGTATCAATGAGAGATATGGGAACAGAAATGACCCCTATTGCTAGCCATGAACCTTCCCGAACTGGAACTCCTGTGAGAGCCAGTACACCAATGCGAAGTCCAACCTCATCTAGGCCGTCAACTCCTGGTAGAACTGCACCAGCTCCATCTCCTACAAATCCTCTTAATAATCATTTGGATCTGAATAATGAGTTGTCTGAGAAGGAGATACAGATGAAAACTAGAAGAGAAATAATGGTTCTTGGTGCTCAACTTGGTAAAATGAACATTGCTGCCTGGGCTAGCAAAGAAGAGGAGGATAAGGATGCATCTACTTCACTAAAAACTGTAGCAGTAGAACAGCCAACCAAAAGTGTCAACGAAACACGTGCAGCTGCATGGGAGGAAGCGGAGAAAGCTAAGTATATGGCCAGGTATATTTTCTAAGCCCCTATTCTGAGGCCTTGTTTATTCTTTTAGGGACTTCAAATTCATCCTTGATATCTCATCTGCCATTGTCACACTGAACATTTCCAGTGATTTAACTCTAGGGCTTGTCTCTTTTTTCTTAAATATGAATAAGTTGATTTAACTAGTTGTATTCAATTTTATGATTAACAGCTCTGGAGTAAACATCTTGAAATTAAGGTATAGGTTACTAAAAATAATGTGATGTGATCTGGGTATGATACATTTTACCCTTGGTAAAAAGTATATAAATTATATGGTTTGGACATTAAGAAATAAGGTAGTGTTATGTTTTACATCTAGATCGGCCCATTGTATATGCTCATGTGTAGAAAGCAGATCTTCCAAGTGACAAATGATGAGAATACTGTAACATTCTTGCATAATCTATTAGGTTGCTGGAATTTGTCAATTTTTTTATGGTTCATTAACCTGTTTGAAGATAACCATCTACTAGGGTTTGGTAGTTTTTAATTCTTAATTTTAATTACTTTTCCTGAAATTAATGGCATGACTATAATTACTTAGGTTCAAACGTGAAGAGTTGGAAATTCAGGCATGGGAGAATCACCAAAAAGCAAAAATAGAAGCTGAGATGAGGAAAATCGAGGTATCTAGTGACTTCACTATTGAAATTGCTCTTTTTCTTTAATTTTCTTCCTATCACATATATATACAATCATAAATTGGCAAAGAAACATTGTATTCTATTATTGGCTTACCCTCCATACATATTTGTACTCAAATTCTTATGTTGATGATCTCAAGGAAGGTTTTTCTGATACTGTTATTTGTACTTTATTGCTATAGAAATTATTGCTTGTAGAATCCCTCTCTTCCATGCACGCATGAGTATGCACTTGTGCATATACAGATCCATATATATGGTGACAGATGCTTTACATACTCACAAACACCGTTGTACCGGTGGGTTAGCAATTAGTTACAAAAGCCTGTTGTTTACATGCAAAATAAACTTCTTAACAACAAATGGAAACAGTTATATAAGGAAAAAGGAACATGCTGTTTGTAGGTTCATGAACACCAAAAGTATACATAATTGACTTTTCACATGGATATACTGAATTTTCTAGCAGTGGTTGTTATATCGTTGAATAATTTTATGCCGGTAAAGTCAAATTATTTTTAGTATGTTGAAAACTTTGCTTATTTATTTACAAAAATAGTTAGATAAATTACGAAATTGTTAGGATAGGGGGACACTTGTCCTTATCCTATAGGTTAGATTTTATTATAAAAAGGGTAATTGGGTTTTCAAATGGGGAAGGGAAGAAAATTATGAAATTTGGATAGTCTTAGGGCTGATTATGGGAGGTTATTGACGCCTCAAATGACCAGAAAAAGAAGGCCCCAGACTCCTCAAATTGTCCAATTTATTGTTGTAATCCCTTCTATGAATAAATAGTTGTTATTATATTATGTTTTGTGTTTATTTACTGTTTTGGATGAATGATGGGCCGGGAACCTAACAAAATGTTATAAAAACCGTGAGATCCGATGGCAGAGATAGATCAACATTGGAAAATGGTGTAAAAATCGAAGAGTAGTTGGAAAAGAATAAAAGAAAACGTGTGGGATAGCTGTTAGAAGGAAAAAAGGGTTAAAACAAAGAAACAGTGGACATGTGGCGGAAGGAAAAAAAGAAAGTGAAAAAAGTTTAAAAAATAAAAAGTGTTAGGAGTTGGATAATGGCAGAGGGATGAAAAAAAAGAGAGAGAGAAGTATTATATAAAAAAACCAGCAAATATATATATATATAAACCGAAAATTTCCCACTTTGAGGACAAGGTAGCTTTCAAGGTTAGGGTAATGTTAGGATGGGGGGCACTTATCCTTATCCTATAGTTTAGACTTTATTATAAAAACGATACTTAGGTTATCAAATAGGGAAGGGAAGAAAAATTATGGAATGTGGGCAACCTTAAGATTGATTTTGGAAGGTCTCCGATGCCTTGAATAGCTGGTAAATGAGAGTCTCTAAACTCATTGAACTGTTCCTTTTATCATTTGTAACCCTTTCTACTGATAAAATTGTCGGTATGTTACTTCGATTTGTGTTTTTTTTTTTTAACTGTTTTGATGAATAATGGGCTGGGATCCTAACAGAAACACAAACTGAGGCAATATAATATATGGTAAGAAAGAGCATCAGGAGACTCAGTGCATTGAGTTGACATGGTAGTAGATAGTTACGTTTAATATAAACTCTAGGGCATGCCTTTGCATACCTGTTTGCGACATTAAGCTATTTATTTGCTAGTCTTTACTTAATTTGTTTCACATTATTTTGCATGTAATGTGAACCAATAATGGTGCTGATAGGACCACTTTTACTTCTGTTGGAAATAAAAATTGCAAAAAGTGATACTTAGACAAAGTAAATACTTACCTGACGTGTAATGAATGAGATAATTTGACTTGCATTCCGTCTAATGTGTGTCTGTGTATTATTGATTTTCCTCTTGGGAGCAGTTTTTACTGTATCTATATGCATCAGTGTCAAGTTTTGTGAGTCCAACGTATGATTAAAAGTTTATATAATTGGTTTTTGCTTACAGAAATGCATTTGTAAGAAAGAGGTCTTATTTGTATACTGTCAACTGTGAGATTTATGTCCACATAAGGATTTGTTGAATGATGCAATGATGTGTTAGAAATTGACATGCATATTTAGCTTTTAGAGTTGGTATGATTTAAAATTAAATTATCTTATAAACTCCACATTAGGTTCTTCCACCTAAGAGTTATTATTTTATTTTAGGAATTGCTATATTTCTTTTATGAATTCAGTCATTTATTCAGTGGATCTCAACTTTGGGCTCCAGAATTTAAACAAAATCTGGACCTGATAAATTCAACAGCTGGAAGTCGATAGTGAAAATAAAAAAGGTTATGCAGCAGCAGGCTACTGCTGTAATATGCCTTGTGCAGTTAACCAGTTTGAGTTCTTCTTTTTGAAAGTTAACTTATACTCAATCTTTCTCACTTATCGTTTCTCTGAAAACTCTTTCCATCTCATTACCATTTTCAATCTCTTGGCTCTTTTTTTTTTTTTTCAATAAAACTATATGTGCCAACTTTGAGTAAATAAATAAGTACACACTTGATGTGTGTCATTATATGATTTGATAATTTTGAATTAAAGATAGAGGGACACATGCATATTTAGTTTTTAGAGTTGGTATGATTTAAAATTAAATTATCTTATAAACTCCACATTAGGTTCTTCCACCTAAGAGTTATTATTTTATTTTAGGAATTGCTATATTTCTTTTATGAATTCAGTCATTTATTCAGTGGGTCTCAACTCTGGGCTCCAGAATTTAAACAAAACCTGGACCTGATAAATTCAACAGCTGGAAGTCGATAGTAAAAATAAAAAACATTATGCAGCAGGCTACTGCTGTAATATGCCTTGTGCAGTTAACCAGTTCTAGTTCTTCTCTTTGAAATTTAACTTATACCCAATCTTTCTCACTTATCGTTTCTCTAAAAACTCTTTCCATCTCATAACCATTTTCAATCTCTTGGCTTTTTTTTTTTTCCTAATAAAACTATACGTACTAATTTTAAGTAAGCATTTGATGTGTGTCATCATATGATTTGATAATTTTAAATTAAAGATAAAACAAAACTAATCACATGATGACACATAAGTGTTTACCTATTTGTGTATTTAAAGTGAGTACACATAGTATTGTTCTTTTTTTTTTGTTTCCTCAAATCCAAATAGAATGCCAAAAACACCAAATACCATACCAGACAACAACATGATTAAACAATTTAGGGAGGAAAATAGTCTTGGCCAACAAACTGAGAGGTTTGTGGCTCAAAATTTAAGTATCAACTTTAAGCCTTTTCTGGGTTTTGTGCTTCCTATAAAGCTACAAACTCTTTTTTCTGGTTCCTACTGGAAAAGAATATTGTGAAGAAAAGAAAACAAAATTGAAGTAGTTGATATATTGCTGGGATGAACATTAGATTTTTGATGCAAGTTTTGCATTTATGAGATAATTATTTTCTTTTCTATGTGTAGTCCATGTTTTAACTTTTTTCTTTTTCGTTAGTCCAGTTGTCCATTTATATGAATTGGAGTGGTGATAGTATCATGATGGTACTATGGTGAGGTGTTGTGATACCAATTCACACATATTTACTTTTGGGCAAGTATCTGTCACCCGAAATGCTTTTACTTGGTTGAGAGGACCCGGGACTTATGAATTGAACTTAGGCTTTATTTGTTTATGATATGGGATGTGATGTGTGACATGTATGAGGCATTGTAGCTTGCTCTTTGTGGCTTTGTAGGAAGAATTTTAACTTGTTGGAAGCCATGCTTGAGTTTGATCTACTTTAAACATCGTTTGTAAACTTTTAATACCTTTAGTGAACTATCATGGAATTGAATGATTGAGTAGTAATTTAATGACACGGGTTGCAGGTACAGGTGGAAAGGATGAGAGGGCGAGCCCAAGATAGATTGATGAACAAACTGGGAGCTGCAAGACATAAGGCTGAAGAGAAGCTAGCAGAGGCAGAGGCCAATAGAAACCGGCAAGCAACAAAAACAGAGCAGCAAGCAGAATATATACGCAGAACTGGCCGCATTCCTTCCTCATTTTCCTGCTGGAGCTGCTGCTCTTGAAATATAATTCAGTTTTCCCTCCACCGGTTTGTGTTTTGTTAATTTTTTTGGCATTGTCAATTGTGTGTTATGTGGTTTAGCGTGTATTTTGTGCCTTGTCAACAGTGGTTGTTTGTAACATATTTTGCCTTAAATAGCCTCATGAATATGATCATTTTACGCGAGATGTTGGATAACCTTTGTGGAGAAATGAGTAAATTCAACCATTGCCTATTCCTAGTTAGTAAATAAGAAAATGGAAACAAATGGTTAATAAATTACATGAGTATAATATGATGAATAATAAAACATACGGTTGTAAAAAATTCTGTTAAAAGTTTACCAGCAAGTTTTAATCAGGGCATGTTAAAAGTTCAATGAGTCAAACCTCTAGATAATATTATTTAGACTAATATCTAATAATGAATTATATAAACAAATAAATTAAATAAAAAAACTGTTATTTAATTGAGAGACCGAAAAGGCAAAATGTTTCTTGCGTAGGGAGGATAGAAAATGGGAGAATTAATTAAAGATAGGAAGATATAAAGAATTTAGATAAAATGTAATATAATAAAGTTTCAACGTATGACCAATAAAATAGCAAATATATGAAAGGCTAAAGGATTATTTCCCACTCAAGGTTTGCTGTTTTTCTAAGTATCCACCATTTAACTATAAAAATATCAAAAACTCACTTATCAGTGGTTAATTTTAACACTTTTTGTTAGGAAAAAGGGTAATATGAAAAATTTGCTTCTCCATTTTAAAAACAGTATAAACGATTTTCAAAAAATAAAAGTCTGCAACCATTTAATGCTGCAGGGGACACGTGCACGTGCAACGCACGGATTGATGACGTGTGGCATTGTCATTTTAAACGCATAATGATTTTTTGGCAATTTACTGGTTGCATATCTTTGGTGGTTGG